>NC_052058.2:45450491-45752991 GCF_903992535.2 Arvicola amphibius
CGTCACCTGGAAACAACTCTAACCCACGGTCTTACCTCAGAAGTTCCTGAACCCAGTTCTTCTTGTTCAAATTGATTTCTCTGTGAGAAAAGGGAACTCCTTAGTCACAACATGCATGCTTTTTCTGGCAAAAAGTATGCAATAAATTGACTTTCCAATTTTTCCTAAGTAAGATAGATATCTCAAAACATGACATTTTGGTTCATCCTGAAAATGAAAGAAAAAGAAAGCCTGAAGTCTGAAGCTTTGAAGGGTAAAATAATCCTTTTGTGATTTCAGTCTTCCTTTTCCTAGTGGTTAGCCTTTCCTAACTTGGAAGGTGGCTCAAATCAGATTTTCCTATAGCTCTTTGCTCTGGTTTGGGGTAGGAGCTAAGGGAGGGAAAGCAAAAGTCCTGTAGTGATCTTCCTACCACATCTGATCCAGAGCTGGGTGGCGTGAAGCACCTGCCTGAGGCAGGACCAACAGTGTGCCAGCTCACAGATTGACACAGTGGGGGCAGACTCTTCCTTTCCCAAAACAGGGCCCTTGCTGTTAATTATGAGAAGGACGTTCATATCTTAGGAATTCTGGTTAAAGGATTAAAGGATGGTTAAAGGACAGGGTCCCCTAAAGCAGACCTCCTAACTTCCTGGAGATGGACCACTTGGTAGCATTCACCCTTGCTGGTGTTCAAGACTGTGAGCAACACAAGAAACTGCTTTTTTCTTGAAGACTTTAAAACATTTGTATTAGGAACATTTCCTAAGACAAGCCTCTCCACCGACGACACAAATAATTCCAATCAGACCAAATCAGACCAAGTAAAAGATGCCCATGTTTAATGCAGTACTCCCGGGTGGTCCAGGAAAATCATGGTGAGGGGAAGAGAGAAAAGGGGAGACTGAGAAACCGGGAGACACCGTGTTTCTTTTCTGGGGGCAGCCTAAATAGCCTGTGGGCGTGGTCTTGACCCTCCCTGGGGAGGGGTCACTGCTTGGCGGACTTTCCAGGAGGTGGAGTTTGGATTAAGGCAACTCCAAGGGGAAGGGGCTTGAAATGGAGCTTCCTGCTCCATTCCAAAGATGGATGCCAGGGGTTGGGGTCTCACTTCTAACCAAACAATTTGCAATTTGGTTGTTCATTAAGCAGTATTATGTTTACTAATAGATTTTCTGTACCCCAATAATAGGTTTCTCTGCCAATTCAGTAAGCCAGATCAAGCTGAATTGAAAAAGTAGAACAGGTTTATTTGGGTAAAGCAACTCCCAGGTGAGTTCTCCAGTCCCAGAGATAGAGGCAAAAAAAGTCACACATCCAAACTAAAGCAGGGAGGTTATATAACCTGTAGGCAATGGGTGAAGACATGCCCTGCACAAGCAGGATTTGTGCCCAAGTATGGTCAAAAGTTGGAAAGCTTGGGTAGGGTCTTAGAATGCTGGCAACTTCAGGGGAGGAGCTATGGTAGTCACCAAGAATGTAGAACTGGGTGTTTTGGTGTCTTCCCTTTCTTGGAAATGCTCTGAGAGGGTAGGCTTTGGAGAGAGGGGGATGGGTTTTCTGGATCAAGCAGGAGTGAGTTGGAAGTTCCAGCCAAATGAATACAATACTTGACTATGGCAACCCACGCAAACAACTCTGAAATGCAGCTAAGATTGAAGAGATGAGGGAATGAGGGCTCTTAAGGAATCTGCCCTCTGCTATGCATGAGTGGCCCTAATGTTGAGGCGAGATTGGTCAGTGCAGCTGCACTCTGGGCTGGAGGGCACAGCAGCTTTGTTTTAAACAGAACTAGATTATATGTACTGCTCATAGAAATAACCAGGCTCTTCCTTTGTCAGATTATAAGGGGGGAAATCCTTCAATGATGTCTTGTGTATTCATTTTGACTCTGACAGATGACATGAGCGACAGTCCACATGGATGTCAATTAATATTTCATCTCCTCCTGAAAATAGCCATGGAAAGGTTTGATTCCAACCGTGCCAATTTCTATGTCTAAATGCTTCCCTGATACTGAACTGGAAACATTATAAAACTCTGGATGATTGCAGCCTATGGGAAGTGGGATTGGTCAAGGTTTTAGAAGCATATGAGCATACTGCTCAAAGGTCAGGGTGCTTGCTCTTCCCATGGGCTCCGCTCAGCTGAGCCTCAGAGCCCTGGGCTTCAGAGCAGGTGCCAACTGTCAAGAACATTAATGACATCCCCCCACCTCTCTCTCCTCTCTCTGTGTCCCTTTCTCCTTCCCTCTCCTTTCCCTCCTCCCCACCTTTCCCCCTCTTCTTTCCCGTGTTAAAAGCATTGCTAATAGGAACTGTGGCCTGATATGAGTCACACAAGATCTCACAACCCATGTCACTGTACATGCTACGGCCATAATGAGAGGTCCAGGCTTGAGTCTTGGATTCTCCATTTAGGATGAAGGTTTTCTTGAGTTTTTCCCTCTCAGTTTCCCCTTTTATTACACTGATTGATTTACTGATTGTATAGGGTTCACGGGCTTGCCACAAGTATGGAGGCCAAATAACAGCCTATAGAAGTTGGTTCTCCTCTTCTATCATGTGAGTTCTGCAGATCTAGCAATTTGGAAGGCTTGGTGGCAAGTGTTCTTACCTTGATCATACAACACCAGGTGGTGACAGCCCTCTAGTACAGTTAAGAGAATTAAATGAGACAGCACACGTCCAGTGCAATGTGGGACTGTGATATAAGACCTCAGACGAAGGATTAATGATCTGTCTTGCTTTGATGGCCAATCTCATTGATAGGACCCTGCAAGACTTAGCTACAAATGTCTTCCTTCCATGAGTGGGGGTCTTATAGTTGAACTTCAACCTCATTTTGGTGACTGTGCTTAGACTTTTCTCTATAGAGTGACTTTGAGACTTATTCAAAAGGCCAGCTACATCCTTTAGGGCTTTGGGGGTCTTGCAATCCTCTTGACAGAGCTGCTGATTTTTACCCCAGGTCTGAGTTTCACCTCTCCTTGTCATTGCATGTTGTGCAGTGGTGTGTGTGTGTGCATGTGTTTTGTGTGTGTGTGTGTGTGTGTGTGTGTGTGTGTGTGTAAGGCAGATGTGACTGATGATTGATGTTTATTTGTACATCTAGGGTCAGGTGCCGAGTGTCTGGTACTCAAACAGTTCAAAGAAAAAAAAAAAGAAAAAAGATTTAAAAAAAAAAGAAAACAGAAAATACTTCCCTCAGCAGTGATACTGTGAATTGGGAGGTCCAAATGAACTTCTGGCATACTCGAGAAATAAATACAAATGACATAATCACTTCAAAGAGTTAAACCCTTGTCTTCTTCATCATTGGTTTCCCTCAAAGTAGTCTTTGTCATATGCTCTCTGGTCTTACAGAGCCGATTTTGGATTCTGGAACCCAGGGATACAATTGGATATCAAGGGAACTATAGCTTATGATTCCCTTTGGCCTTGGCTCACAGCATTCAGAAATGATAAAAAGCCAAGTGCAAAAATAGTTGTGATCAGTCAGGAGGTGGTGGCACATGCTTTTAATCCTAGCACTCGGACTGCAGAGACAGATGAATCTTTGTGAGTTCAAGGCTAGCCTGGCCTACAGAGCAAGTTCCAGGACAGCTGGGACTGTTACTCAGAGAAAACCTGTCTCAAAAAACAAAACAAACAAACAAAAAAGAATATCCATAATCAGCTTACTGTCTCTAAGGTCTTTGATCTATCCCGGTTTTATGGGGAAAATTCCATTTTCCACTCAGGTTTCTGTTACTGTGATAAACACCAAGACCAAAAATAATGTGGGAAGAGAAGGGCTTATTTGGATAATCCATTATTAAGGGAAGTCAGGGCAGGAACTCAAGCTTAAACCTAAAGACAATAACTGAAGCAGAGATCCTGGAAGAACACTGCTTGCTGGTTTGTTTCTCGTGGCATACTCGGTCTGCTTTCTTATGTACCCTGAGACCATAAGTAACAAGCCCAGGGACGTTCACCCTCTGTAGTGAACTGGTCTCTTCCACATCAATTATTGTCTTAGTTAGGGTTTCTATAGCTGTGATGAGACATCATGACCACAACAACTCTTATAAAGGAAAATATTTAATTGGGTGACTTATGTTTCAGAGGTTTAATCTATTATTATCATGAGGGAAATGTGGCATACAGGCTAGCATTGTGGATGCCTATGTGTTATGCCCAGTCTGTGAGTGTGTGTGCTATGTCTCTGTGTGTCTGTGTGTGTGCTGTGTCTGTGTGTTTGTGCTGTCTTTGTGTATGTTGTGTGTCTGTGTGTCTGTGTGTCTCTGTGTGTGTCTGTGTGTGTGTGCTGTGTCTGTGTGTTTGTGCTGTGTCTTTGTGTATGTTGTGTGTCTGTGTGTCTGTGTGTCTCTCTGTGTGTGTGTGTGTGTGTGTGTGTGTGCATTTGCATGTGGATGCCTATGTGTTATGCCCAGTCTGTGGGGACCTCAAAAGACCACCAGAAAGACAGACTCATGGAAATGCAAAAGCAAGGTTTATTGTGTGCTCAATTACAAGCCGGCAGGGACCTCATCAGCACAGCAGCAAGAGGAGGTACTCCGCCCTTCTAGAGGGCAGTATTTAAAGGCAAAACCCAGAAAAGTTACATTAGCAGGGTGTGTGCTGGCAGGTGATCCTGTCTACAACAGTTGGAACGTTAGGAATTTCCTTTGGATGATCTGTTCCTGGGTGGTGCCTGGGTGGTCTCAGCTTGTGGTCTTTCTTGCAACCAGGTATTGCCTTAGAGAAAACTATTGAGACCCAGGCCTCTATTGAGCCTAGCACGGCTGGGCCCTCCATATGGAAGCCAGAAAAGAGAAGTAGATTACTTGTGGGGGTGCTGAGAGCCAAACTCCAGCTCCCTGGGAGAATAGCAAGCATTCTTAACCTCGGAGCCACGCCTCCATTCCTAATTTCCTAATTTCAGTGGGTGTTCCTTTGCAGTACTGGCAGCACTGCCAACCAACTTGTGTTAAATGAATTGCTGACTGAATGAAACACGGTATACAAATTGATTAACTTTGCATAGGAATATATTAACGAGGCATAGGAATATAAAGATTACAAATCAGGCCTCTAAAAAGAAGAAATCTATATTTTTGTTGTGCCCTGCAGAGCAAATGGAACTCAGAGTATGAAAGAAAGACAAATGGTGGCTCTCTGAGAAGGCAAGAACTGAGGGTGTTGTTTTTTTAAAAATGGGTCCCAGGCGGCAGCTGTAGGCAGGCAGCGGACTCTTGGAGCAACCAGTCCCAAGGCAGAGACGACCGTGGGTCCCTGCAAGATCCCCGAGGCCATGTGAGCAGGCAGCGAGCTCACAGAGCAGCGGGAGCCCGGCGGGTCTGGAACGGCTAGCGGTTCCTGGTGCCAAATCCCAGAGCAAGCCGCAGACAGGACAGGAGACAGAGACGTGGACAGACACAACATGTTGAATATTTATTCAGGGGGTTATGGAGGGGAAAGGGAGAAGGAGAGAGAGGGGGGGGGGAGAGAGAGAGAGAGAGAGAGAGAGAGAGAGAGAGAGAGAGAGAGAGAGAGAGAGAGAGAGAGAGAGAGAGAGAGAGAGAGAGAGAGAGGGGTGCACACAGGCCAAGAGAGAACAGGAAGAGGGATTCAAGATGGTGGCGAGAGGTCAGGGGTCACTGGGAGTGGGCATAGCTTGCCCCTTAAAGGGCCAAAAGAATAACAGAGGGAATCTAAAAGGGAATAAGTTCAAGCTCCCCTGGAGCAGGGAGGCGACTGAGGACTTCCCCGCTCCCGGAGGGAGACTAGCCCACATCTGCATGCATTCCACTTCAAGGAGGAATTGAAAATGTAGCTGACTTGCAGTCTTACGGAGAATTCCCCAGCTTCGACCTTACATCGTCTTGTAGGGACATTCAATGACAGGATTTCCAGTGGAAAAAGGAACAGGGTTTGTCCTAGTCAGTTTTCTCTTGAACAGAAACAATATCCATTCTGAATGCTCTCAGTTACATAAACGAAGAAAGAATAGGCAAGGAGGAGTCAAGCCTTCTGAAGAGACAAGAAGCACGATTTTGGTTCTGCATGGTCACAATACTGAATTGAAAGTTGAAATCTAGTCATAAATGCCTTGATTAGTGGGCAAAATCACATTAGCACCCTAAGAAATTGCTAGGGGAAAGTGATTCCCATGAGATAATGGCTCCTGGTTGGAGGGTCGTCACCTTATCATGGGGGAGACCTATTACTGCTTCTGAAGTCTTAGGTGGCTGCAGATTTAGAACAATGACTGTAGATTTTCAGGTGCACTTTTGGGAGTGGGCTAGTATTCCTTCGTACACATTACACACACCTTAGCAAATGGGAGGCTCACCTACCGAGGCCTTTGCCACCGCTATTAAGTTATTAATCTCATGGGGCTGAGCAGTCAAACTTTAGTCTGTCTTCTAACTAGAAAGCCAATGGAGGACATGACAAGCCTCAGGAGAAATCATTGTGCTTTTTGCTGACAACAGGAAAAAGACGCACACACACACACACACATACACACACACCAAACAAAACCATATTCCTCTTCTAGACATCTTTCACTGTCAGATCTCAGGAAATAAAATGGGTTCATCATTCCTGAGTCTGTGAATCCTATCAGCTCTTAGCGTTTGGTCTTGTTTTTACTAGGTACAGTACCCCATGCACTGCAGGGCCAGGCAGACAGGGAGAGGCCCCTGCAGATGCATTCTTCCAGTGGTGCACTCTGCACTTGCAAATAGAAAATAAACAGGAATCAGCAGGGGTCTCCAGAACTAAGATGTGACTCATTCACAATGTCCAGCATTCCAAACACCATTTTCATCTTCTTTTTGTGAATTTGAAGAGGGCTAATGGCAGTTATGTAACCAACGAGTGTCTATCAGTGACAGTCGCTGGAAATTTTAGATCCTAAAGACAGAAATTCTAGCATAAATCCATACATTTCCTTTTCCTACTATAGGCCCAGTGTATCAGCTACACCATATTAGGTGGTTATTGAATGACTGGCAGTTGTAACATAACCGAAGTAATAATTATAAGAGGTGGACATGCGTACGTATAAGGGCAAATTAAGTGAGCAGAGTAACATTGCTGCCACTTGTCCTTTCCATTGTTGAGGTACCGGGGCCAGACCGGAACTATTTATTACAAATTCAGGAAATAAGATGAAGGTCTGGACTTGAGAAATTATAATCGAGTAGCAAGAGGAGAGTGTAAGGCTTTCTGGAGAGTCACGCATGCTCTAGACTTGCCTTCTACACGGGCTGGTTTTTATCTAGAACTTGTTCATCTCTTCCCAGAATCAGTGGATAACTTGCCTGTATCAACAGGAGGCTATTTTCAGACACCAAGTCTACAAATCCAATCAGGTTTCAACAAAAGAGGAGATTTTCTGAGATTTTCAAGTATGGGAGAAGAAGTTGCCCATGAGACAATCTGAGTCATTCAAAGCTCTGGAAAAACAGGTCGGCACCGGTGGGTGGCACTTCACAGGTCCAAACTGTAAACCAGCAAAGACCACGCCCCAAGGTAAGACTGCTCACACTCTGGCAACACTGTCTGCTCTAAGTGCGTTCTACCTGCTGAGTCCTTCTCCCTTCAGTAGGAGCCAGGCAACACTGTGGAGGGACTGCGGGGCAATGGGCACAGAAAGGAGCCCACGTGTTTCTTAGGCTTGGAGACTCTGAGGTTTGTGAAAATGAATGCTGCCATGCCATTGTTTTGATGGTAGGAGCAGCAATGATAAAGACACACAAGCCCAAGAGGCAGCAGAGTCTGAGTGCGCTGAATCCTAGCTTGGAATCGGAGTACAGTGGGCAGAAATCTAGGAATCTTTTTGTTTTGTTTTTGTTTTTTGTTTTTTGTTTTTTGAGACAGGGTTTCTCTGTAGCTTTGGAGCCTGTGCTGTCCTGGAACTAGCTCTTGTAGACCAGGTTGACCTCAAACTCACAGAGCTCTGCCTGCTCCTGCCTCACGAGTGCTGGGATTAAAGGCCTGCACCATGACCGCCTGGCTAGTAAACAGGAATCTTAAAGGCAAAATTCCAGGAGGCAGTTGGAAGAATGAGTGATGGGAGTTGGCAATCAGGGTCAAGGAAAGGAAAACTGAAGCAGAAAATAGAGCTGGAAAATAAATCTGAGCTCACATTTAGCCTTGGAATCCCGACTTGAACTCACAGGGTCAGTCTGGAAGATGAGTTGTGGGAGACACAGGGAATGGATTTGCTGAGAAATCCTCAGGGTTGGGAGGCATCATTACATGGTTTCAGCTGAGTGATTGCAGACAGACAGTTCTGGAAACTCAAACACACCCCTTCATGCAGACCATGAGATGGTCAAGTGGGTTTTATATCCTTCAGAGGGTATCTATGGTTACCAGATATGACAGTCCCCGCTCAGAACTCTGTAACCCCAAGAAATTCCCAGCAGACAACCCTTATGAAACCCATTGGACAGGACACTACAGTGGAAGAGAGCTGGAGAGCAGGGGACTCTGGTGCTCTTCCAGGACATCTGCTAAGTAGCATCTTCCATAACTTGAAGAGGTCGTTGAGCTTTAGCATTCTTTCAATCATTTTTGCCCTTCATTCATTGTGAATATGAGGATGATTTCCAGAGTCTCCTGAGAGCCCGCCCCACCTCTCAGCATTATTGCATGCCGGTCTTCAATGACACTGAGAACCATTTGCAGACAATCCATTCACACGCCATAGTTAGGAAAAGTTCTGGGGAGGACACAAAGGTCCTATTCCTCTTAGAACTTGAAGTGTGTTTCTCCCCACTGAGTTGCCAGCCCTTCATTCTGAACTGAGTTGGTGTTGATTTGAAACCACTGAATTCTTCTCCTTAAAAATCTGCCTATCAAATTTTATGTGAACCACCTAGGGCTTGGGTTTAAACATTAGGCTTAATTTAAAGAAAAAAATCAGCATAAAAGAAGACACCATTCTTTGGTTCAGCAAGTTAATCTGGATAATCCTACTAAGAATCCTGCTGTTAAAGGCAGATTTGTTGAGCCTTATCAGCACAAGGGGACTCTTTTGAAGTAGCATTTGGTCCTTTCTCTTCTGAGAGCTGCCTCTCCAACAGGATGCCGAGCATTCTACAGGACCAAAAGTCTGCCTTACTTTTTTTGCCACATAAGACTGATAGATTGAAGAAATGTTTCAAAAGTTGAGCATGTGTGTTGCCCCTGCAGAGAACCGGAGCGTGGTTCCCAGGACCCATGCTGGGTGGTTCCCAAGTACCTGTAAAGTCTGTCTCAGCGAACCTGTGACCCTCTTCTGGTCTCTGTGGACAACTGTACTCTTGTATGCAAAGTCACACAGAGATACACACATATACACATATTAATTGTTTTGACGGTCAAGAAAACACAGATATGACAACAATGACATACACACAGAAAAGTCTCCCCATGTGTCTGTCTTTTTTATCCTGTCATAGTCTTTATGATTCTAATAGTTCATTTCTCTTTTTCTTTTTCAGTTGTTTTGCTTTAGACTCTCTCTCTCTCTGACTTTGTTTCTTTGTCCCTTTGTCTCTCGGTGTATGTCTTTCTCTGTCTTTTTCTCCCTGTCTCTCTCTGTGTCTCTCTCTGTTTCTCTCTCCTCTCTCTTTCTGTATCCCCTCTGTGTGTGTATGTCTGTCTGTCTCTCTCTCTGTATCCCCCACCCATGTGTGTGTATGTGTTTGTTTCTCTCTCTCCCTCTCTTCCTCCCTCCCTCTCTCCCTCTCTCCCTCTCTCCCTCTCTCCCTCCCTCTCTTACTCTCTCTCTCTCTCTCTCTCTCTCTGAGTGTGTGTTTTATGCTTGCACCCCTTCCTCCTTCCATTTCTCTCTTTGAAGTCTAGTTCTGAGCTAGCCCAGAAGAAGTTTCTGTAGAAAATAAGAAAATGTTTCTTCCTAAACTTTTCAATGTGCTTTCGTTTTGTGCAGCCTTACTCCTTTTGCAGCAAAATGCAGCATTTGGTTTCAAGATTTCTCGGCTTCTGTGGAGCTGAGACGAAGGGAAGAATGGAAGCTTGTGACCGGCGGAAGTTTTCTATTTTTATCTGTCAAGTTTCCAGTCAGCTCTCGCAGGCGATTTCTATCACTTTCAACGTTGAAAGAGAACAAAGATTGATCCATTTCCTTTCCAAGGAGAAAAAAAAAACCACAGCATTTGTGACATTCACACAGAAATAACAGCATCTCATGAACACAGTGCTTCCTTAGTGAGGTGGGAGAACTCTTCTAGGAAAATTATGTGGTGTCCAAAAATGACAGTTCAAGCTCAGTTATTGCTCAAGTCCGTAAAACTAACAGCCATGTAGGAACAGATACCTCAGTGGAATTTGAGGTCAGTGTTCAACAGAGAGGAGAACAAAAGCTCAGTTCCAGATGTAGGGAGAACTAGATCTTTAATAAACTCTTTAAAAAAGAGCAGACAGTGTGGAACTGTTGTCAGCAATGGCTGGCTGAAGACGGTTCCATAGCGTCTTCCCAGCAGCCTGTGCTCCAGTAAGTCTTTGGCTTCATCACATGGTAGAATTTTAGGGTGAGGCAGCATGAGGCAGAGTTGGAGTTCATCAAAAATATAATCCTAACCTAATAAATTTCATGGCACTCAGGAAAAAAAAAAGGCATCGCCAGATGTCAAAGGTCCATCACAACTTACTGTCTTTTCCACACTCATGTGTATGATTTTGATAAGTTCAGAAACTATTATATGCAAAGTGGTGGTAAGGAATCTAAATCTCGAGGGGGGTAGTTCCTGAGGTGCAGTGCACAGGACTGCAGCTAATAAAGAAAGTCTCTGTCACGGGGCAGGAAGTAAGGGTGTCCTCACCATTAATGACAGTTATCATAAACATGTTCTTGAGAGTTCAAGGAGACACCAGGGAAGAGTTACGCATACTTGAAGGTCATCTATGTTTAGCCTTGAAGCATGCTTCACTGAATTTTAACGTTCTTATTTGATAATATCTCTGTATAAAAGGAATAGTGTCTGCATCACAGCAAATGTTGCTGGCTGTGCCAGAATTCATGGTTCTCACCTGGGGAGAAGCCCCATTCATCCAGAGTCTAGGATGAAGGGTTCTATTACCTTCCATGTCCTGATTACTGCAGTACCTCAATTCTGTTCAACTCAGCATGCCAATGGGGTTAAGACTCTGTATATTAATTCTTTGCCAGTTCTTACTGTACAATTCTGTAAGCATCACGCCTACAAGCATCTGCTTGCATCCCTTCTTCAAATGATAAATGCAATGCAACATGACTTTAGTAGTAAATGATCTGAACACTCTTAAAGATCAAATGAACAGTCATCTGGGAGTGGTATAAAAGGCATCCACGCAACTTGTTCATCCTGCCTTTTCAATCAGTCCTTCATGATGGCAGCTTTAGTCCTGAAAAGGCTCGGGAAACTCATCACAGACATTTTAGACTTCCTACCCTAACATACAGCATCCTGAAAAGAGAAAGGTTCTCAGGAGAAAGTGAGACTTTTCTGATCCCAAAGCCTAAGCAGCTATGTGTGACTCATTCAGGAACTTGTTTGTCCCCAAGTCAGTAACAGCCCACACTGGGTGGAACAGGACTATTGCCTAGATCTCCTTTCTAACCGCACTTCCCAGAAGACATTACAGGGGAAGTCCAGTGTAGGAAGAGGTTAACCGTGGTAGACACAAGGGCAAAAGGTGCTCTGGGAAACTCAAATGCACAATGAAAATAGTTTTCATAATGTCTACATGCTTCTGGGGAAGGTATATTAGAACTTTTCAACTTAACAAAATCCTTACCAAAATAATGAAAATAACATTCTGTTTCCTAAAACCAAGCCCAGGAATTATTAAAACCATACTCTCTTAAAATCAAGCACCGTAGTCATCAAGGCGAGTGGAAGACAGCGTGTCCACAGGGAAGGACCGCCTGATGTCCAAACATCCAGCTTCACACAGAGGCCAGAACGTTATTATAAGTGTTAAATAAAACCTTATGAAATGAATGAACACAATGTGTCACTTTTCTTGGGGCCATTTGTTTATTAAATGGAGATGAATAAAGGGTAGAATTGATGATTTCAAATTGTAGTAGATAGCAGCTGCATTGTGGACACTGGGCAATCAAAGGTCTATCTTCTGATGTCTATGCCCCATTGGTCCACCAAAGTCACAGTCACTCTCATTTGTGTGTGTGTGTGTGTGTGTGCACATGTGTGCAAGTGTGGTATAATATGAAGTGTGTCTACATATATGTATCCGTACAGTATAAGTTTGAGTGTGGTGTGTATGTGTGTGTAAGTGTAGGCACTGTGTACATTGAGTGTGGTGTGTATATCTATGGTTTGTGTGTACGTGTGGCTTGGTATAAGTGGAACTGTATGTATTGTTTGTGTGCTGTGTGGTGGTATGTGTGGATGCATGTGCAGAGGTGTATAGCATATGCAAATGTATTCTTTTGGGCATAACTTAATTCCATCCATCTCTTGTTTTCCTAAGCCTTGTACCATTCACGAAGTCTTAGCAACCCAGTGGTTCAAATTCATCTTTTCCTTCCTAAAATAAGCTTATCTCAATAGTTATCCACTCACCTAAATTCACGTATTAATATTTCATGTGTTACATGACAACCAACAGGATCTAAGTTGTGAGCTTCAGGCTGTTATCCTATACCTACCTTCCCTACTTTGTGGTGGAAGTCATTTTCATCACTGCATTTGAAGGGACACTTGATAAGTTTGGCCCATATATGAGCCTATGGGGCCCATCTTATTCAAAATAACACTGATTCCCCACTCCCTGATCCCCATAGACTTGTACTCATATCATAATAATGCAAAAATACACTCTATTTAACTTTAAAAGTCGCCATAGTCTGTCATAGCCTGAACAATGTTTAAAACTCCCAAGTTCAAAGTCTCTTCTGAGATTTGTGCAATGTCTTAACTGTAATCCCCTGTAAAATCAAAATAAAATGTGGATTACATACTTCCCACATATAATGGTACATGATACACATTATCATCCCAAGATGTAGAGAAGGGAGCATAGTGAGGAAATATTGAAGCAAAGGAAGACCAAAAAACAGCTGGGCAAACTCCAGACTCCGCATCTCTACGTGTGATGTCAAAAGACTCTTCAGATCTCCAACTCCTTTCAGCTTTGTTGACTGAATTGCTTCTCTTTTAGGCTGGTTCCACTTCCCGTTAGCAGCTTTCCTCAGCAGGTATCCCATGGCTCTGGCATCTCTAAGACCTTGGAGTCTCCAGCGAAATCCAGACTTCACCTTCAGAGCTTCATGAAATGACCTCTCTGGGTCATGCAATGATACTCCCGATACATCCCCAGCGCCAGCAACTTACCTTAGTTGTTGAGGGAGATTCCATAATACCTCTCTTCTATCCTTAACTCTAAAGTCAGAACACATGCCCAAAGCTACCAAGTTTTGCTGCCTGATGACACTGGAACTGAGCCCCCTTGTTTAACTGCTTTTGCATCAGCTTTCTGTTTTTATGGTTTCCTCAGCTTTAATTCCTAATTACAAGTTGGAAGCTTAGCTAAGTGTAGTCTCTTTATTCCATTTAGCATCATTTTTTTCTTTAAACTTTTTATCACTTTGAGCACTGAACTTAGCTCCATTACACATCCTGATGCTCCTTTGCTCCTCATACTCTAGATTTTGTGTTTTTCCAATCTCAGCTTGTTCCTTTTCACTATAGATCTACGCAAGAACGGCTATTAATAATCATACAATGCTATCAATATGGGGCTGTCTTGTGCTGTGTGATATTTGGTTTGAGTTCTGACAAATTGTCTTTTTGTAGTCTCAATTCAATTAAAAGAGCTGGCTTTGGAATTGGAGTGTGTCTCTCTCCTTCTCTAAACCCAAGCATGCTTATTAAAAGAAAATTCAAAATCTCTGTCTCATGTCCGAAGAGCCACTTGATATGGGACAGAAGAAAAACCAAAATTAAGAAACTATTCTATTGCCACTAATCTCATAAGCCTTTAGCTTTATTTTAACTCTTTAAAACTTTCCTTGAGATATAAATATTATTTCAAAATTCATAAGATTAGTATATTTATATGTATAATATACTAAATTTTTTGTCATAATATTAATAGTCATATAGAATATTAACTAATTCTAGAAAAAAACTTCATCCTAGCTTCCTATACATGATTTCAGTTTTGAGTCTCTGTCAGGTAACTAGGAATTACTATTTTGTACACAACCAATAATGTCCTTTAACCTCTTTGAGACCTGTTGCACTCAAATTGTTCAAGCTTTCTGCAGTGAACCATGACCATACCTAACAGCAACTTGTGAAGTTTCCAAAAGGAGGATGGGGGCCCCTCAATGATAATTCCACCTGAACTGTGGTGACACCACTCAGCTGTGACAAACACCACCCAAAGTTCAGCTTTGAACTAAAAACTGCTCAGGATAGTTTCAAGGTGACTAGTGGAGATAGTCCAGTCTCATAGACTACTCTTGCCAGGACTTGAGATAAGCCCTATACTTTTCCATTACATAGAGAATAGACAACAAATGACATAGCTAGCTTTCTCAGGACTTGACAATTATTCTAACTTTTTAGGGACTCTTAAAAATAGATACTGAATATAATTTTAAACCAAAAAAGCAGCAACTAGTTTTAAATATTTTACATTGGTTTGGATTTTTGCATATTGATATTTATTTGAGGTTGTTTTTGTTATACTGGATATATGATTTTACCCTTGTTTAATATTTTTGTATATTGATGCAAATTTAAGGTTATTTTGCTAGAATATACTGTACATATGTTTCTATTCATTTCAGGTATTGCACTTCTACAGCTTATTTAACAAAATAATGTAAATTTCTAGTTCTTGTAAGTTAATATTACACACTATTTAGGTTAATAAGGAAATGTAGGTTAGTTGTTAGACGCCTATTACAATCAAACTTGTAATCATGTTAGGTATATTTTCAAGGTCAAACAGATCTATTTTAAATAGACAGGTAGTCTTCAAATACTTCAGAAATATATAAAATATGGCATGTAAGATGTTTTAATAACATAAGGTTTTGCTTTGTTTTTTATGACAATGAGATATGTGCACTCCTGGCAACATCAATCTGCTTCAGAGAAGATGGTGTGCACTAAAACTCCATAGGGAGTTCACTTTCTTTGTAGCTAAAGTCAGCCTCCGGGTAAGAAACTGCCCTTGCTTCGACTGCTGACATTATGCGGTTCAAGCTGGACAAGAACACAAAAGAAAGTGATTGCCAAACCCTGCTAAGTCAAGGCTGGACAGTCCTTCAAAAGTCCTGCTTCACAGAAAAGTTTGCTGAATATTCTAGGCCTTTAGGCAAAAGATGGATTCCCCAATGTTGCAAAAAGAAAACCTTGGGTAACTGTCAGATATTTCTGTCATTTGTCAATTTTTTTGCAAGTCACTTTTTCACACTTCCTGCTTACTCAGTTAATATTATTTCCTTCTTAGGTCTCTGAGAGAGTTGAAGACTAGATAATTACAGATTTCCTTGTTTTCCAGACTCAGAAAAAAAAATTCACTAAAGAAATATAATGTGTATAAGGTTGAGAGACATAAAAAGATTATTTTGAGTTGGTAATGCAAGTTAAGATAGAAAGTAAATTAGGTACAACACTTTGGACTCACCAAGACAAGACAGATAATTGAGTATTTTCTTTGAATTTGTCAAATGCAAATGGACTAGACATTGTTGATATAATACTTGCCTGTATATATTTGTATATAGTTATTGTACTTATTGTATACATTCTTCTATGTTAATTAAAACCTTCCATTTTTATTTAGGTCAAAAAGGGAAATGTCCATGTGATATTTTGTTTATGTTTTGACAAAGTTTGTTTGGAGTCAGAAGTTACACTAGCTGCTAGGAAACCTAGAGGATTGAAGGCCTGTACAGAGAAGAGACAAGAAGTGGAACAGAGAAAGGATCTCAGCCATTTTGAATGAAGGAATGGAAAAGGTAGGAAAGTATTTTGGCTGTTCCTCTGCTTCTCTGATCCTTCATGTTTTTATCCCACTATCCGACTGCTGGTTTTTATTGTTAAGATTAATTAGACTTACACTTCAGTACTGAAATTTCCTCTGCCAAGGCAATTAATGCAAAACACTACAATTTGACCTCAGAAAGATTTTGGGCAGGGGCAAAAAAAAAATCCCTATCACAAACTTTGCCAAAATATTTCAAACATGGTCTCTAAATCACTTATTAATATTCTTTCTCTTTGAAACTTCTTGATCTGGTCCTCCACATTTCAAAAACCCTAGCACTGTCTCCCATGTTCCTACTAAAATGGTCCATTAAATTCAGTTTAAAACATCCAGTGATTTTAGTCCAAAGTCCCAAAATCTTTCATATTCCTCCAACAAACAGCATGGTCAGACCTGCTGCACTATATCCCACTCCTGGTACTGATTTCTATCTCAGTTATTGTTCTATTGCCATAAAGAGACACCATGACCACAGCAATGCTTATGGAGAATGGTATTTAATTGGGAGTTGCTTACAGTTTCCGAGGTTTAGTTCATTATTATTATGGCAGGAAGCATGGTAGCATGCCTGCAGACATGGTATTGGAGAGGGAGTTGAGAGTTCTGTTTCTAGATTTGCAGGCAACAGGAAGAGAGAGACACTGGGACCAGCCTCAGTATCTGAGACCTCAACAGCCCATCTCTGGTGACATACTTCCTCCAACAAAGCCACACCTTCTCCAATAAGGCCATTTGTCCTAATTCTTTCAAATAGTGCCAACACCACAGGTATCATACAGTCATCAGACTTTCCTTTTCTCCCCTGCTCTCGGTTTTGGCAACCACTCACACACTTTCTGTCTTTACAGATTTGCCTATTAAACGATTATACAAATAGAAATTCACAATACGTGGCATTTTGTGTCACTTGATACAATGCTTGCGAGGCTCATATGTTGGCAGCATGTTCCAGGACTTCCTTTCTTTTTATGACTAATTGATACCCCCAAGTTGTTCATTAATGTATCACAGCAATGAGTATGTACAGTTTTTCAGGCAGGTATTTGTTTTCAATTGTCTTGAGAATTTGCAATAACAGGGAATTTGTCATGTCAAATGTCAAGTCCCTAAGGTTTTGATAAGTATTTGAAACACCCATTTTTGTTTGTTTGTTTTTGTTTGTTTGTTTGAGACAGGGTTTCTCTGTGTAGCCCTGGCTGTCTTGGACCTTGCTCTGTAGACCAGGCTGGCCTCAAACTCACAGACATCTGCCTTCTTTTACCTCCTGCTGGGATTAAAGATATGCAACACTACCACCTGACTCAAAACACCCATTATAAAAATACCTTGTTATTTTTTGAGATTATAATGTAATTACATCATTTCCCCCTTTCATTTCCTACCCACAAACCCTCCCAATATCATCCTTCCTTGTCTTTCTCAAATTCATGGTCCTTTTTATTATCAAAAACTCCAGACCGCTCAGTGTCTCATGTTACTTATAAGTTGTCTTTGCCTGGAGTTTGGGAGACAATTTCTCTGTGAAAATTGAAGTGTGAGGAGAACCCCTGTTCTGAAGTTGGTTTTGAACTTTGAGGGACCTGGTATCTCCGTCTGTAATGATGTGTACTCTGAGAGCTGGTTTTGCAAGCATTTTAGTGTTTTAAGAAGATTCTGAACGTACATTTCAGTTCCTTCCCCTTCTCTCCAACACAATGTAATGTTAGTGGTCGGAGGATTACTGACTGGGCTTGTACTCAGAGGATGTGACTTGAGCCTGTTCACTTACTGTTATTCTTCAGACCCATGCCTATGAGTTTACTCCATGCTTCTGTCTCCATGTCCGTACCATAGAGATGATCATTGCCAGGATCTCCCCTAGGTACCCTACAGCCTGAGACACTGGAGAGTGACTGAAGATAGCACTTTGAAGGGGTTTTCTGAGTTCTATGTATGAGTGTTCCTGGGATTTCTCATTTCCTCCATTTCTTTGACAGGTACCAGACTTGATTATTGTCCACCATGGTAACAAGATGGAGGCAGCATGTAAAGACACTTGCAGTCAAGGTTGATGGTTTGAGTTCAGTCCAAGAACACACATCAGGGAAGGAGGAAACTAACTCCACACATTGTCCTCTGAACTCCACATGTGTATCAAGGCATGTGTGTGTACGTTTGTCTGTGCACATCCATAATACATACAAACAAATAAGCAAAGAGGAGGGAGGGGCTAACCTGGACTCCATAAACTACAAATATCTCTGCTGCATCTGCTGAGTCTTTACTCAACCACACCATTGATCATAGAATATTTGAGAAAAAAAGCCCCGCCTTTTCTTAATTCTAAGAATCAGTACTGAGATAAATATAGGCTCGCATGAAAATGAATAGAGAATCTCCTGGCCTGAGACAGTAGTAAGTCCCAAGCTCTCATACTGTGGTGGTTTGAATAACAATGGTCCCCACAGGATCATAGATTTGAGTGCTTGGTCACTAGGGAGTGGCACTATTTGAAAGGATTAGGAGGTGTGGCCTTGTTAGAGGAAGTGTGTCACTGGGCTTTGGGGTTTCAAAAGCTTAAGCCAGGCCCAGTGTCTCTATCTTCTTGTTGCCTCCAGATTCAGATATAGATCTCTTACCTACTGTTCAGCTGGAACTTCCAATTCCAACTCCTGCTTGATCCAGAAAGCTGCATTCTTCTCTCTCCAAACCCCACCTTCTCAGAGAATCTTCAAGAAAGGGAAGGCAAGATGCCAAAAACCCCAGTTCCATATTCTTGGCAGCTGCAGCAGCTCCTCCCCTAAAGTTCCCAGCAGCCCAAGTCCCTGTCCAAAGTGTTCAACTTTTGACCATACTTGGGCACAAACCCAGCTTATGGCAGACTCATCATCACCCCTCACCTACAGGCTGTTCGAGCTCCCTGCTTTAGTTTGGATGTGTGTCTTCTCCAGGCCTGATTGTTGGGGCTAGAGAACTCACATGGGGGTTGCTTTGCTAAAATAAACCTGTTCTTATACTTTCAATTCGACTTGTCTGGCTTACTGTGTCAGCTGAGAAACCTATTATCCCGATCATAGTTACTTCTCCATGTCTATCTCTGTGCCGCCATGCCCCCCTCCATGATGATAATGGACTAAACCTCTGAAACTGTAAGTCCCCATTAAATGCATCCCTTTATAAGAATGTCAAGGTCATGATATCTCTTTACAGCAATAGAAAACTAACTAAGATACATAGGGATGGCCCAGAGTCACTGTCGGGTGGTCAAGGTCTGGTACCCAGAATCTCTGTGATCCTTATTTCTGACCATCACACAATACCAGAAGCATGACCCTGAACATCCAGAGAACCTACATGTAGGGTAGTGGATGCCTTCCAGGGAAGAGCATTACATACTCATAGCATCTACTACAGATGATACGACCCAATAAAAACTCCGGTCCTTCCTGAGCTGCAGAGTGTATCTCAAGCTAAAATTAGACTGTAGACTGTCCTGAAGGCAGAAACTACATCTAACCTGTGCCTTACTGTCCAGATGCCATCCTACACCCAAAGGTGATGAACGCTAAGTGATGCAGTTCTATCAGAAGATTATTCGGTCAAGCAGGGACAAGGAAGCCCATGAGGACCCGGACTTGGTGTCATTCTGCTCAGTAGTGGGGCAACAGCAGTGTAGATTCTGACAGCCGATTCTGATCCTGCCCACTTCATTTGATGAGCTTGTTTTCACAGGGTGACCTCAAAAGTCTGGCTCCCTGTTCACTCCTTAGTAGCTGTGCGTGTCTCCTGATGTTAGCTTCAGAAGAAGGTGCTGTCAGTAACCAGGTCCTTGATCAAGAGGAAGGACTCCATCACATCCTTACGAGGGTGAAAAAGAGCCACCAAACTTAGCCCAACCTAAACTCTGGAAAAGGTATAAAAGTGCTATTTTTAGAAGTTACTACTGTGTGGTCGCTAATATGATGGAGTTAAAGCATAATTAGTGTTCTCATCCCATAAACGTAGCTGTGCATTTGGTAAAGCCTGTTTTTCCTCTTTAAACATTTCTAAACATTTCTTCTTAAATCTGTTTTCTCAAATTAAGAACAGCAGTTGCCTGCCAAAAGCTAATGAGTATATTTTAATTAGTAGTAGTAGGGAAGACTTTTAATTTGCAAACACAGATACTTTAAATTATGCCTCATAAAATGAACATGGCGCTGAGCAGATTTTGTGTGTATGGGGGAATTCTCTGCTGTAGGATTCCTGGATTTTCATCTCCGAGGCCTTAAGGCCCCACGACGAAATCACACCTTCGTCTTGGCTGAAACACGGGTGACAAGGACACTTTCCCTTACTTTAGAGAAGAGACCCAGCCAAGGAGCCCGCAGAAGCGGGCCGCTGTCAAATTTCTGTCAAAACCCCCAATGCTACCCACTCGTGCCAAGTGTTCCAAACTCACGCTGTTTTTTCCACATTGAAGCCCTGTTTAATTTTCTTTTGACTTTCTAAGAGAGCATTTATCCCACAAACCCCAATCCCTCGGCTAAAAGCAAGTCAGAGGCTATCTCTTGTCAACTCAGAAGAACTGAACTATCATTCATTCATCTGAGGTGGGGGCTGCTATTTATTTTCTGCAGATTTTTCCTCAATTGTCCTTACTGTCTAAGACTTGTTCACCCAGGAGGCCCGAGATGTCTGTATCCTGATTCCTAGGACTTATGTGCTCATAAGTTCTACATGAGAAAAGGCTCAGGCCAATGAGATGGTTCAGTGGGTAAAGGCACTCACCACCATGACTGATGCCATGGATTTGATATCCGGGACTCGCATGGTGTAAGAAGAGAACCAACTCGTGGAAATTGTCCTCTGACCTCCATGCACTTGGTGTGGTGTGTGTGCCCACCAATTTCTTTGGCTGCACACATGCCAAAGAAATTAATATGAAAACACAGGAAAAGGATCTTCAGATGTGATAGAGTATCTTGAAATGTGATGATCTCCCTCGATTAATGGGTTTTCTGAGTGCAGTCTCAGGTTGATTTAGGTAAGATTCAGAGCAAAGATGGCAGAAGATCCTAATGTAGTTTGGTGGAACCTAAGACCCCAGCCTTGCCAGCTCGGCCTCCAAAGGTGAGAGACAGGTATGGCACTTTCATCCAGCAAGGATGTGCTCCTTTGTCACTGTGGACACAGCATACCAGAAGCAGCATATCTGTTCCCCTTGTGTGCACAGCTAGGCTGTTTTCTCAACTTGCTTTTTGCTGGATACACACCACAGGGCTGGACTCAGGCCTGTGGAATAGGGCAGAAGTGAACGCAATACTTCTAGGCTGGGCTAAGCAAGAAATCCTCCCTAAAAATCCTGCCTGTTCTTTCTCCTTTTGCTAGACTCAAAAAAAGGTCTCAGCAAGGGCAGACCCGGAATAGAATGATGATGGTCCCTCATATACAAAATGGATCTGTGTGGAAGACAGGAGCAAAGAAGGGCAAGACTATGAGAGTCAGATCAACATCAGCTTTGCCCCCAGAATCCACCACAGATTCCCTATGGAGCTGACACCCAAGCAACATGCACATTTACAATGTGTTAAGATGCAGAGACTCTAAGTGTGCTCTACACTGACACATTTGAAGGATAAATTTTAAATGATGTACCAATCAATGATTAAATAGTTACTAAATTCCTATGCTACACTAGGCATTAATAGAATGCCTTATGTTAGTTGGGTTGTCTGGATGAAATCTACAAGCAGCTCTTAGAGGGGAAGGCATGAGGTCTTGGTGTTCTAACTCAGTAAGCAGGTACAGTGTGTGTGTGTGTGTGTGTGTGTGTGTGTGTGTGTGTGTGTTCCTTTTTTCTCCTGCAAAGCTGCTGAGTGGAGGGGATAGAAAGAGGGGAGGGAGTGGAAACTGGGATTGGTATGTAAAATGAAAAATTAGTTTGTTTTCTTTTTAAAAAAATAAAATAAATAGAAAAAGAAAAAAGAAGAAGACTGGCACTGCAGAATGCATGCATATGTAGAAACCAAGGACAGCCCCAGAGACCCTCGGGATTGTGCCAAATATCCTGTGTCTCATTATGTTGCAGAGCTGAAAGTACACACACGCTTGTGGGGGTTTTAAGACATCAAGGAGACAAGACACATGAATGTGTATGTACGTGTAACACATGGACTTTGCACAGAATAGCACACTCTGTGAACACGAATTTAAAAGCCTGTGCTAAAGTGTAGGAAAAATCCCGACTCTGGAAAAACTACAAGGTGTTGGGGTTGGGGGAGCTGGTAAGATGGCATTGGATAAAAGTGTTTGCCACTGAGTCTGACAATGGAAGGTGAATCACTGATGGGAGTTGAGAACCAGTTCCCCTAGGTTGTTCTCTGACCTTCATATATGTGTCATGGTTTGTGTACTCACACACACACACACACACACACACACACACACATGCACAGAGAGAGAGAGAAAGAGAGAGAGAGAGAGAGAGAGAGAGAGAGAGAGAGAGAGAGAGAGAGAAAGAGAAAGAAGGAGAGAGAGGATACATGTAAAAAATAAACCTATCTGTAACCCTACCTCTTAAAGCAATGAGAGACTAAGAGGCCAATGGAGCTTCTGCTTAGAAGTTTGTCTTCTACTACTCTGTCCCTGCTTGGAGGTAAATCTGAGCAGAACAAAGAGGCAGGGAAAGTAGGGGACACGAAAAGGCCAAGGTCCCTGGCATCAGGCTGAAGCCTCCTGCCAGCTAAGAAACAAGAATTCCAGCACTGCCAACAACAGTTTCTCTTAATGTTGCCTTTATAGAGATGCTGTCATAGTCCTTTAATAAAATCGCAAAATATTAATAAACTGTGACTAAGCACACAGAACCTTATACTTTTCCCAGATGTAAATCTGCAAGCAAAAGCAAGAATATAAAATTTTGTTTTAAGCAAAACAATCTTGACGCCCCCTGTGAGCTCTGATGACCTGGGGTTTCACCTCCTCTGTGGCAGTCCTATCCAGATACACCTTGAAAACAAGCCTTTGATTTCATTTATGTTCCTTAGTAACTCTTTGAGGGTTGAACTTTAAAACCCACCAAAACCACACCTATGGACACTTGAAAGACAATCAAACATGTCTTTCTCTTGAGGAAACTACATCCATATGTTGGTGTGTCTCATCTCTTCCATGAGACCCTCCCTGTAGGCAGAGACTGCTCTTTCGTTTTCCAACTGCTCAAACCCAAATAATCTCATAAAAACTATATTAATTACATCACTGTTAGTCTATTAGCTCAGGATTCTTATTAACTAACTCTTACATCTTAAATTAACCCATTTCTATTAATCTGTGTATCAGCATCTGTCTTCTTTGGCAGCTATATGGCATCTCTGACTCCATCTACTCTCTCTATATATCTCTTCCAGCCTGGCTATATTCTGCCCTGCTATAGGCTGAAGCAGCTTCTTTATTAACCAATGGAAATAAAACATATTCATAGCATACAGAGGGGAATCCCACATCACCTCCCTATCAACTCTTGTGCTTAAGTCTGTGTTAAAATTTCTTCTCATAAGCTCTAGCTCTGCTTATTTTTAAATTTCTTTTCTGCATTGAAGCCCAAAGCACTGGCTTTGCTTAAGTGGAGGTTTCTGGAAAGACGCCTCGGGCTGCTGGGAGCTGTAATGTGGTACCACATGTGACTCCAGTTCTTGCCCTACTGACAGCAGTGTAACTTTCTTTAATATATTCTCTTGGTTTTCTTGCTACAATCTATATGCCTTTGTCCAATTTTTTATTTCAGGACACAAAAACCATAATATCTTTCTGTCACTACAAAGCTTTTGATACCTGCCCCCAGCTAAGTCTCAGCTTTCCAAACTCTTATAAGTTCCTAAAACAGCACCATCAGCTGAGGACCAAGTACTCAGCATTTGAGCCAATAAGAGATAGTGTTTCATAACCATAGCACTTGGATCACCCAGTTAAGAGTTGGAATGAAAAAGTGGAAGGAAAGACCATAGGAATACATCGCCCAGAGTACAAAAGGGGGTACATATTAGTCACAGCCAGTATCCAGAGACTAATAAAGTCCTAGGAGATCCTCTAAATACAAGTGTTCTTGGAAGTACAGTTCCTAGGTGGGCACACCATAATGTAGAAAATGAACACAGTGTGAGTGGTCTCTGACACATCTGTGCACGATCAGCAGGCACACACCTCATTAGATTTCATCATTGGATCTCAGAGAAAGTCCTTGAGCTGTTTAAAACCATCTCCTTGACTTTACAGGTGAGAAACATTAGTCTCAGGGAAAATGACCAAGGCAGTTGTGAAATATTACTTTAACAAGGTAAAGATGTGTTACATTTGTTTATGTTGCATTTGTTTAACTATTTAAAATTGTGCGACATTTGTTCAGGTTGTGTTTGTTTTATTATGTAAGGATGTATTGCTGTTTCATCTTGCCTGCCTATGGCAACTAATTGGTCTAGGAAAAAGCTGAACATCCAATAACTATGCAGTAGAGGGATAGGCGGGGCTGGTTGGCAGAGAGAATAAGTAGAAGAGAGAGAGAAGAAGAGAGTACAAGGGAGAAAGAGAGGGAGAGACTCAGGACCAGCTAGGCAATCACCATCCAGAGTAGGGCATATAGAATGAAAGAAGTTTTTTAAAAAAAACCCTGAGGCAAATGTAAATAAAAAGAAACAGGTTAATTTAAGTTATAAGACTAATTATAAGACTAATGGGACAAGCTTAAGATAAGGCTGAACATTCATAACTAATAATAAGTCTCTGTGATGTGATTTGGGGGCTGGTTGGTGGCCCAAGAGAAGGCCTGCTACACAAGGTCAGAGAGACATTCTAGAGGTGCAACCAGTCTCTTAACATTCTGTTCCCACCACAGCTTCCTCCAACAGAGGTAGAAGGTCACACAGCTTCCCACAGAATCTCGCCCATGGCTTTGTCCAGGGGGACCACCAAAATTGCCTTAGGGTGCCTCACACTGATGTGAGTACTGTGCTGACTTTGCCTTTCTAGGTGCTGATTGCATATACATATTTGTGGCTGTTCATACTTGTGTGTCTCCTTCAGTTATTTTGTTTGAGAGAGTCTCTCACTGAATGTGGAGCTTGTGCATTTGACATTGTCATGAATCCCAGATATGGGTCACCATGTTTGGGTGTTTTTTACATGCATACCAGAAATCCAGACTAGGGTCCACATCCTTTGATTTCCCTCCCGAAAGGCAGGCATGGAAAAAGAAGTGGAGAGAATGGCTCACTCGCCTGATGCTTTCATTGTGTGTTCTTGCATGTTTTTCTGTGAGGAATATGTGTGTGGAGGGAAGTTTACACACGAGTGTGCAAGCCAAAATGGAGCATAACCGCTAGTGCTACCATCATCCGTCTTTGCTTTTGAGGTAGTCTTTCACTAGCTTCAGGCTTGCCAATTAAAGTAGACAGGTTGGCCAGCAAACCTCAGGGATCTTCTTGCTACTATCCCCTCTCTGGAAACTTAAGTCTGTACCAACATGCCTGGCTTTTTATATGGGTTCTGAGGATCAAGCTTATTTCGCCGGCTGATTCATCTCCCCAGTCCCCAGTTACAACTGTTATATAATTTATCACTAAAGAGAT
This sequence comes from Arvicola amphibius, assembly GCF_903992535.2. Taxonomy (NCBI): domain Eukaryota; kingdom Metazoa; phylum Chordata; class Mammalia; order Rodentia; family Cricetidae; genus Arvicola; species Arvicola amphibius. Next base: position 45,476,065 of record NC_052058.2, read on the forward strand.
TAGAAAGTTATGTTACAGCTTCCTCTGTTGTGGATACATGTAATTACTTTTCCATTTCTCATAATTTAGCAAATTCTTCTAATGTCTTCACTTCGACAGGATAATGCCAAGACTACAAATTACTATGTAGATTATTGTTACAGAAGCATTGTGATTTGAATGGGAAATGTCCTTTATGGGTTCATGAGTCTGAATAGTTGGCTCACTGCCAGGTGGTGCCATTTTGGAAGACTGTAGAAGCTTTAGGAGGTAGAATTTCTTGGGAGGAAGCAAGCAATTGAAAATTAACTAGTACGCCCACAAACATTGTTTAATTACCTCTAGATATCTGCTGCCTCTTGTGGTGGCCCCTGGTACTTCAGACAGGTCCCCACTGCCCTTATATTCCTTTTCTTCCACATCCCATAAAGCCTGGTCATGGAACTCTATTGAAACATGGCCTTCAGACATCTCTCTCTGTAGAAAGGTAGAATCCTCATGTTTGGTATTCATAGCAGAAAAAAAAAGAGGCTAATATTAATAAGGATGGGCAAACAAAGTTGGAAATCCAAGGTCACCCATAGGGTGCAGAAGTGACCCTTCCCAGGAGCAAATGGTTCCAGCTTCTGCTTCCCACCTTCATCCACAGAAAGAAGGAGCCAAGCCTTGTAATGGATCCATGGAAGAACAGCAACAAAAACCTATGCCTGGTTAGCATTACATCAAGTCATATTGAAGCAAGAGCCATGCTCACCTCAGTACCTACCCCTCTTTGGAAATAGAAATGATGATAATGTAACCATTGTGAAGCTCAGTACTGTGGACAGGATGAAGTGCGGGATAAGCTAGAGAAAAGGATGGCTAGGCCAAGGCAAGAGTGGAAGGTTGGTGCTTGGCTGACACATTCCTGCCCATTCTCCATCTGTCCCAAGGCTCCAACTCATACTTAACATATTACCACAGTCTGTAAGTCTACCTAGAAGCCCAGTAGATACTCAAAGACATTTCAAAATTAAAGTCACCCCCTGAGAACATCCTCCTGGCATTTCTCCTTTATTGAGTGATAACATGTTCCCCCAGTACACAGCCCTAATCATGCCTGACCAGCGTTGTCATTACAGATAGGATGTGCTATGCTTAGAAAGCCAACGTTTAATCCAAGGTTAACATGTTATTTTAGTTATGCCTCACTTTCCGTACACTGCAGAGTGCCAAACAAGCAGCAGAATGGGCAGATGTGTTTCCTTACACAACTGGCTTATCCAAGGTCTTTCTGACAGAAACACACGACGTGTGGTGTCCTGGCCCTAATAAACAACTCAGCTGCATGTCTCCCACCTAGCACTCCCTGACAACTTGGTGGAATTTCCCTACTGAAAACTATACACATGAGAAACTCTTAGAAACAATATGTCAAATCATTTTGATGCTTTAAAAACATGTTAGAAGAATGTTTGCCAAGGAATGTCTCATCTTATCATCACATAACTCTTTGAGTTGATAAGGCACTGTTAAGTGTCCAAATTATCTGATCATGATTAAAAATTATTAATAAGGATGGTGATGATGACATTTGCTGACCACTTACCAAACTCAAGATGCTATTCTAATGCCATCTAGTTGTTAATTCTTTAATTTTCCCAGTTTATGAGGTAGGTCACTAATTGAAAACGGGACTGAACTGGTGAAGTGTTGAGCCCTCTGAACTGTTCATGTTGGCTATAGTGCTTTGAGTAGGTTTTCAAAGATGGTGACTGAGCCTTCATCCCCAGCTCTTCTGAGCAAAATCTTCTTTGGAGATATGATCACCACAGGTGTGATTAGGTGAAGGATCACTGCAGGTGTGACTAGGTGAAGGATCACCACAGGTGTGACAAGGTGAAGGATCACCCCAGGTGTGACTAGGTGAAGGATCACTCCAGGTGTGACTAGGTGAAGGATCACCCCAGGTATGACTAGGTGAAGGATCACCCCAGGTAGGACTAGGTGAAGGATCACCCCAGGTGTACTAGGTGAAGGATCACCCCAGGTATGACCAGGTGTGACTACACGAAGGATCACCCCAGGTGTGACTAGGTGAAGGTTCCTAGGACAAATTCAGCAAAGACTCAAGGGTGGCTGTAATAACTGGAGCCTAATGAGGAAAAGGCCTCAGCAGATCTTGTGGCAGGAGACTTGGATCTGAAGGATATGTTCCAAGGAAATTAACATGTGAAAGAAGCCAGTTTGAAGAGGAATACTGAAGGGCCTCCTTTACCCTGCCCTCATCTGGGGAACAGGGTGAAAATCAAAGCCTGCAAAGCACAGATGAGAGGTGGGGGGGATGTACATGTGTGGCTGGATGCTTTGGGGCTCTTTCCTCAGTTCCCTAACCCACTTCCATTCTGGAGAAGACTTCTTCCTTCCTTAGTAAGCTATTTTTGTCCCTCGCCTAATTTAAAAGACACTTTGCCCCTCTGACTCTCCCTGGAGGCTGCTGGGGTTTTCACCAAACCTGTGCTGTTTTCCCCTCAAACAGAACAAAATTGTCCTTGAGCTTCCTTTGGAGTCAATTTCTTTTGTTAATGAGATTGAGACTCCCCCCAAAAGTGAACCTCATTTTTTATTGGTCACATCAGGTGTAAAGATGCAGAAATAAAGCACAGTAGGGAGCTATTGCGTTTACGCTGCATGGTACACGGACAGCCCCAAATCCAGAGACTGCAAGACAAATTGTTCCCTAGAGCTTTTGAAGCAAGGAGGAGGGAATAAATTTTCCTTGTTTCTTCCTGACTCCCCAGGAAACAAATGCAGGGGTCACACTCTGTTCTGCGACTGTATGCATACTACACTCTTCTCCCCACATCTGTCTGCTGGTGAGAAGAAACACAGTCCTGTGGCAATCAGCACTTCTACAAGGTTGTGGAGTAAGCAGCCACACGTCTCTGGTGTTGTATGGGCAGTTCTTTCTTGCAAACTGGCTACAACATTTTAGAAAGCTTGCAGGGCTCATCTACACAGCTGGAGATTCGCTACCTTCCTGCTGATGCGGGTTGATGTGTGTGACATGGGGCTTCAGGGTGAGTCTGGTGGTCTGGGCTCTTTGTGGCGGGTTGGGATGAGAAAATCCATCGTGCAAGCTGACGTGGGAACCAGCAAATGGGAAAGCAGAGAAGGTGCAAATAGACCAAGTCATGCCCCACTCTGCGGCCTAGCCCCTGAACCGGCATAACGCTACCTCTGCTCATCTCCACCTGAGTGAAGCACGTCTCTTAAAAGTAAGGAAGATGTATGCAGGTAGGGGTGAGAGGAACGGCGATGGCTTCTAGGTGAGCATGCCTGCATTGGTTACTTTCTGCTTGCTGTGACAGAAGTAACTTATACAGGGTTGTCTTGAGACAGTGTGAGGACATGGTCCTGCATGGTTGGGAAGTACAATCCTACATGGGGGGGGAAGTAAGACACACGAACCCGAGGCAGCTGGCCATGTGGCATCCTCGGTGATGATATGGGGAAAGAAGGCTGAAAAGATGACTAAGTGGTTAAGAGCACTTCCTGCTCTTCCAGAGGATTAAAGTTCAGTTCCCCAAACCAATGGTGAAAGGCTTTCAACCACTGCTGTTTCCAGCTCCAGGTGATCTGACACGCTCTTCTTGTCTGTATAGACACACACACGCACACACACTCAGAAACATACACACACACACGCACACACACACACTCAGAAACACACACACATAAATAAAAATAAATCTTTTGAAAAAGAAATAGAGCAATCAGTGTTGCTTTTCTGCTTCTTTTCTTCTTGTCCCTCTATCTGAGACCCCAGCCCCTGAGATAGCACTACCCTCACTTAGGATGGGTGCTTTCCCCCTCGGTTAAACAGTCTGGAAACACTCTCATAGGCACACCCAAAGTTGTGTGTTTCTAAATTCAGCAATGGCAATGGAGATAAGTTCGCACGCTATTCCACCACTTGCTAACTTGACACCCAAACCCATCTTTTAAATCATAACATTCTACATCAAGGCCCCAAAGACTCATTTTCCTCCTATAATGCAAAACACATTTAGTTCACCTCCAAACAACCCCATAGAGGCAATCCTATTTAAAAGTCTAAATTTTAATGTCTCTTCTGAGACTCCAGACAATTTTGTAGCTGTAAGCCCTCCAATCTCGTAACTATAATCCTTCTTTTGTAAAAATTACATACTTCCAGCATACACTGTTAGAGAATAAATATTCCCATTCTAAAATGGAGAACAAGAGACTAACGAGGAACTAGAAAGCCAGAACAAGACTGAAACCCAACAAAATAACACCAAATCCTACAGTTCCATGGCTGGCATCTGGTACTTTTGATGAAGTCACCTGGGCTCCAATAGCCTTAGGCCACACCATCCTCCGAATTCTGCTGCCTATAACACACATGGCCCCACTTCTGGTGGACTCTATTCCATTTGCGTCTTTACAAGTTGGAACATGTAGGCCCATATTTCTATATGGTGTGGCAGCCAGGCTCTAAAACCATAGGCCCCACCTGAGGTGATCATGTAGCCCTGCAGACAGGCTGTCACTGCCTAACAAACAAACAGTCAGGATGTTGTTGCTCCTTTCTTTGTAATTTGGAGGATGCCTTACAGAGATGCTGATTCAAGCCTACATGATAGCTAGCATACACAGCAGACAGGTAGATGTGGACGTGACAAAACACCATTTACCTGGTTACCTAGGAGACAGGTCTGGTGTATTTTCCCATTCAGTTTATGTGTTGGTATAAAAGCTGTTTGAAAAATAAACGTGGACCGGGCGGTGGTGGCGCACGCCTTTAATCCCAGCACTCGGGAGGCAGAGGCAGGCGGATCTCTGAGTTCGAGGCCAGCCTGGTCTACAAGAGCTAGTTACAGGACAGGCTCTAGAAACTACAGAGAAACCCTGTCTCGAAAAACCAAAAAAAAAAAAAAAATAAATAAAAAAATAAACGCGGGTAGATCTTCAGGAGAAGAGAACCCTAAGATGTCCTTCCGTGATGACTGTGTAAGCTGTGTCTGATTATTCCTTGCGGCTCCGAATCAGTCCAGTTAGGGAAGATAGTTATCTATGTTGGGGGCCCACGGGCTCTAACAGGAACACAGGCTCTTGCCTTCAAGGTCCTGTTGCTGCTGTCCCAGTGCAGAGTGTCAGGTTTTCCTTCACTAAAGCCTTTAAATGGTGCACCTTCTTCAGTACAAATCACCTTCTTCTGTGACTTGAAACCCAACTACATTACTATCTTTACCAGATCACCATGTTTCTTATCCTTCTGGTTGTTCTTCTTCCTCACAGTCAACGTATACAAGCACAACGCACTGTAACTAATTCCACAGTCCCATGCTACCCTGTCCTGAATTTCTTCGGCACATCAGTCCCTTATTTCTTAATTTAGTCTTACTCAAATTCTCAGAACATAAGCAGAATAAAGCTGAATTCTTTGTCAGAATATAGCCTGAATGACACTACCCCAGTTCCTCAGTCATCTTAATATATATATATATATATATATATACATATATATATATATATGTATATATATATATATATATATATATATATTTAACTCATTTGTTATCCCTGGTTAAGTTTAATAAACTAAGGCACACAGTCAAAAAGCATACAGTAGATAATGTCCACAATATTACTTTCCTTGGTGTCTTAGGCAGGAGAGTTTCCTTTTGAATTGTCTACTACTTTGAAATCATCCTGATAGTTATGTTCGCTGGGGTCCTGATATCTTGAACAGACTTAAAGAGATCTGGGTAGAATTTCAGAAAGCCTCCAGAGACCTGCCACAGTAGGAAGTCATTTCATTCTCTAGTGGTCCAAACACATTCGCCCTGCCATTTTGTGCTCAATCCCAGGCAGACTCAGGATCAAGCTGGGACTTTATTTCCCAATAGAACAGAAATTGCCTACATACATCCAAAGCCATGATTCTCCCAACAGAACAGACTCTGCCTGCCTGCAGTCACAGTCTCGATTCCCTCAAATGAGCAGAAACTGCATGCATGCAGCCACAGTCTTGATTCCCTCAAATGAGCAGAAACTGCAAGCATGCAGCCCCAGTCTTGATTCCCTCAAATGAGCAGAAACTGCATGCATGCAGTCCCAGTCTTGACTCCCTCAAATGAGCAGAAACTGCAAGCATGAAACCCCAGTCTTGACTCCCTCCCTCAAATGAGCAGAAACTGCAAGCATGCAGCCCCAGTCTTGGAAACGAGCTTGGCTCTTCCCTCTCTGCTGGAAATCTGTCACTGGCAGGTGAACAGCTTAGCCATCCTCCTAAAGAACGAGAGACTGTGTGAGCAGAGTCGGGCCACCAAAGAATGGCCACCAGAGCTGAGCTACTGTTAACATACAGCTGAGCTTCAGTGGAGATCTGAAGTCTCCCACAAAGCCCAGCTAGAAATCAATAACAGTGTCTGACCCATCCACAGTGCGTGAACAGTGATCACTGAATATATTCAAAGCACTAAACTTGGAGCCACAGGCAAGATAGTCCCAACACAGGATGGAGTCACACTTTTTATTTTTGATGGAACAGATAACAAGTCACAGGTTTCAGTACTAAACACAACACATATTTTGAGGACCAAGCTTCTGCCTGTCAAGCGTTCCTGCTGGCCCTGTGTTGGCATTCTTTAATACTTTGGGGGACCTGCTGCTTGCACTGGTCTCCTGGCCTGGACTCTCAGCTCAATCATCTCAGCTATGGACAGTAAGCAGCCTGAGCTATATAAGGTGCAGGAAAGGCAGGTGTGGGGGCTTCTCCACGGGAAACACTGAAAAGGCAACAGTGGGTGGTTTCTTTAAGCCCCAACCTCAAGCGCTGTCAAAGCTCCAGGACTATCTTTTTACAAAGAGATGTGCCAACTAGAGTCACTCCAATGCTGTTATAGACTGCAGCCCTTGTTTGTTTGGTCTTAGGTGCGTTATCTCCCCCTCTGATTCTCTGCTGCTGAAAACAGAGACAAATTATCCATCGAGGATGGCTGACATGTTGACCATACTGTGCCTGGCTGCAGTGCAATCTATCCAAACTCCTCTGACCTCTCAGTTTCTTTTCTACGATGCTTTGTCTTTGATATATCACCAACAACATTATAGAATCCAGAGAACTCTGTTGACAACTTCCCACCCAGCTTGTAACATAAGCAACAGGAGATTCTGATCAGCTGGGCTTGAGAAGGCAAAATTAACCTGCAAGGTTATACTCCAAAACTCTGCCTGTCAAGAGAAGATGAAACACAGTGGTGAGTATCACTGATTCCTATAGAAAAAGTATATAATTGAGCATTAGGGCATGATCACCAGAAGCTGAGTGGAAGTTCTGAAGAGCCTGGATGTGGGCTGTTAGGGAGCAGGGCATGCCTGTCTGTTGTCTTAAGGTCCTTTCCGGCCCCGTGAGATCATTAACATGAAAATATGATCCCTCAAAAGCATAGCCCAGCACCCTTCCAAGAGGACTAGTAAAGCGGCCAGCACTTTACAAACACACCCTACTCTGCAAAGGGTTTGCTTTCCTGCTGGTCTTCTTTTGCCCATTTTCAGAAATGAAAGGTTTGGAATTTTCTTTAATAACATTGCCATTTGTTGAGGATACGTGGGAACAAATTCAAAACAAGCACACACATGCTATTATTGAAAACCACTACAGCCTGGGCCCAAAACCCCATGAAGCACAGGGCATGGCAAAGCCTGCGGGAGTTCACCAGGCTGCATCCTCCTGAAGGCATCTTCTGGAGATCCACTCCAGCTGTCGGGGCTAAGTGCAGCTCAGGTCTCATCAGAGAACCTCAGGCAGTCTTCACAGTTCCTGAGGAACAGCCAGAGGGATTCTGATGACCCCCTGACTCCCCGCTTGAGCCTGACTCTGCCCCAAACTGCCCTACTCCCAACCCCTACCCTTCTAAGGAGGACCTGCAGTATCCTACTGACCAAGTCCCAGCCTTTGGAAAATCCTCTGAGAAGTTTCCCAAGATTGCCTGCTGTCTAAGAACAAATCTGAGATAAAAGGCACAGATATCTGATTCAGAGTCAGGTGTGTTGTTAGTGTACAAATGTTAGTGGTGTAGGGACGTGAAGTTCTGGGTGGGGCAGCAGGGCCAGGGTTTGGCCACTGTAGGACTCGGCCAGCCATGATAAGCTAAATAGAAACTGACCACCCAAAGGAAGTTCTTTACTTCCAACCATTATCATCTGCCAGAGTAGGACTCAGCCATCAATAAGTTAATGGAGGCCTGAGTCTCAGTGGTTTACCCTGAAGCCATACATGGTTGCAGGAAGGACCATAAACTAAGATTACCTGAGCACCACCCAAGAACAGACCATCCAAAGTAAATGCCTAAGGTTCCAACCACTGTAGATAGGATCACCTGCCAGCACACATTTGCCAGAACACCCCTAGACAAATGTCAGCCAATCAGGGGCCCTGAACCTTAGACATCCCTCACCCCCAACTTTATTACTATAAAAACCCAACTCTAACTGAGCTCGGGGCTCTCCGATTATTCCAGTACATTGGATCCACAAAGAGAGCGAGTTTGCAAACTTGTATAAAATAAAGGCTCTTTGCTTTCACATACTGGACTCGGTCTCCTTGCTGGTTTCGGGGGGGACTTCGTGGATCTGGGCATAACAGCCACCTCAAAGTCTTCCCTGCTGGACGATCTACATTTCTTCTTTCCCATCTGAAAGGACTCCCCAGTTTTGTCCTGGGAAGTCCTGCCGATTTTCTCCAGAAGTTTCAGAAATCAGTTTCCTTCCATTGTTTTACCTCCATTTCACCTTCCAGTATATAGTCTGCAGTCTAAAAGGCCGAGAGCCCATCGCGGTGCTCTGTGATATCAAACATGAGGGTGCTTGGCTGACGTACAGCCAGCACCCTCACCCCACATTTTTTCACGAGCAGCTAACACATGGAGAGATTCCAGCTTGAGTGAGGAGCGCCAGAGAGGCTCACTGAACTCTTGATGGGAATAGCCAGGCTCTCCCATCAGCCAAACAGGTAAGGTTGGGTATTGACACTTTTCCACTTAAGACTTAGTGCTCTTATAAAAGGACATTGTCACAACAGAAAGGCACCTATCTTATGCTTGTGCCGTTACTGGTCCCTTTTCTTCCAACCTCACCTTGAAATCTACTTAGCCTGCATTATATGAGAAAGTCTCACCTGACTGCTTGACACATACATACCCCGTTCCTCATTTCTATTGACACATACCCTGTTCCTCATTTCTAGGGACAGCTGCCATTCGTACAGCGCTGGGGTCCCGCTGAAGCCGGGTGCTGGGGTCCCTTTGAAGCCAGGCTGGGCTGCAAGACTGTGCTCTTGGCTGCACCTGATTGTTTAACCAGACAAGGAAAATCATTCTTGGATATTTCTCGCTCAAGAATACTGACCTGCGACTCTTCTTCTGCAAGCTCGCCAGCACCCTGTCTGGGGTTAGGATGTATGCATTCCTCGGGGTAAGCTGCTGCTGCCACCGCCCCATTACACAAGTAGCTAAAGTAAGGAAAAATCTATTCCCGTGTCTAGCTTGCAACCCAAAATTCTTTGAAGGAAATTGGTGTGTTCCATGCTACCAGGGCACTTTCTATTGCGAGCCTCCATCAATCCGGAGAGTCTGGAGGAATAGCCTTTAGATGAGAGATTTGAGGGGGTCGTTTTATGAGCCGTGCCTGAAGATAAGACTTCTATATCGCTGCCACATTCCACAAGCCTTACCATGCCTTAATGCAGATTTGGCTGAGGGTTCAGGAGGAAGGTTTAGGCACCTGGTAGGACAGAAAGATTTGCTTTACTCGTGGTGTCAAAGCCATTCATGACCTAGTGCCACCTGTTCCACAGGACCCCTTTCTGTTAGCCAGAGGCTTATGATTCTCCTTCATAGGAAACGTTCTTCAGCCACTGTCACGTGGTAAATTCCTAAAGAGCCTTCTTTCAAATATACCTAGGGAGGTGACTAGGAGCGTATCTGCTGGATACGTTTTAATAGAACCATTTGCTTTCCTTGAGTAGTTGCATGTTTGTGTATGTGCATGAGTGTGTATGTGCGTGTGTGTGTGTGTGTGTGTGTGCTTTATGTGACTTCTCCATGAATCCTGCACTCTTTGTTTGTAGTGAGGGGCTGTGGGCTGCTTTCCTGCAGCTCTGCTCCTGATCGCCGGGCTAGCTTTACCCGAAATAATTACACGGAAACTGTATTCTTTTAAATACTGCCTGACCCATTAGTTTCAGCCTCTTACTCACATCTTGATTAACCCATATCTAATAATCTGTGTAGCACCACGAAGTGGTGCCTTACCGGGAAGTTTCTAGCATACGTCCATCTTGGGCTGGAGCTTCATCGCGTCTCTCTCCTTGAGGAGAGGCACGGCAGTCTGACTAACTTAGGAGAGGCGTGGCAATTGTCTGAGCCATCTATCTCACTTCCTTCTTCCTGTTCTGTCTACTCCACCCACCTAAGGGCTGGCCAAGGCAGTTTCTTTATTAACAAATGAAATCAACAGATAGATAGAAGACACACCTACATCATTTCCCCTTTTTCTGTTTAAACAAAAAAGAAGGCTTTCACTTAACATAGTAAAATTACATATAACAACAGTTATCAAGTAAGAATTACAGTTACAGTATTTATATCTACTTTATCTTTTATCATAACTAAGGAAAACTATATCTATCTATTCTTCAGCTCCATCAAAGACTCCAGAAGGACACAATTTTACCTAAGTAAATAAGAAATATGCAATTTCCAAACTCTAGAAATCATAGAGACATTTCACTGCCTGGACAGTCACCCAAAGTTCTTTTGTATTGTTGGGGCATCTATCTTCGGCCTATAGGCCCACAGTATCCAGCAGACTTTCCCATGAAGCAGGAAATTTCAAAGACAGTTCAGTCAGTATCTGCTGTGTTCTGTAGAATGTCTCGCAGACTCTTTTATGAATCAGGAATCCCAAAGAATCATCTCACCTTTAGGCAAGTTCAGCAGTCCTCTCTCTGCTGGTTCTTTGTGTTCAGTTTATCCAACAGTCCAGGCAAGAGCAGTTTCTTGCACAAATTGCTATCAAACTCCATAAGGATCCTCTTCGATGCCCATCATCTTCTTGAAGTAGATGGTGCTGCCAGGAGCAGACATGTCTCATTGTCATGAAAAGCCCTAAGTTATTAAAACATTTAAAATGCAATATTCTGTAGTCTTTGAAAGATATGAAGAATGCCTATTTAACTTAAATATATCTCTATATATCTAGAAAATCTAACTAACATAACTACAAGTTTTACTATTATTGATGACTATCCATTAACAACCTATATACATTACATTTTTAAATGAACTACACAATCACAATACATTAATCAGTATCAGAAATACACATACATATAACAAAATTGACTTTAAATTTAAATCACTAAAGCAAAATCCATATCAGTGCAAATTATTCATCTCCATATCATATCCCCCTTTAAATGTAAAAGAACACTTATAAACAATATTTGGGAACATGGACGTAGTTATTTCTCTCCAAACTGCTTCCTGCCTTTCACATCGTCATGTTCCAGCTACACACAACATCAGCATCCTCTGTGAGTTGGATCATCTGCATAACTTACTGCCAATTTTGCTTTTTGTATTTTTTGGATTAACACATTCTATTTTAAAGTGATTAGACCATCTGTGCCAGTTTTAAACCCCACATTAGTGCATCAGTTTAATGAAATGTGACTGTCGGTGTCTGTTTCCACAAGACACTAAATGAACTACCCAAACCACAGTCTGCCCCCTCAAGATCTTCTGCATGTTACTGACCGTTACTCCCTAGCCACAGAAAAATTATTACAAGAATTTATTGTTGGATAGTGCTGTAGTTGGTTTTATTTTTTAATCTTTTGGCTATTGGGGGCCTGCCACCCCCAAAATAAATATATACTGTGTCTTATTCCTTCTTATGAATGCCTGGCCTTAGCTTGGCTTATTTTTAGCCAGTTTTTCTTAACATAAATTACCCCTTCTATCTTCTGCCTCTGGGATTTTACCTTTTTCTATTTCCAAGTATCTTTTCTTCTTACTCTGTACTGGCTGTGTGGCTGTGTGGCTGGCCCCCCGTGTTCTATCTCCTCCTCCTTTCTTGTTCCTTTATCTTCTTTTCCCAGATTTCTCCTCTTATTTATTTATATTCTTTCTGCCTGCTGGCCCCACCTATCCTTTCTCCTTCCTCTCTATTGGCTGTTCAGCTCTTTATTAGGCCAATCAGGTGTTTTAGATAGGCAAGATAACACAGCTTCACAGAGTTAAACAAGTCTTTTATGAGTGCAACACATATTTGTATCATTAAACAAACATCCCACAGCATAAACAAATGTAACACATCTTCAATTAATATTCTATAACATAACTCTTTGTACCCTACTAAACCTTCTGATGTATACCAGTTTATTCTATTGTCAAATTCTTTGTGCATCATTGTGTGTGTTCTGCACACTTTTTGGCAGTTTGCATGGCATCACTTGTATGTCCAGCTGTCCCCCAGTGCAGCAGGGACTGTCGCCTTACACAGAGCCCTGTGCAGGAAGAGCTTTGCACGAGCATTGGGGTATTGTAACATTCCATCAAGGAGTTCCAGACTGAATCTACTTCAGCAAGTCTCTTTTGGCCCACAGAGAACTCTAACACAATAGCACAAATTTGCATGACATCATGTGACCTGGTTTTTAATGTATAGACCGGAATACTTGATTGCCCTCAAGTAAGAAGCAAATTTCTACCCTTCCAAATTGAATTAGACTCAATGAGCCTGGACATCCATCCGTGCATGAAAGAAGAAAATGCAATACATGTACAGAGCAGAGTGTTGTTCAGACTCAAGGAGGAACAAAAATATGCCATCTTAGGGGAATAGCTGAAGCTGGGACTGTTTAGGAGGGAATGAGGACCAGAAAGGGCACAGGGGTGTGAGAGCAGGTGATGGAGAAAATGATTAAAGAATTGACACACATGTATGAAGATGTTGTATTGAAACTTATACTGTTTTACAATAGACACGTAAACTGTGCCTGTATACACTTGCTCCTTTTCCAGGAGTTTGTCTGCCCTTCTCTTCAGAGGGCACAAGTGTGCCCTATCTCCTTCAATGAGAATTAAATTTCTCTTGCTTGCTATTCCTTGACTGGCTTGTTTCTCACACTTGGCTATCTGGGCCTTACCAGAACATCCCTTTTGGCTTGAGGTAAGATGAAGATTCCCCCAGAGTCCACTATTGAGCTAAGAATTCTACAGAGGATGGAACCACACAGAATGTGCCTGTGGTTCCTCATGTATCCAGGGTTCTCTCCAAGAGATAGAAAACACATGTAAAATAATCATAGATGTTTAATATTTAAAAGTGTACCACAAAGTGTGGTTACAGCACACCAGGGGATCAGAAATGTTCTTCATGAGGGAAACAGGGAAATAGAAAGTGCCAGAAAATAGTTGAGAGTCTGGTTGCAAGAAAACTCTGAACTACAGCAGGAGGGAGAAGCCAGAGAAATTTGACCAGTATCTCGGCCACCATCTATCTGGATTCTGATAGACTTCTCCATAGAGCATAGGGGAAGCAGCATCTAGCCCTAAAGTGTAGCATTGTTGTCTTGAAGAGGGAGAAAGCTGACATTTCCGACCTTGTAGCACGTGTGTCTAGTAGGAGGCGCAGGTGGGACTCTTTGAGTCATTTTTGCAATCTCTCTATCTCTCAGCTGGAACTTTCTCCTTTGGACTCAAGTCCATAGCCACACTCTACTAATTTCCCAAGTTCTCAGGTGACGCTCTCCATGAATACTAATGTTCTCAATAGATATCCAGAAGTCAGCAAAACTCAATAAAAATGAACTCAGAAATGTACCAAGCATTCATAGGAGTTTCCCAAGGTTGGTGGGAAATCCCAGACACTGATTGCTGTGTTACAAATTTTCTAGGAAATAGTCACCCTTCACTATCTGCTCAGGATACCTTGATTCTCAGGAACTCAAATGCAAGGCCCACAACAGAGTTCACCTTTTAAATGGGAAAGACTGCCTGGGCGCTGGCAGGGTTTCAATACTCTGTCCAGGTGTGCACTTAGCAAGGATGTAACATTAGCAGTGGCTACTCTGTCACTCCAAGGGTCACAGAAAAGCTGGAAGGTTGCTGCCTTGTAGAAGATGGATATTGCCCCCAAAGCAATCCAGGTGTCTCACCGTGCCCATGAGATTTGTATGCTGATGTCTAACCACAGCCCTGTTCTACACCAGCCCTGGGCTTTTTCTCCCTCTGGTCTTCACTATCATATGAAAAACAGAGAATTCTGTTATGTTCAATGTGTAAGGTCCTAGTGACATCAAACTAGTAACAATAGACTATCAGACTCACTTCTCAGTTCCACTAGTCAGATTTCAGGGACCACATGTAGCTAGTGATTGTCACATTGATGGCAGATTAGAAACTGTTTCCATCACCACACAACGTTCTATCGAAAATCTCTGCTGGAGAAGATGTAGCTGGTCCTTTGCAGCTGAAAACGCGCCAGTCCCCGCCCACACACCATCTGTGTTAGCCAGAATAACAAGGCATGGACTCTTGGACCAGAACAGCTGCCCTTGCATGCAGATCATGATAATGAGGGTGGCATTTGCAACGAAATGGGGGAGGGGGTGGCTGGATGATTCCAGCTTTCACCCACCAACAGATTCAGCCAGGAACACAAAGGAAAACCCTGCTAAAGAGGAGTGGGCTGAAGAGAACTGGCAGACAGATGGCGCTCAGAGTCCCCCTTCCCCAAACTCCTACTTGGTCAAACTTGTGGCCAGGACAGTTCTCAGATATTAAATCCTTCTATTGTTTATTCTTTCAGAATCTTCTGACTCAGTAATTCACAGCCTAGAGTCTAGTGAACGTTACAAGAACAGACTCCAGAAGCAATCCACATGCGGAGAAACCAACACCCCAAATTCACCTTCCTAGCAGGTCTACCAGGAACAGACCACCCAGAACAGCTTATGTCCCTCTGCCTAGAGCAAGATGTCCCCAAGGCCAAAAAAAGACATCTAGCTTGCCTGGATCTATTCTTGGGAACAGTTGATCAGAGGTTGTTGGGTTTAAGGTTCTTGAGTTTAAAGGGGTCCAGAGTAGAGAAGAGAGTGACTACAGGAAGCATCAGGTTATGCCCAGATGTGCAAAGCCCCTTCAAATAACCAATAAGGAGACTGAGTCCTGTATGTAAAGCAAAGAGCCTTTATTTTATGCAAGCTTGCAAACTCGGT
The DNA here is from genome assembly GCF_903992535.2 of Arvicola amphibius. Taxonomy (NCBI): domain Eukaryota; kingdom Metazoa; phylum Chordata; class Mammalia; order Rodentia; family Cricetidae; genus Arvicola; species Arvicola amphibius. The sequence goes on from NC_052058.2 coordinate 45,491,339, forward strand.
CTTTCCACATGTCCAGCATATTAAAATAAACGGAGAGACTCAAGCTCAGTTAGAGTTGGTTTTTTATAGTAGTAAAGGTGGGAGTAGGGGTTTTCTAAGGTTCAGGGCACCTGATTGGTTGACTTTTGTCTAGGGGTGCCCTGGTGAGTGTATGCTGGCAGGTGATCCTATTTACAGCGGTTGGAATGTTAGGCATTTCCTTTGGATGGTCTGTTCTTGGGTGGTGCTCAGGTAATCTCAGTTTCTGGTTCTTCCTGGAACCAGGTATTGCTTCAGAGTAAACTACTGAGACTCAGGCCTCCATTAAACTTACTGATGGCCGGATCCTACACTGGCAGGTGATAATGGTTGGAAGTAAAGAACTTCCTTTGGGTGGTCTGTTCCTACACAAGCCAAATGGAATAAACCCTGCACGTTGTTTTTTTTTTTCTGATGCACTGCTGCAAAGCCCACAGATGACTAGTTAGTTCTGCTCCAGGAAAGCAAGACTGGACAAGCCTCCATCAATGCTCCCTATGTTTCAAGATGCATTAGACCTATTTAGCCATATCGGCCTCGTAGCAAACTTGTTGAGCGGGTGACATTATTGTTCCCATCTTACAGCGTGAAACCGAGACACAAAGAGTTAAAATAAAGTCCACATCATCGCACACCTAACAAGCAACAGCAACGGACCTTGCCCTCAGGAATCCACACTCCAGCATTTTCATGTTTCAGCTACCTTCTTCAACTAATTTTCTGGATCTGCAATGGAGCTTGTGAATGACAAACTGATTGTATGTAAAACATGCAGTTGTCAGCTAGAGGCACATTATAAAGAGGACGTAGAGAATGTGGTGTCTTTGTCAGGAGCTGGTGGCCCTAATAGAATCAAATCTCTAACCATAATAATGGTCCCACAAATCAAAACTCAGAACATCAGTAAGAATCTCCTAAGCAATATTATTGACAAACTCAAGTGGCTTTGCCCTTTCCTTATCCAAAGACGGGAGGGAGTAAGATAGCCACAGGACCGCGAAGGCAGACCCAGAGGAGGCCGAGGCAAGCGAGGGGCTGCACCTGTGAATGAGGCCCGCGAGATGAGCCCGCTCACACCTGTCTGATGCTAGTCCTGCTCTAGGAAGTTTTGTTTAAACAAAAAGTACAAGGTTGCTACCCCTGGACCCTAGAATTCAGAGCATTCCGGGTAGAAAATTTGCTAAGACACCACTGAGGTCATCCTCTGCCCCCATCAGAGGTCAGGGAAAGCCATGGACTGTAATTTCTCAGTGAGTTCCCTTCAGCTATGAAGCTGAACCTCAAGACTCTTAGGGCATTGGAGGTGTCATAAGGAGCAACTTTGGGGCCATAGGACAGCCACTCAGCACCCACTGGATAGAGTGTCACACTGTCTTCTTAAATGGGTTTCCTGAGCCTGCCTATCCCTTTCCTCTTCAACATCCCTATTTCCCCTCATGTGTCTGTCAGTCAGAGTTCCAGTATGGAGGAGCCATGCCTTTATCCCTCCACTCTCTGTTTACTTTCCTTGGGCTGTCCCAAACCCCTTCTGTTCCTTCAGTGACAAGCTCTTCCTAATCTGCATTTCAGGGTATACACATACTAGACGCAGCTGCCACTGGGTTTATCTGGTTTAGGCACTTGATAGCAGGAGATATTAATAAGGGCTTAGTATGTGTGCATATAGCTAAATATACTATTGAATGAGAGAGGTTCTTCTGTAGATAACATGACTCTGAACACACTCAACAGAGAAAATAGCTATCTCCAGGCACACTAGTTGAGAAAATGCTGATCACTGGCTTTCCTAAGTCCTCCCATCACTTAAAAAAGGCATAGACCTCCTTCCGTCTGCTCATACCAGTAGAGATTCATAGAAGCAAACAAAGCTATTAGATCCCTGGTCTAAAAATAAGGATAATTCAGAATGGTATTATACCATTCAGTTTAACCAAATTATAAGGCAGTGTGGATCACAATGTTCCCTAAACAGACAAAAGAATAATATACTAATAGGACTCACACAGAGTGATGGACATCTGCCCTGTTAAAATGTGAAGTTCCTACCACAGTGGCTACAAAGGACTGAAGATAAAGCTAAGTTCTGGTCCTCCACTGCATCCCTAGTTCCTATGTCGCCATTCCCAGGGAGCAGATAGGTGCAGTCACTGAAATAGTGTGACCACGAAGGATCTTTAATCTTAGGATACCTAGAAATAAACATAGCGATGAGCAAGAGAATTGCTGTGTTACAGTGTTGTAGTAAATATATCTTTGATCATTTAAAGAGTCTGTGATGTTCAAAAGATTTTGCCTTTGAGGGTACTACCATGGTTGCCTGTCTTTGGGGACTCATTTCAGTCACTGGCTGTCTAAAATGTGGCATCAGGAGCACAGACCAGCAATTCTGTTTACGCAAATTTACATTACATGTTTGAACAGAGATTTCAGTCCTCTGAATTAGTTTTCTTGTCAGTTTTTATCAGGAGAAATGAAATGTGTAAATTTATAAACTGAGATTAAGATAATGGAGTCTAACATTTAAATTTTCAAACATAGAGTAGGTCCCTTTGAATAAGAAAGATTTATGTTTTTCTAATTTTGGACAGGCAAGATCACCCACGGTCCAGTGGATGGCCGCACACATAAGGGAGTACAGGCGGTACTAGTGGGCTTTTCAAAAAATAGGACACAAAGTTGTGTGGACATGGAATGGGATGGATCTGGAAGGAGCTGGGGATGAAGATGGTCAAGATGCAATCTTGAGACTTTCAAAGGATTCATAAATTATCTTTTAAAGATTTGTAAGTAAAGCTTTAAATTAGAAGCGTTGATTGTTGTAGTGAGCTGTGGGCTGCATTCCCGCCGCCCTGCTTTCGGCCTCCTGACTAGCTTATACCCTGAAATAACAACACACAAACTGTATTCTATTAAATACTGCCTGGCCCATTATTTTCAGCCTCTTACTCACATCTTGACTAACCCATATCGAATAATGTATGTAACACCACAAAGGGTGTCTTACCGGGAAAGATTCAGCACATCTGACCTGGTGGCTGGCTTCATCGCATCTGGCATCTCTCTGAGGAGAGGCACAGCGGTCTGCCTAACTTAGGAGAGGCGTAGCATCTGACTGATCCTTCTACCTCACTTCCTCTTCCTGTTCTGTCTACTCCACCCACCTAAGGGGCGGTCTATCAAATGGGCCAGGCAGTTTCTTTATTAGCCAATGAAATCAACTCAAACAGAAGACTCTCCCACATCATTTCCCCTTTTTCTGTTTAAACAATAAAAGAAAGGCTTTAACTTTAACATAGTAAAATTACATATAACAAAATAGTTATCAAGTAAGAATTAGTTACAATATTATATCCATTTTATCTTTTATCATAACAAAGGAAAACTTTAACTATCTATCCATTCTTCAACTCCATCAAAGACTCCAGAAAGATATAATACTACCTAAGTAAACAAGAAATAATCAAATTCCAAACTCTAGAAATCACAGAGACATCTTGCTACCTGGACAGTCACCCAAAGTTCTTTTGTACTGTTGGGGCATCCGTCTTCAGCCTACAGGCCCATAAGTATCCAGCAGACATTTCTATGCAGCAGAAAATTTCGAAGGCAATTCAGTCCCTATCTGCTGTGTCCTTCAGAATGTCTCGCAGACTCTTTCTTGAATCAGGAAACCCCAAAAGATCATCTCACATTTAGACAAGTTCAGCAGTTCTCTCTCTGTGGGTTCTTTGTGCCCAGTCAATGCATCCGTCCAGGCAAGAGCAGTTTCTTGCCCAAATGGCTATCAAACTCAATATGGAGCTTCTTCAATGCCCATCTTCCTTTTGAAGTAGTTTGGTGCTGCCAGGAGCAGACATGTCTCATTGTCATGAAAAACCCTAAGTTATTAAGACATTTAAAATGCAATATTCTGTAGTCTTTGGAAGATATGAAGTATGCCTATCTAACTGAAATATATCTCTATATATCTAGAAAATCTAACTAACATGACTATAAGCTTTACTATTATTGACTATCCATTAACAACCTATATACATTACATTTTTAAAATGAACTACACAATCACAATACCTTAATCAGTATCAGAAATACATATACATAAAACAAAATTGACCTTAAATTTAAATCACTAAAGCAAAATCCATATCAATGTAAATTATTCATATCTATATCATATCCCCCTTTAAATGTAAAAGAACATTTATAAACAATATTTGGGAATATGGGCGCAGTTATTTCTCTCCAAACTGCTTCCTGCTGAATGGGGACGCTGTTAATCAGATCTTTCATGGTGTAACCTGTGTGCCAGGTTCATCTCAGTCATCAGTTGAGCGAAGTAATTTTTTGAGGGTGTTCATAGCAACCTTTCAGGAGGTCGTGGTCTATCATACCATATTGGGATAGAAGCAATCCAATGGGTCTCATTTTCTGTAAAAATAAAAGAAGAATCTCTTTTCCAAAGTATCATATCCTTAGATCCAAATTCTGAAGTCAAGGTATTTCCAAGATATCTTTCTTGGATTAGTTCAGCAGCATTTATAAACAAGTATCTTTTAGCAGCTGTTGCTCCTTCCTCAGCATTCAAACAATTCAAAGAGAGCATAATAGTATATAGTATCAAGATTCTCTGTGTATTTTCCATCTTTGTGCAGCTTTATTTTAACCTCTATTTCGTTTATTTTTACTTTTATTTTTTGAGACAGGTTCTCTGTATATCTTTGTCCTGGAATAACTCTGTAGACCAGGCTGTCCTTGAACTCTCAGAAATCCGTCTGTCTCTGCCTCCCCAGTGCTGGGGTTAAAGGTGTGTGCTACAACACCTTGAACTCACAGAGATCTTTCCGTCTCTGCCTCCCAGGCATTCGGATTAAAGGTGTGTCCTGCCACACTTTGAAGTCACAGAGGTCAATCTACCTCTGCCTCCCAAGTGTTGGGATTAAAGGTGTATACCACAACAAACTACTTCCTTTTTCTTTCTTTCTTTCTCTTTTTTTTTTAACTGTAAGAACTTTAACTTTTAGCCTGCATGTATTTTTAACTCACTGCAAACCATTTAGAGGTTTTCTTTGTCTTTGAATCTCTCTTTACTGTATATCTCTCTTTTTCTGACCACACGAGTCTTTAATTTACCAAGCAATATAGGTAGGATTAAAGCCGTGGCTTTGACAGCTAGATCCAGCCCATTCCTTAGCTTTCCTGCCTCATGGCAGAGGTACCGGCTATAGCCTTGTTTCTCACCACAACTCTGTGGCGGTTCAAGGTCCCTGCCAGCAAGCAAGCTGCAACAGTGTTAAACAACACTCAAAAGCTCCATAGTCAGGACCGCCTGCTTGAAAGAGTCAGAGTTTGCCCTGGTGGGACGGCCCAGAAAGCTGGCATTTTAAAATGGCACAGCTTTTTTCCTGCTACGGCTGAAAACCGAAAAACAAACGTTCAGCTTTTCATCAACACCATTTAAGTGTTTCATGGCAGGACCTCTTAAAAGAGCTGCAAGATTTTGCAGCTAAAGCTGAGTCAGGAAGCCTCTCTTAAATGAGAGTGCTTTCTTACCTCTAGCAAGCAAAGCCAAACCTGAGAAATAACTGCTACCAAGAAAACATGCTTTACCCTATTCTTTCCCAAGCTTTCTCAGGCTTTCTGTGGATTCAATTATCCACGTGGGCGCCATTCTGTAGTGATTAGCTGTGGGCTGGCTTCCCGCTGCCCGGCTCCTGGCTGCCCAGCTAGCTTTACCCAAAATGACAACACACAGATTGTATTCTTTTAAACACTGCCTGGCCCATTATTTTCAGCCTCTTATTCCCATCTTGATTAACCCATATCTAATAATTTGTGTAGCACCACAAAGTGGTGCCTTACCAAGAAGTTTCTAGCGTATGTCCATCTTGGGCTGGAGCTTCATCGTGTCTGGCTTCTCTCTGAGGAGAGGCACAGCGGTCTGCCTAACTTAGGAGAGGCGTAGCATCTGACTGATCCTTCTACCTCACTTCCTCTTCCTGTTCTGTCTACTCCACCCACCTAAGGGGCGGTCTATCAAATGGGCCAGGCAGTTTCTTTATTAGCCAATGAAATCAACTCAAACAGAAGACTCTCCCACATCAGATTGTAGAATTTATATTAATAAATAGTGATGGTTGAAGTTTAACAATATCTGGATAATCTTTCCTGTCAGCTGACATCTGCAGGAAGAATGGCAATTTCCTTTATGGCAATCTTTGATTTTGTCTTCTTTTTGTCCTCTCTTCCAGACAAGCTTTACGAAAAGAAGAGTGGCTGCCAGAGGAGCCACATGATCCTCTGAGAGCCCTGGAGGAATATATCAGAAACATGGCTGCCTTGGGTTTCCACAGGAAACTGTCTGAAATGGGCAAGCAGGCAGGAGGCAAGCAAGGAGGCTTCTCCCACACACATGTGCAATGCCTGGCCCCTGGGGCATAAAGGAAGATGGGTAGGAAAACATAGGAAAGGCAGGGGTGGGGAGAAAAACACAAAGCCACAGCTTCAGCAAAGCAAAACAGAATGCAACAACCTACCTCAGCCCCACTTCAGTGGGGGTATGTTGGGCCTAGGGTGAATTCATCAGAGCAGACCAGCATGACTGGAGACAGTTGTCCCTCAAACATGGCATGAAGCTGAGACTACAGGAAAAGGCCAAAGCAGCTCACTTGTATTGCAAAGTCTGACAATATTCTAGTGTACATTTCAAAATAGTCGGAAGAACAATTTAGAGGATCCTGTCACAAAAGCATGACAGATGCTGGAAGTGTTGCTACCAGTTTAACATCACAATTTGACATCACACAGCGGCATGCATGTGTCCAAACATCCCACCGCACTCCTTAAATATGTGTGTTCATCATGTGTCAGTTAAAAACAGAGGCAGAGTCTGGAGAGATGGTGCAGCAGTTAGGAGCACACGCTGCTCTTGCAGAGGATGTGGGATTGGTTCTCAGCATTCATTCTGGAGCTTACGCCCATCTGGAGAGGACAGGAGACACATGCGTAGTGAAAAATCCTCAGACACAATAATTAAGAATTAATAAATCTACTTTTCATGTAGATTAGATCTATGTATGTCTCTCTTAGGGTCCTCTTTGTCATCTAGGTTCTCTGGGATTATGAATTGTAAGCTAGTTTTTCTTTGCTTCATGTCTAAAAGCCACTTATGAGTGAGTACATATGATATTTGTCTTTCTGGGTCTGGGTTACTTCACTAAATATGATACTTTCTAGATCCATCCATTTGCCTGCAAATTTCAAGGTATCATTATTTTTTTTCCGCTGTGTAGCACTCCATTTTGTAAAGGTACTACATTTCCTTATCCATTCTTCAGTCAAGAGCTTCTGAGTAAATTTGGAGCATGGGGACCATGGGAGAGGGCAGAAGGGGAGGGAAGAGGTAGGGAGTGGAGAAAAATATATAGGTCAATAAAAACATTTTTTTAAAAAGAGGATAACAATAATAAAATGTAACACTTTTAATATGCTAAAAAAGAATTAACAAATCCGCACAAAACAGTTCTCTACACCACTTGAAGTTTTAAAATTCTTTGCTGATTCTTCCCTAGAGTTGATAAGCACTATAACTACCAGTCTCAATAAAATATGGCCTTTAGCGTAAACATATTTTCAAGACCAATATTATTTCACATACATTAAAGATTAAATCACGTTCTGCTGATAAAACCTCTATTTTAGGGACGCAAACAAACATTTTAAGAGTGTACAAGACGAATGAAGAAAAATTTGCATTATTTAATCAAGTCCAGTGAAGAAAACGGTTGATCCTCCAAATCAACAAAGCTTTAACATGTGCAGATCAGAACCATCATGAAACAAGCTACCTGTTTCCTCTTTGGTTTAAAAGCATGCTTAAATTGGTGGCTTGCTAGATTTATTTTATTTTCAAGGTAAGAAATAGGTCATATTTAGCACATACATATTTTTATTTTATTTATTGCTTTTAATTGAGCTACACATTTGCCCCACTCCCTTTCCTTCCTCCCCTCTCTCCTTCCACTTTCTCCTCTGCCACCACACTCCCAATTTACTCAGGAGATCTTGTCTTTTTCTCCTTCCTAGGCGGGTCCACGTTTGTCTCTCTTAGGGTCCTCTTTGCTCTGTAGGTTCTCTGGGGTTATGGCCTGGAGGGTGGTTCATCTTTGCTTTATGTCTAAAAGCCACTTATGAGTAAGTACATATTATATTTGTCTTTCTGGATCTGTGTTACCTCTCTCAGTATCTTTTTTTCTAGTTCTGTCCATTTGCTTGCAAATTTCAAAATGTCATTGTTTTGTTTACCACTGAGTAGTACTCCATTGTGTTAATGTTCCACATTTTCCTTATCTATTCTTCAGTTGAGGGGCATCTAGGCTGTATCCAGGTTCTGGCTATTACAAACAATGCTGCTATGAACATAGTTGAGCAAATGTCCTTGTGGTATGACTGAATATCTTTTGTGAATGTGCCCAAGAGTGGTATTGCTGGGTCTTGAGGCAGCTGTGTAGAGAACTGTTTTGTGTAGTATTGAAATAGTGTCCATTTGTTAAGTTACTGTAAATGTTCTTGATTTTCAGTTTGAAGATATTTTTGTATTAAAAGTCTAGCATTAAAGAACTTAAGTACATGGTGGATGGAATTCGAGGCCAATAGTTAAAGTGTGATTCTTCATTTTTTCCCCTGAACAGTGAGTGATACACATGGCCATTTAATTATGGTGTCTGTTTCTGGTTTGTATTTCTCTGTGAGTTATACTTGTTTTTGTTTCAGCCACTATATGTGAAGGAAAGTCCAGAAATAGTAAACCACATAAAACTGGTATTGTTAGGTTATGGGTGCTTACCTTTTGAAGGTTTATTAATACATATGGTTGTCATAATACATATACATGACAAATAGTGTACAAATGTTTTAAGCCACATAAACTTTTCAATACTCTTTTAGAATTATCTTCCTGAATCTTTGTTCACTAACATGGAAAATCCTCTTTATTCTCTAGTGACAAAATGCTAATCTCTGGTGGAGGAATCTGGTCCAGGATGGGGAAGAGATTTGAACGAAAAACAATAAAAAATAAAATTACAAAAACAAAACAAAATGCCATAGATAATTTTTTATTCACATCTTGATTGGCTGTGTGGAGAGTCTGTAAAACATTCAGCTCTGCAGTGTTTCTTGACTCTTCTCCAGTGTAGGTAGGCTTCAGTGGCCTAAGTAAATTCTGTTCCATACATATCAAGAGTGTTGTAAGAACCACTCCTTACTTAGAAAGCTACTTTTCCCGGTGTGGGGGCCAGCCTTCTCTTCCCCAGTAACTTCTGTTGATAGCTGTTGTCTGGTAAAGTGGAAGTTGATAAAGCTTATCTCACCCAGATTATTCATCTGCACAGCTAAGATCTGCAGTTGATGTATAAAAGGCAGATTCTCAAATTCATCATTCTCTACTCTTGAGTTAAAGCTTAGGCTAAATGTTAGTAATCTTTTGGCTTATAGTCACATTTTCTTGGGAAGGATTTTAATTCTGTGAAACATTTGTGAATTGGGAGATGGATGCTATTATTTCAGAGATAAATGATTTCTTTGTTGCTAGTTGCAAATAAGCTGGTTTTAAACTGCAAAATAAAGGAATAAATAAATCTCTAAAAGCTTAGAGGGAGGAAGGGGAAAAAGGCACCTGGATGAGAGCAGGGACTACAGGGATGTGATGAGCATTTACACACCTATGTGATAGGACAGCGTTTTGAAGATTCTTCAAGCCTTTGCCTGCGTTGCTTCTGTCCAGACTGAGTACTGGGACCACCTGTCATCAGTCCTGACTGCCACAGCGAGATGATGCCAAGGGCAGTTCCAAGCAGGTGACAGTACCACGCTGCACTTGTGGGAATGGGAAACACCAGCACTTGGAACTGTGGACGGGTAAACACGTTCAGGAGCAGACCTTCAGCTCCTCGCTATTATTATAAATATACCAGAGGGAACACCAGTTTGAATGAAGTACGCCAGGATCCTGTGGGACAGGGATCAGAGAATTGTTGTTATTCTAGAGACTTAAGTAACTGGTCTTGGACCAAACTTCCAGGAGCCGGATGAAGCAACAGCAATTTCCCATAAACCTTATAACTTAGGTGGTGTGCTTTGATTTATAAACCCAGCAGACAGAAACTGAAGTGTGTGAGGGAAGGAAGATGTGAAAATGGGAAGCCCGTATCAGAGAACAGAAGAAGCATGCTGATATTGATGGGTCATGTCAAGTCGCTACCACCACCAAAATAAACTTGCCCTGGAGAGGAGCCATTTTAGGGGCAGTTAAGTCAGACAACGCTGTGAGGAAGGGAAAGGAAACTGTGAAAATGAAATAGTTCATATTACAGACAGAAACATGCACACATTTGTCAAAATTCCTCAAATCCCGAAGTTTTAACACTTGGCTGTATTTAAATTGTGTTTTAATGCAGTGTTAATATAAATACACATCATACTATACTATGGCTACCGGAGTGCCTAACTTAAACATAATGGAAATTGCCTGGCAACAATGTCAAGTGTTGAAAATAAGAATGTTTGGAATCACACTGATAAAACCAGAGCAGCTGTTACTAAAACCAAGTAGAGCCTTCTGTTGAGACCTAATGATTTGGCACACACCTGTGCTGTGGCCTAGCTATAGCCCACATGGTGGAAGGAAAGACCTGAATTCAATCAGGGGTTCCCTCCCCTCCCCATATGCACCATGACAGTGAGTGTACATACACACACACACAAATGCACACACACACACAAATGCACAACACATCCACACACCACACACAAACACAATTAATTAATTATGTAAAATAATTAATTAAAATGTAAAAGAATAAAACAAACCCATGGGAGATCTACACAAGAGACAGCTACACAGCCATGATCACAAGTGCTACCTACATAGCCCAGGAAGAACTCCTAGGGGTAGGAGGCTGAACAAACGAAGAATCACACAGAAGAACCTGGGCTGTGTTGTCTCATAAACATACAGTAATAAAGTCGACAAAAATGTGTTCAGCTGTTTACCAGGAGCAACTGTGGGGACCAGGAACAAGAGTGATGTTGTTGCATGCCAGCCGGGTCCTCCTCATTTACCTGACTCTCAATGCATAAATCCTCCATTTGTGAAAATCCACAGACCCCAGCAGTTACTGTGCAATACCTTTGTGTGTGTGGTACATGAGCAAACATTTGACCTTTTAGAGAGTATGAATGAATTGTTCAATTGTCTTCCACATTGCTTTCTACTGTGTTCATCTACCTTTGGCTTCAGACCTGCCTTGCCCTTTTCTGTCTTCTAATCAGCCATGCTTGGTTCCTTTCTGTGCTAGCTTCCTTGTTCCTTAAGGTCTTGGCCACCATGACTTTACCCTGTCTTACATTCTCCACTGGGTCAACATGTTTTGCTAGAGACTAAGAGACTTCTTTAGCCAACCTAGAGGAGAATTCAATGCTTCACTCACAGTAGGCAAATGAATTCACTTAAAAGGAAACACCGGATACTTTCTGCAACTCTTTCATTCCTAGACCTGGCTATGGGTGCATAGAAACCAACACCTATGGTCTCGGGTAGCAAGCAGTAAAGGGCCTTCCCTGACTAAACCATCAGAGTGTATAGTTCATGCAGCATGTCCTGCTGTATCTGCAGTCCCCCTCTCCCCACCACAGGAGAGGAGCCAGAAAGCAGACCAAGCCTGGTGGGAGCTGCTGCTGCTGCAGCTGTGGTTCTGTGATTGACACTGCTCTGTCACAGTCAGAATCCCTCAGCGATGTGACCTCTGAGAAAGAGTCTGCTGGCTTGTGGGCTGTGTACTGCAGGATGACTACAGCTGCAAACAGCTGGGAACAGTACTGTAGCTTTAAACTACAAGAGTTCATTTGTCACTCTAATATAATCAGATCTAATACAATATAATAATATAATAAATCTCGGGTTGGGTAGTACTGGCTCAGCCATCCAGTCTCTTTGCCTTCTTGACCTGCAGTCCTTGGTGTGCCCACAGCATCATCTCACCTGCGCCTTCATAAAACAGAACGGCCTCTCCAGACTCATCTTTATATTTCTGAGAGGAAAATACTAGAGAGATCAGAATGGAAGGGTGTCCCACACATCCTTCAACTGACCTTCCACTCAGCCGTATGATGACTACAAAATCTCTGCTAATGTCACCAGTAAAGAACAGAATTGCTGTCTGCTCACTGATATACTTTTTAAAAAGGATTTATTTTGTACAGTGTTCTATCTGCATGTATGCCTGCAGGCCAGAAGAGGGCGCCATATCTCATTACAGATGGTTGTGAGCCACCATGTGGTTGCTGGGAATTGAACTCAGGACCTCTGGAGGAGCAGGCAGTGCTCTTAACCACTGAGTCATCTCTCTAGCCCCCCCCCCATGCACTTTTTATGCCCTTCCAAACAGGATACATCATTCAAAATCCCTAAGATCAAAGGTGAAAACTTGAGCACACAGACACACTCACATACACACAAATACATAGACACAGAGGTTGGAAAGGATCCTTAATAAGATTGGGAAGGAATACTGAACAAGATGATATCTCCATATTAAGATAGTGGTTCCATTGAGACCATAAACAGTAGAGTCTCTAAATTCACATCATTGTTAATTATTATTAATACTGTTAATTAAATTAATGTGAATTATCGTTAATTTACTTATTATTAATTATAATCATAAATACTTGGCTGATAGCTTAGACTTGTTACTAACTCTTACAACTTAAATTAACCCGTGTTTCTTATGTGTGCTGTACCACCTGGCAGTACCTTGAAGGATTGAGAAAGGCTTTGCTCAGCTAGCCTGCAAAGGGCACCGACATAGATGATGTCTATTAGATGCTCTATTAGAAGAGAGCTCTGGGGGAGAAGTCCACAGGTCTTGCGATGCAGCCTTGGCTAGGTCCCAGACAGATAAAGGGCAATCACTCCCTGAAGTGGTGATGCTTGTGAGTTCTGGGTCATCTCTGCAGAACCGCACATCAGAATCCTCCAATCCTTCTGATCTGATGGGATGAGACCCTGAACTGTAAAGGGGGGACCCATTGGTTTCATGATGCTTTGATATCCGCAGAAAGCTGCCAGTATGAATGGGAAGGAATGGAAATGGGATGAATCTGGTGAGAGGGTCAGACTCTCAAATTCATTCCGACAGATAGGAAACTGGTTGATCAAGCAATTGACTTCTAAGTCCATGCTGTTCTACATGTATGGGGTGGCCAGCCCAGAGGACAGATCCCTGGCCTGGAAGGCATGTCAGGGAATCCAGGGTCGAACCTCAAGTGATGTGCCCACGTGGAACTTGGAACTGCTTTGCCTTCTCTCTTCCATTCTGAGATGCCAATATATATAGTTGCCATGCTGTCCCATCTCTGTTATGAGTATCAAACGTACCCAGTCCATCCTGATATTTTGATTAGGTCAAACCTAGGTGCTGGGTGGCACAGGTTTACAAATGGGGATGAATTTGTGCCAGGATTAAATAAACCCAGATTCTCCTTTATATCTAACTTAGATCATTTCTATGATTAGATTTGGGACTTTGAAACCTGTGAGATTCTGATGCAATTTTTAAATTTGAGATGATGCTCTTAAGTTTGGGGGACTCAGTGATGATATAAATCTATTTTTGTGTGTGAGATGGGCTTAAATCATTGTTACGACCGCAATGGGAAATAATACATTGAATTATTACAATATTTCAAGGTCTGGCATGGTTAGCACAACCTGTAATCCCAGCACCAAAGTGGCGGAGGCGGAAGAATTACAAAATTGAGGCCAACTTGGGCTGCATAGCAGATTCCTTCTCAAGGTTTTGTTCTTTACCACAAGAACCAATGTTTTCTTGCTGGTTTCATTTTTGCTGCCTTTAGTGGCAGCCGTTTGAAATGGAACATGGACAGTTCAGACGTGAACTGCTTTTCCTGTCATTCTTTTATCAGCTGTGGAACAAAGTATTCACACAGCCATTTTCTTTACTGTGTAGGGGTGTGTGTGTGTGTGTGTGTATGTGTGTGTGTGTGTGTGGTCTGTTCATGTGTCTGTGTGTCTTTCTGTCTCTCTACTCTCTAAGAAGACATATCTTCATTTTGAGATTCTCATTATACATAGCACTGTCAGAAAATCCATGTATTGGATTTGTTTCTCTGAATTAAGACACAGTCTCTGGACAAGCTGCTGGACCCCCACGTAGTCTTCATCTTTTATTATCGTTCAATCCCAGCTTTCCTTAGCCTTCTGCTCTGCTCACATGACGATGAATGGAAACTTTGATTATTTTTTTGCTTAACTAATTGTGATAAATCCTCATAGCCAGATCATCACAATGAAAACGCAATGGAAGCCTTCAGGAAACATCAATGTTATTGATTGTATGTGGAGAAAATTAAACTCAGCAAAGACTTCACTAGACTGCTCAGGAAAAAGTTGTGCTATTTCTCCCCTTCTGAGATATTAATGACCCAAGTCAATAATTTACTATATCATTTGTTTATATTTATTAAACTTAGAACTAGGGCCATAAATGAATATTGCAAGCTGCATTTCTGCTTTCAAACTCCCATTCACCGTGATGCTGTAAGTTGGATATAAAAGGTCTCAGAAGCTTGTGTGCTGGATGATTTGGTCCCCAGCAAGGAGAGCTATTTGGGGAGGTTCTGGAACCTTTAGATGATCGAGCCTTGGTTGAAGAGTGGGTCACTGAGGATAGGACTTGGGGGTTATCTCCCAGCCCTACCTCCCACTCATACTCATGAGCAAACTGTGCACCCCCTTATCTCCACAGATGTCAACTGGCTGTTCCTGTCACAGTGCTTTCCTTGTGATGGATTGTATCCTCAACACATGAATCAAAATAAATTAAGATATTACTTATGCAACATAAAAAACAGGGCCTTTCTAAGAATTATTAAAATAATATTCAATTGATAGACACCTGGGTTTTGGCTGTTTTTCTAAACATGTAGATAATTGAATGAATAATGAGTTATTGGTACAGACAATTCAGTGGGAAGGAACCTACTCTGTTGATCAAGTTCTATCAGTTATCTGAAGCACTGAATTCATAGCAGTTTGCTTTAGTTGATCTTCCAGAAGCTGCTGATGTTTTTCGGGACAGAAGAACTTGGTCCCTGCTTTTAAAGCCCACATCAGAACCATTTGCAAAGGCTGGCTGGTGAGACAGGGTCCCCTCCAAGCAATTGCAGAGCAAAGAACAGGTATTCCCTTTACTAGAAATCACAAGAGTTTTGAGGGACCAGAAAAGTACCCCAAATTTATTTTTCTTAGTATCTTTAGAACAATTCACCATGGGAAAACCAATTAGCATCAAGGAAGGAATGCAAATGTTTTATTCTGTGTGTGAAAAGAGAAAAGAGAAACTTATCGTGTTCCTTCTGTTAAGCACTTGGCTGGTCTGAACTCCGAAAACTTGGCAAAGAAAGAGAAAACTATGGCACAGCCTCTTTTCTTTCCAAGCCCGTGCACTCTGGTCATGCCAACTTGTGCTGTTTAGATACCAGCTACTCCAAGAATCTGAGAATGAGACTGGGTCTGAGAGTTGTCTACTCCCATTTTACAATCCTCTCTCGCTCTGGGATTAAAAGGTGTGTGTCATTGCTGCCTGGTCTGTAAGGCTGGCCAGTGTAGCTGTTTTACTTCCCTGATCCCTAGGCAAGCTTTATTTATTAAAATACAAATGGAATGCCACTACAGTAGGCAGCATACACCACCTCCTGACTTCACATGTAGGTATTCCTTCCCTACTTACAACCAGCACCCTGGAGCTTATCATAAAGAGATAAACAGTGTTCAGGGAAGTAGACACCCTTAATCTGATCTAAACACTTAAAACAGCAGTGTGGGGTTAGAGACAGTCTCTAGTTGGTCAGTGCTCACTAACCTTGCTCTGCCCATACTTCATCTCTCTGGGGAAGAGGGGGCAGGGCTGCTGAAGTGAAAGGGAGCTGGGGACACCACAGCTAAAGCTCTAAGTCATAGTATGTTCTCAGTCTGGTGTTCTGAGGATGATACTAACATCAGCTCTAGGCTGAGCATATTGGGCCATAGAAACATCTCTGTTAAGACAAATAAAATAAGAAGAAGAAGGAGAAGGAGAAGGAGAAGGAGAAGGAGAAGAAGAAGAAGAAGAAGAAGAAGAAGAAGAAGAAGAAGAAGAAGAAGAAGAAGAAGAAGAAGAAGAAGAAAGTGGTAACCCAGGCTCAGCAACAAGGAAAGGCAGTAGATAAAAAGCCTACATCTGATATCAGAAGGAAAGTAGAGCAGAGATGAAGATCAAGATGAAAATGGCATAACCAGCTGCAGCCCCATGGCCAGAGCGCAAAGATCTGACCCATAAGACAATTCACAAGGAAAGAGGCATGTTTGTAAATCCTTAGCAGCGGCTGCCAGGCTGTGAGAAATGAGAAAAAGAACAGACAGTTTTTGAATAATCCAGATGCAAACTCTAGCTTCCCAAGTCCCAGCTTATGTCAGTCAGTCTCAAGGTAACTGAACTGTGCTGGAGATGCAGAGGGGAGTCGCCATCACCAAACCATCTCCACAGCCCTTGGGCCTGGTCCCATCCCTTACATCTCCAGACAAGGGAATAAAGACACTTCACCTTGCAACCTTATGTAAAGAGCAAGTGTAAAATGAGGCAGAGCACTAATGTTTAAAATTTGTTCTCTAGGGGTTGAAGAAATTGATCAGTAGTTAAGAGCATTCATTGCTCTTGTAGAAGACCTGACTTAGGGTCCCAGCACCCGTGTGGTCATTCAGCTGTCTGTAACTCCAGTTCCAGGGGATCTGATGACCTCTAGTCTCTGGACACACAAACATGCATGTACATTCCTGCAGGTAACACACTCATATACATAAAAATAGAAATCAATAAATCTTTAAGTTATGAGGAAAAGGATGTTGACTGGGATGAAATTCACTAGGGAATTAAACCATTTGGTGAAATTGCTAATTACTACGAAAACATAATAGACTTCCCTCCTGTTTTATGAGGTATATATTATGTAGAATGAGTCCAACTTGAAACACCTAAATAGTTGTAGCTGAAAGTAAGTGTTTTCTACTGGCTAACAGCTAATGTTTCTGGCTAGGGGTCTTGATACATTTCATTTTCTCTGCCAGTTAAAGAATTAAAGGGCAGGACAATTATCAACTATCATAGATGGCAACGGGCAACACATCTCAGACACAGCAGGCGGCACCACACACAATCAGCCCATAAAGAAATCCTTTATCAGGGGTGAGAATGCCACACAGCAAGGCACACAGAGAGAGACCTTTGCAAAGCTTGGGGCTCAGGAAAGCCAAGCCAGCCTAGTGTTTCCTTGAGGGGTGGAGTTTTTTAGGAACTTTGATAGTGTCCTCCTCTCCCAGCTTAGGGCTGGTTGGTTTGAATAAGCGAAGGAAAGCCAATAAGATTCCAAACTTGGAATAAACATGTTCTGATCTAGCCTTGAACTTGCTGGACCAGTCCACAGGCTATGTCCTACTAGTGGCAGAAAAAGCCGGTCTGGCTTTTGTTTTAAGCTACCAGCTTTTGTCTAGGGCCCAGAGGGTGAAGAAGAAGGGCAGCCATCTTGGGAGTTCACCATTTTCATTTTCTAGTCAAGATCCCTCTCCCTGTCTGTCTGTCTGTCTGTCTGCCTGTCTGTCTGTCTGTCTATCGGGGAATCTAACTCTGAGTTCCTCAGTTTAGTTCAGTCGTTCAAGTTTACTTCTGGGCTAGCAACGTAGCAGGCTTTTCCTGGTGTCTGGTGGAGAAAAACAGTTAACGTAAGATTCGTGTGTCAGTGAATTTACTTATAGTGAATCACGTCGTGAGCACCTCGATAATATTTACAAGGACTGAAAACAAAATTAAGGTGGACACAGCAAAGCGTGTAGTAGATCCAAACCAGTGGCCTGCAAGCAGCCATCCACAGGGTCAAAGGGAATGTAAATTGTTCTCAGTGAAGAGTTGCGCTCTGCCCCTTTGCAGAATGGATACTGCAAAGGGCACCTCAGGATTATTAGAACAAGGCCCGTTGTGCCCCCCAAAATAGACATCCACCAAACGATGTTCCAAAACCACTGTTATAAAAAGAGTTTGAAGCTACAAGGTAGGTCACATTTTTTAAGTTAATTAAACTCATTCATTTATTTTGCATCCTGACTGCTGTTTCCCCTCCCTCCAGTCCTCTCATTCCCTACCCTTCTCCTCTGCTCCCCTACTCCCAATCCACTCCTTCTTTGTTTCTGCTCAGAAAGGGGCAGGCCTCTCAGGGGTATCAACAGAGCATGGCGCATCAAGTTGCAAGCTGAACCTCCCCTCCCCCTTGTATTAAGGCTGGGCAAGACAACCCAGTATGAGGAATAGGTTCCCAAAAGTCACCAAAGCATTAGGGACAGCCTCTGTTCCCACTGCCAGGAATCCCACAAGTAGACCAATTACACAACTGTCACACATATGTAGAAGTCCTAGGTTGGTCCCATGCAGGATCCCTGGCTGTCGATTCAGGCTCTGTGAGCTCCTGTGAACCAAGGTTAATTGATTCTGTGAGTTCCTTGGTAATGTTCTTAACCCCCCTGACTCATATAATCTTCCTCCCTCTCATCAGGAGGATTTCTTGAGCTCTACCCACTGCTTGGCTGTAGCTCTATATGACCGTTTCCTTCCATTACTGGATGAAGGCTTTCTGATGACAGTAGAGATAGTCACCCATTTACGAGTATAGCAGAATATCTTTAGGCATCATTACAGGGACATTTTTTTCCTTAATCATGTTTGGTTTTATTCCAGGTCTCTGGCCCACCTATTCTCTGGGTCCTGGCACTGCAAACAATATTAAGAATGGGTTCCCTCTCGTGGAATGGGTCTGAGGTTGGACCAGTTTTTGGTTGGTCACTCCCACAATCTCTGTATCACACTTACCCTCTCCACTCCCACATAGGCAGGACAGACTGTAGGTCAAAGGTTGTGTGACTGGGCCAGTGTCCCAATCAATCCACTGGGAGTTCTTGTCAGTCACAGGAGATGGCCAGCTCAGGCTACACATGCAGCATTTCCAGGAGTCGTAGCTGGAATCATCCTTGTGGATTCCTGGGAGGTTCCCTTTCACCAGGTTACTGCCTGACCCTGAAATGCCTCTCCCCATTTCTGTAAACAGAGACTGTGTTTTGTTTCCTGGCCACCCAGGCCTGAATAATCACATAGGAACTATATTAATTACAACACTGCTTGGCCTATTAGCTTGGACTTCTTATTAACTAACTCTTACATCTTAAATCAACCCATTTCTGTTAATCTGTGTATTGGCACGAGGCTGTGACTTACTAGTAAGAGTCCAGCGTCTCCTTCAGCAGCTGCATGACATCTCTTTGACTCCGCCTACTCTCTCCATGTATATCTCTTCCAACCTGGCTATATTCTGCCTTGCCATAGGCCAAAGCAGCTTTATTTATTAGTCAATAAAAGCAGCACATATACAGAAGGACAACCCACATCACCTTTCCAGATATCTCTTTCAGTACTCTCCCTCTTTATCCATCTGCAACCCAATTCCTCACTTTCCCATCTCCACATGCCCACAGTTCACCCATAAGGTCTCTTCTGTTTCCCCTTGTCTGAAAGATCCATATGTCCCCCCCCACCTTGAACCTTCCTTGTTACCTAGACTATCAGGGTCTGTGGATTGTAGCATGGTTATCCTTTAAAGCTAATAATCATGAAGTGAGTACATACCATGTTTGTTTACCTGGGTCTTGCTTACCTCTCTCGGGATGATTCTTTTTCTATTTCCATCCATTTGCCTTTGAATTTTATAAAGTCCCATTTAGTAATTTTTAATTTTAGTGTCTATGCTATCGTTGTTCTATTCTAGAAGTTGTTTCTATCAGGTTCAGTGTATCTGGATTTGTATTGAGGTCTTTGTTCAATTTGGAATTGAGTTTTATAAAGGATGATAGATATGGATCTCTTTGTATTCTTCTGCATGCTGACATCCAGTTAAGCCAGCACCATTTGTTGAAGATGTTTTCTTTTTTGGCTTCTTTGTCAAAAATCAGGTGTCCAAGGGTGTATGGATTTATGTCTGAGTCTTCAATTCCATTCCATTGATCCACCTGTCTGTTTGTAAGCCAGGACCAGCTGTTTTTATTACTATAACACTGTAATAGAACTTGAAATCAGAGGTGGTAGAGGTGGTGATACCTCTGGAAGTTCCTTTATTATACAGGATTGTTTTAGCTATCCTGGGTTTTTTGTTTTTCTATTTAATGTTGAGTATTGTTCTTTTAATATCTGTAAAGAATTGTGATGGAATTTTGATGGAGATTGCATGGAATCTGTAGATTGCCTTAGGTAAGATGGCCATTTTTATTAATGCCACTGATTCATGAGCATGGGAGATCTTTTCATCTTCTGATATCTTCTTCTATTTCTTTCTTCAAAGACCTGAAGGTCTTTTCATATAGAGATTTCACTTGCTTGGTCTGAGGTACTCCCACATATTTTATATTATTTGTGGCCATTGTGAAGGATGTTGTTTCTCTGACTTCTTTTTAGGCCCTGTTGATCATTTGTATATAAGAGGTCTGCTGATTATTTTTAGTTAATCTTATAGCTAGCCACTATGCTGAAAGTGATTACTAGCTGAAGGAGTTCCCTGGTGGATTTTTGGGGTTGCTTGTGAATACTATCATGTCATCTGTGAATAATGAAGCTTTGACATTTTCTGCTCTAAGTTGCATCCTTTGAACTCTTTTTGTTCTCTAAGTCTTTCTAGCTAAAATTTTGAGTGCTGTATTGACTAGATATGGAGAAGTCGACAGCCTTGTTTTGGTCCTGATTTAGTGGAATTGATTTGAATTTCTCTCATTTAATTTGTTGTTGGCTAGTTGATTGCTGATATTGCTTTTATTATGTTTAGGTATAATCCTTACATCCCTGATCTCTTCAAGACCAATTTCATAAGGGGGGTTGGATTTTGTCAGACTTTTTTCACCATCTTATGAAATGATCATATGCATTTTTTTCTTTCAGTTTGTTTATATGATACAGATTACATTGACAGATTTTCTTATATTGAACCATTCCTGTATTTCTGAATGAAGCCTTCTCAATCATGGTGGATTATCTTTTTAATGTGTTCTTGGATTCAGTTTTTGAGTGTTTTATTGAATATTTTTACATCAATATTCATTAATTAAATTAGTCTGTCATTCTTTTTCTTTGTTGAATCTTTGTAAGGTTTGGATATCAACATGACTTTGGTCTCATAAAAATTATTTGGCAATGGTACTTCTGTTTATATTTTGTGAAATAATTTGGAAGTATTGATATTAGTTCTTCTTTGAAAGTCTTGTACAATTCAATACTGAAACCATCTGGTCCCAGACTTTTTTTGTTTGGAAGACTTTTAATGACTGCTTCTATTTCCTTAGCAGTTATAAGTCTATTTAAATTATTTATCTGATCTTTATTTAACTTTGGTATGTGGTATCTATCAAGAAATTTGTCCATTTCTTTTAGATTTTCCAATTTTACAGAGTATAATTTTTTAAGTATGACCTAATGTTCTCTGGATTTCCTCAATGTCTGTTGTTATGACCTCCTTTTTGTTTCTGATTTACTTAATTTGGAAACTATCTCTCTGCCTTTTAATTAGTTTGGATATGGGTTTCTCTACCTTGCTCATTTTCTCAAGGAATCAACTGTGTTTCATTGATTTTTTGTATTGTTCTCTCTCTTTCTATTGTATTCATTTCCTCCCTCACTTTGATAATTTCTTGCCTTCTAATCCTCTTGAATGTTTTAATTTCTTTCTTTATTTCTCCCTTGATCCATTGGAAACTTGTTGAGAGTTGTTTGGTTTCTGTGAGTTTGTAAGTTTTCTGTAACTTTGTTGTTGCTGAACTCCAACTTTAATCCATAGTGATTTGGTAAGAGGGGTTTATTTCTACTGTTTTTTTTTTTCTTTTTTTATCTGTTGAGACTTGCTTTGTGATTGAGTATGTAGCCAATTTTGGAGAAGATTCCATGAGGTGCAGAGAAGATGCTATATTCTTTCATGTTTGGGTGAAATGTTCTGTAGATATCTGTTAGATCCATTTGAGTTATATGTTAGTTTGGTTATTTCTCTCTTTATTTTCTGCCTGGAAGACCTGTTCATTGATGAGAGTGGGATGTTGAAATTTCCCACTATCAATGGTGGGACTCAATATGTGATTTAAACTTTAAAAATGTTTCTCTTACAAATCCTTGCATCTGCAGCATAGACGTTCAGAATTAAGACACCATCTTGATACATTTTCCCTCAATGAATATCAAATATCCTTCTCCATATATTTTGATTAATTTTGAAGTTTATTTTGTTAGATAATTGTATAGCCACACCAGCTTGCTTCTTGTGTCTGTTCGATTGAAAAATCTTTTCCGGCCGGGCGGTGGTGGCGCACGCCTTTAATCCCAGCACTCAGGAGGCAGAGGCAGGCGGATCTCTGTGAGTTCGAGGCCAGCCTGGTCTACAAGAGCTAGTTCCAGGACAGGCTCTAAAAAAGCTACAGAGAAACCCTGTCTCGAAAAACCAAAAAAAAAAAAAAAGAAAAAAGAAAAATCTTTTCCAACCCTTTACTCTGAGGTTATGTCTGTCTTTGATGTTGAAGTGTTTCTTGTATATAGCAGAAGACTGGATCCTGTTTTCATATCCATTCTGTTAGCCTATGTCTTTTTATTGGCAAATTGAGTCCATAGATATTGAGAGATATGAATGACCAGTGACTGTTCATTCCTGTTATTTGCCATTGTTGTTATTGCTGTGGTTGGTGGTGGTGGTGCTGTGTGTATGTGTGTTTCCCTTCTTGAGTTTTGTTGGTGTGGGAGTAGCTATTGCCTGTATTTTTGTGGGTGTAGCTAACTTCCTTGAGTTAGAATTTTCTTCTTAGTACTTTCTGTAGGGCTGTATTTGTGGATATATATTGTTTAAATTTGACTTTGCCATGAAATGTCTTGTTTTTCTCTGTCTAAGTTGATTGAAAAAGTTGTTGGATATAATAGTCTGGGATTCATCAGTCATCTCTTAGAGTCTGCAAGATTTCTGCAGGTCCTTCTGGCTTTTAGAGTCTCCACTAAAAAGTCAGGTATAATTCTGATAGGTCTTTACTTTTTTCCTTTGAAGCGTTAATATTCTTTCTTTATTCTGTATGTTTAGTGTTTTAACTATTATGTGGTGAGGGGACTGTTTTTCTGGTCCAGTCTATTTGGTGTTCTGTAAGCTTCTTATACCTTTGTAGGCATATCCTTCATTAGATTAGGAAAATATTCTTCTTTGATTTCGTTGAATATTCTTTCTGGGCCTTTGAGCTGGGATTCTTCTCCTTCTTTTATTCCTATTATTCTTAGATTTGGTCTTTTCATAGTGTCTCAGAATTCCTGGATGTCTTATGTCATTAATTTTTAAAATTTAACAGTTTTTGAATGATGTATCTATTTCTTCTATTGTGTCTTCAACACCTGAGACTCTCTTCCATTTCTTATATTCTGTTGGTGATGCTTCCATCTGTACTTCCTATTTGATCACCAAGATTTTTAATTTCCAGCATTCTCTTGGTTTGTATTTTCTTTATTCCTTCTATTTTCATTTTCAGGTCTTGAATAATTTCCTTTACCTGTTTGTTTCTTGACTTTCTTGGCATTCTTTTGAGGATTTGTTGATTTCTTCCAACTTTTTGCTTGTCTTTTCCTCAATTTCGTTTTTTTTTATGTTTTTCTGCTTTTTTAAAAAACATAGTTCTTTGGGAATTTCACATCATGCACCCCAATCCTGCCACTTCCCTGACCCTCCATATCTTCCCTTTACTCCTACAGCATGTCCTCCAAATTAACTGAAAATGAAACAATATAAGCAAACAAGCAAAAAAGTAAAAACCCCACCTCTTTCCTCCATCTTTCCAACATCTCTTCATTGTCCCTAGTGTCATTGGAAGCTACAGTGAGTTCAGTCAACCCCACCTGCAAAATGTTCTCTGCAATGAGTCATTGGTCTGGTTCAAGGCCTCTGGCAAACCATCATCCCTGGACCCTCACTGAAACTTTTCCTGGCTATCCTGCCGTTGCTCTGAGTTCCAGAGATCCTGCAGCTATTGTGCTGCAGGCTAATCACTTTATGAATACCAATAGGTCATAGATGGAGTAAACACCCAAATATCATCTCTACCACAAAGTTAAGGAGGATTCTTAAATTATATCATTACATAGAGATTCCTTTTTTCTGAGACAGTATCACTGTGTAGCCCTGGTTCCCTGTGAAGACTGGGCTGCCTTTGAACTCACAGACTCTGCCTCCCAAGTGCTTGATTAAAAACATGTGCCCCACTATGCCTAGCTAAATTGATTTTTCCTTAAAGGAAAAAGATAGATAGATAGATAGATAGATAGATAGATAGATAGATAGATAGATAGATAATGTATATATGAGTCCTGCAGTAATCCTGAGATCCACAGGCACATGAAGCTATAAAGAAAGGTATGAATACAATAGGCTGACAGCATTTCATCTGGCTAAAGGGGAAGAGCAGCAGCATCACCAGCAAATAGCCAAACCTGGGCGCCAAAGACCAGAAGCTTATTAAACAGAATGGTGATAATCTTAAGTAAGTGCTGGTCAAGTCTAGCCCAATGTCTTTGTTCCAACAAATGGGCTATAGAGAAAAAGGAATCATTATCCATTCATTTGTCATTTGGGTCAATACATTGTCCAGCGGGTGGATGTCATCTAAGAGGAAAGCAAAAACGCAGCTAGGAAATTACAGCTAGCCAATCCCATTGTGAATCCCTAAAATAAAATTCATCCAAACACAAAACCATCTTTAAATCTTAGTTTATCAGACTGGGATGTCTGCTTCTAAAAAGAACGAGGAAATTCACAGGCTTCAATTGTCTCTGCCCTATGGAATAACAATCCAGAGCTCTTATACAGTCATTTAAAAAGATTCTCAAAGACCCAATGATGCACACAAACCTACACCAACATAACAATTATTCTTAGAAGTAGGGGAGCGCTCAGAGTGCTGCAGGCCACCTCGACCAGCGCCTTTACTCACACCTAGGGGAGAGCTACAGCTGGCCACCATGGCTAGCCACCACAATCACCGTCATTGAAACCTTGCGCAGTGAGACCAAGACACAGCAGCCTCTCTAAACCTTAGGTAACCTACCCGAAGCCAGACATTCTGAGCATCTTCCCTTTGGCCTCTCTTCAGAGACATGGAATTTTGGGGACAAGAAGTTCATCACAGGAAAGGTTTTGGGTATCATTTAATGAGAGGCATGGGTATGGATTCATTAGCAGGAAGGGCAGCAAGGAAGATGTGTTCACATTAGTGCCACGTGGAATAATGACCCTTCGAAGTGTAGCAGACAGAGATGCTGTGGGGTTGGAAGTTATCAGAGGAGAAAACAGATGGAGCCAGCAATTGTTACTGTCTGGTGGAGTCCAGTTCAGTAACCATCATAGATGTTAGCCACTCAGAGTCCTCTTATTATGTACTAGATATGTGACTTCTTACTCATACTATATATGTATGTACAAGGCATTAATACTAAATAAATAGAAATCAACTGCTTCTGTTAAAACATAAAGATGAGCAGCAAAGTAATATGACAGACAGGTTATAGTTGACCTTTTCAACTATATTTATCCCTCAATGTCATGTCATATACATGATATGTATATTTTGGAGCTTCAATTTTGAAAAGAATAAAAGATGTACCTGTGGGGGTGAATCAGATGTTGGGATTTTATCAGACTATTTAAAAACTGTAATAGAAATCATTATTCAACACAAGGAATAGTTAAGCTGCATATAAATTTTACCAGATACATAAAAATTATAAAGACTGAACCAAATAAAATAAATGTTAGTAGTGAAGATAGAACCAGAAGTGAATAATTCATTTGATGAAATGAAAAATAGATAAAAATAATCAGACACCAAAATACAAGTCAAGAGTTTAAAATTCTGTATTTAGCCTGAAACACCAAGAGGAAAAACTAACCAGGAAGAAATCAGTTGAAGATCTGAGGCACTGCCCGAAAGTCAGCAGACAAATTAACGGAGACACGGGGGAGGGAAGAAAGAAATGTCATGCACAGAACAACAGGCGATTCATTAAGCTCCACCAGCAAAACAAGCACGAGAACAAAGGAATAAGCACATTAGCGGTGCTAAAAGTGAAGGAATGAGGGAAAACACATCATGTAAGCAGCAAGCACGAGCAGACTGCTGTGTTTGTGTTAAATCCCATACACCTCAAACAAAGCCTACTTTCAGACATAAGGACATTCAATAGTGTTAAAAGGCCAACTCATTAAAAAAAAACACCTTAAATACCTATGTATCTACTACAGTGAACGCTTGTAAAGATTAACAAAACTAAAGGGGAAATTAGAACAATGTTCAGTCTTATGTCAGTGGTTGGTAGCAAAACAGGTGGAAAGACTCAGTAGACTATAGGTCATGCAGCTGGAATTCCATGAAGTCCTTCTATAGTTGTTGCAATAAGATAAGCAAAAAAGACAATGGAGTAAAATAGTCAAGTTATCTTAGCTGAAACATGATAACAATGAGAGACTTGTGCTGTCAAATCCCAGGGCTTACTGGAGGTCTCAGCCAACTGAGGTTCGGACACAACACTAGCCCATCAGACCAGTGGGGCGGCAGAGACCAAAGCAGTCAGATATGCTGCCAGCACTTTTATAAACCAGGACATTGAACCATTTCAACAGGAAAATCATTATCAGAAAGTGTTATTGTCAAAACTAGACATCCATTCTGGGAAACAAATTAAATCTGACCCCTATACCATTCCATACATGGGAAGTAATTTGATGCAGATCATAGACCTACATGAAAAATGATAAGGGTAATAAATAAAGCAATTGGAAGAAGAGATAGGGTACCTTTTGACTCAAGGAAAGGTTTCCTAGATAAGATAGCTTAGACGCCCCAATACTCTACAATACCCCATTAGCAAAGCCATTTTAAGAAAATGAAGGTGCCATAGAGGACATATATTTGTGATACAACAGGTAACATGTATAACACGAGATATAATAGAGGATTTTGTAATACAAATATATCTGACTAGGGACGTCTTACGCAACTTTTTTGAAATGCTCACAAATCACCCATAAAGGTGAATAACCCAATAAAAATGGGCAAAACATTGTAATACACTCACAATAAGTATATTTAAAAGATACACCGATATGTCAGGAGGTAAATTCATGGAAAAGAGTGATGATGTACCTTGACAGACTGTCTAGAATTATTTTGAAAGCGACATCATCCGTACTGACTGGCTGTGCAGTAGCTGACACGCTGGTAGCAGTATTAATCGACACAGACATCTGAGCAGGAGCAGCTTCCTTTACAGTAACACTCAGGTCAGACCCAGAAACAGTTTCATTTCTAGAAAGCGAACCCTGGGAGCCTTCCTCATATCGTTACCAGAACTGATTGATTATGACACATTAATACATTTTATTACCATCAACCAATAGAAAGACTTCTTGTATAAGAAGTGATGTGGCCATATTTTTAACAAAAGGGTGTCAGTGTAAAAAAAACCCATTGTGAACATCTACATGGGTAGAAAGATGGTTGACTCTGGCCTGGGGAAACTTGATAAAAACAAGCCTGGACCTTCAGGAGGAAGCTTCATGGGTGATGGCAGCCGTCTGTCCTGCTCTGAGCTCTCCCTATGTGGTGTTCTGTCTGTGATTGGGAATGTAGAACTCAGGGCTCTCCACAGGGCCCGTGCTCTATTATACATAAATTTACCTGGATAGAATGTGCAAATATACACCCCTAACTTAGGCCGCTCATTTCGGCATTACAGACACTCAACAACAGAGAACCAGAGCTGTATTTCCCCTAAAGTATCAGGGGTTGAAGTCTGTGAATTAATTTAACTCTATGTCCATAAAGGTCAATTTCTAAATACATTTGCAGTGAGGGCTTCAATGTATAAATTAGGGGATGTATCAAACATCTCATATCAATTAATAAGGAGTATTTTCTTTTAAAAAACAAACTTGTATTTGTCACAGGGGAGTTGGTTTTGCAAACTTTGGTACTTTTTTTTTTCCTAAAGTCATTTTCATACAGCATGAAATTACATGAATGAATCAAGGAATTTTGCACTTGGACATGTCCCTAGGCTGAACCAGGCCAAGCCATGGGTGCTGTCCCAGTGTAAAGTAGGCAACAATTAGCGTCTTAGAAAGTAACAGCGGCCCAATTAGGAAGGAGCTGCAAGGATTTACAAAGAGCATCTCATGAAACAGTGTTCTAAGGCAGTAAGGCAGGACAAGCCAACCACCGACTACATTAAATGACCATTTTTCTTTTGAGGAATACAGAAAAATGGCATGTCTATAATGAAAAATAATGACTTAATCAGATGGTGTATTGAAAATGTTTAGAAAAATAATTCTGTGAGAAGAATGTTTGGGAAGAAAAATTAATCTGAAGACACGAACAGGCTGTTCCCTGCTCCTAAAATAGATCTCAATTTGAGGAGGAAAATGGCCTGCTTTTCCTGTACTGTATCTAAGATATTCAGGTCACACACCACAAGGCTGAAAATATCAGAAGGGGTCTTGGCCCGTAACCTTTAATACTTCCCCCAGGAAATATTTTTCTTTTCCTTCCTGCCAGTAGCCAGCAAAAATAAAGACCCCCTCGTATGGCTCAGATGTAAGCGATGATTTGGATTGAATGCAGGTAATATGGTGAAAGAGCGTTGCTCCCAGGCATCTGGGTGTGTTTGAACATGAGTCGGCCATACTAAACCAGCATCAGAGCTAAGACGTTTGCTCCTCCACAGATTAAGCCTCCTCTGCTACTTGATGGCCCAGCATCAGTGAGGGCTATTCCTTTTTGCCTCCCGGCTTTACCTGACTCTGAGCATCCGTTTCTGTTCATAAGGAGCTGCTTCTAGCATTTTCCTTCTATAACAACTTCAATTTGGAGATCAAACATCTCTCTGATATTGCTTTTCTGAAAATAAAGGTGAGACCTAGGAACGAGAAGGTAAGTTTTACCATAGAGTTGCTTAAAGCGCATTTCCAGAGAGTTAAGAGAGAATAATTCATGGAGACTGAAATCAGTGTTTCTCCATGACACTTGAATAGGCTTATTTAATTTCTCTGCAGAGATGATTTACTTACGCTGTAAAGAAACAGTATGAAGAAGCCTGTTGTCATAGTGTTTGAGCCTTTGTAGGCCCCAGTATATTGGAATGTGTAGAAGCAACTCTAAGGAAATTCACAGTTCATTATGCATAGAGAAGATTCCAGAGCCCTTGTCAGCTCTCCAGCCCTGCCCACTCAGTGGACATCTCCCGGGATCCTGCCTGCAACCTTGTTTGCATTTCCCAGATCTTGGAATTCCCTTTGTGACATAAGGAAGAGTCTGGAGGTGTCAGGAGTTAATGAGTGTCAGGAGTCACCTTTTTAGGGTGACTTCTGCCCTGATCCTAGCTGCTGCGGATTCAGGTTCCAGGGTAGGAGCATAAGGATTAGGGGTGCCAAGTAGGAGGAACAGAGATAAAAAGAGACACAGACCTGGGCCCTATTGGTGCATGCCTTAAATCCCAGCACTCGGGAGGCAGAGGCAGGCGGATCTCTGTGAGTTTGAGGCCAGCCTGGTCTACAAGAGCTAGTTCCAGGACATGTACCAAAAGCTACGAAGAAACCCTGTCTCAAAAAAACAAAAAACACAAAACAAAAAAAAATGAAAGAAAAGAAAAGAAACACAGAGACATAGGATAGTATCAGGAGGGTAACCCAACGAATATTGAAATCTGAATTCACCCAATGTTTATTTTCCATACAATTTTATACCCAATACAAAAAAGAGGAAGAAGGCAAAAGACTGCTTTAACGTGATACAAAGGACAACCAGAACTCTTATTTGCTGTAATACTTGAGACATCAAGTTATTATTTCTTGAAAAAAAAAAAGCAAAATGTTGTTTAGACAGTGAACCCACCCTAGACCAAGTATACTGAAGGCAGGTGCTCCCTAGGTCAAACCTCCTATTCCAAAAGAAGGAGCAGAAGTATTCTTGAATTCTCTGGCCTTTGTTCAGGGTGGAGTGGATCTACCTCTATGGACCATCTTAATGTCCAAAACACCAAGTCACCACCCCCTAGGTCAGGGTGTGTAGCCACAGTGTGGTCAACAACTGTGCAAGCTCAGACTCTCCGACCTTCAGACAAGGTGGAACCGGCTCACATTTTGGACCTCCACAAATGAGCCTTCAAGCAACTTTCTACCAATGACAGTCTTGGCGTTGACAGTCCCCTCCAAGCAGCAAAGCAAGAAAATACTGACGACTTCCATACCCCCAAGACCAGGTTGATATGGGCACTACCCTTGTCCCGCCTCCAGCCTCACTTCCTTCCTTGTGGACTGGTAGAGCTTCCCTAACAGGCTTGACAGTCTTTAACCTCTCTCTCTCTCTCTCTCTCTCTCTCTCTCTCTCTCTCTCTCTCTCTCTCTCTCTCTCTCTCTCTCTTTCTCTCTCCTTGACACCTGGGGGACTAAGGTGTTCTGAAATCTGCTCTGCAGCTCGTCAGGAATGTCCTTGTCAGGAACGATCAATCAGTTCTCCTTTGCTTTAGCTATGAGGCTGACACTGAGGAGGGCTGAGCCCAAATCCTTAAGTCATAAGACAAGATTGTAACAGGTCTCTGAGAGGGTAGATTTGACACAAACCTTTCATGCTGCACACAAATAGCTCTTTCAGCACTGCACCTCAGCATTAGCACCTGGAGGAGCTTTGGGCTTCATCTCAGCTGGAGAACAGTTCACCCAATCCTGCCTGTGTAGTGGCAGCCTTGTGCTGGCGTTCTGTGGGAAGAAAGGAAACAGAGTCTTGCTTTGACTCTGGGGCTATATCTTTACACTAAACCTGTTTTTTTTTCTTTTCAGCTCAGAACCTTGAAATTTTCTGTATCCATTTTTTATATAAATCTGAAAACTATGTACAAATGATCAGAAAGGTATAGGAGAAAACTGTTTGCAGAAGGAAGCTGGTAACGCTGGCTAAGTGCGCCATGGGCAGTCTTCCTTAGAGTGCTTTTTCCCCTTCATTTCGAGTTTCATAAAGTTATTGGAAGAAGTCATAGAGTGAGGTATGAGGAATAATCCAAGGTAACAACTGTATATAAAAAGCTTCTACATTAGGGTCTGCCAATTACCATTGCTGACACAGTAAGCCAGAAAGTATTCAGCTGGGCATAATCTTAGCCCCTTCCTTCCGCTGCCTATGCCTGAACTGCAGAAAGGAAAACACTGCCTCCCGCTTTACTTTGGGTCTGAGAGTGGAAGCAAAATCTAATTATCTTAGTGCACCATCCAATTACAGAGTAATGTGGTATTTAACACCAGTGAGAAGGGGGAGCCTTAGGGAAAGGGAGGGGTGAGGGAGGGAGAGAGGGAGAGATAGAGAGAGGGAGAAAAGAAGGGAGAGAGGTGAAGGAAGGGAGGGAGGGAGAAAGAGAGCTTGCAATTTACAAGCACATATTCTTAATGTTGATGGAAATAGTAATGAAGAGAAGGCTGTCCTGATCCCAGCTCCTACCATATGGACACTTTAAATGACAGTTCAGTAAGACACTTGATGTGAGTGCTTGGCACTCTTGGCATCTTTCAGGCAGCTTGCAAGGGGTTGGGTCCCCTTCTCCCAGGCAACACCCATGTGTCAGATGTCCCTGTCTGAGACAGCATTCAAGGAGCTCAGCACTTGCCTAGGCAGCCAACATGCACGCCCATCAGAGCTTGAACTGTAGTGAGAGCCCGTGATCCAGAACATACTCAGAAATGTTCACTCCTAAGAATAAACTGACTCCCTACTGAAAACACTATTTCTTTCTAGGAGTGAAATTAAAATACCTTTAAATCAAATTGGTTGTCTTTATGTGTTCCAGTTGGCATTTCAAAACCAGACTTTTATAATGGTCCAGCCCTTGCCCTCGTTTTCAGCCCTTGAATTAATTAACAATTAATGCACCTGAAACAAGCACCAGTTGGTGGGCGGTGGTCCACACCCTGCAGAAAATGTGCTGCTCGACAGATAAACCCTCTGGGGCTTCCCACTGCATCGACAACAAAAGCCTGAATCCACCAAAGCCAAGAGCAAAACTTGGGTCCCTAATAGGGATAATTTACCTAATAGGGTTGGCTCTCTTCAATCTCTCTTAATTGCATCTATCCGGGCTTCTTGTGGAGTGCACCTTGAACCCCTTTCACTAAAATCCTGCCACAGTCCTAATTCTAAGGACCCACCAGGGTGCTGGTCATCTCTTTGACAGGTTATACAGCAAAGATGGATGGCTACAAAGTCACTATGCAATTACGCATAAAGAACTTTGTCTTTGTTCACCCATTTCTTATCTGTATGTGTACATTTGTTGTTTAATAACAAAGTAGTTCACAGAAAGTTTTCAAAATGCAAAATTCATACTGAATAGAGTGTAATGATATTTCATTTGTATTTTAAAAAATAAAGTTTGCCTGAAGGTCAAAGAGCAAAAGAGCCACACTGCTCAGCCACACAGACCAGGCAGTGGTGACACACACACCTTTATTCCCAGTAGCCACAATAGTTTGCCATAGAAACTGGGCAGTCGTGGTGTATGCTTTTAATCCCAGCACTAGAGAGAAATATAAGATAGGAGGAGTCAGTTCATACATACAATCTAATTCTGAGATTCTTGGAGACAGGATACCATTTCGGACTGAGGTAGAGATAAAAGTCAGTGGCTGGCTGTTTTGCCTTTTTGACTTTCAGGTTGAAACCCAGTATCTGTCTCTTGGTTTCTATAGATCCTGCTGCAATAGGGAGCTACAATCTGCTGTTGATTTGCAATTTAACTGCATTGTTACTAGAAAGATCTAAATGCCTTGAGATTTGATTGAGTACACAATAGAGTCAAATTTTATAAATTTAAAATTTATGATTAGGTAGAATGGTATTCATCCAAGTTGATGACTGAGTTTCACATATTTGTGCTAGTCAAAACAATTTTGTTGAGTACCCACACTCTGTGTAATTATTCATTCTGCCCTTTCTTTCTTTCTTTCTTTCTTTCTTTCTTTCTTTCTTTCTTTCTTTCTTTCTTTCTTCCTCTCTCTCTCTCTCTCTCTCTCTCTCTCTCTCTCTCTCTCTCTCTCTTATATTCATCTATTTGTTTTGCATCCTGACAGTAGCCTCCACCCCGTGCTCCCCTCCCAATCCCTCTACCTCCTTGCTCCCCTCTGACCCCCAATCCCATCCTCTTCTATCTCCATCCAGGAACGTATTCTGCCCTTTCCTTAACATTATTTATGTTCAAGGTCCAACACTGTGACTTTCATGTTGAGAGGCAGTAGAGACAGAGATGGAGACAGAGACAGAGAAAGGAGGAAAGACATCTTCAGAGAAACAAAGTTAGGAAAATGAGTGGCTCCATAGTCAATGCTTGCAAGGAACACTAAACAGTGGCTTGATGTGGGGTGAATGGCTCCAGTTAAAGTCAGGTGACTACTGTGGTAGGAATATTGGTACCTGAGGGTCAGAGAACTTCACAAAAGATAGAGCAAGAAGGTTATGAGAGCCAGAGGGCTAAGACACCTGCTACTGAACATGCCTTCTAGACTGACAGGGATGCTGTATTCATGAAATCAATAATTGAATTGTCTAAAGAGTACCTCCATAATGATCATACCAGTCAATATATGAATTTCACAAGTCCCTGCTGTTAGATGAAGAATTGCAGGCAGTCAATGGCTACTGGAGAGGGAGAATCCATTTATTTGAGAGACAAGCCCCCGATAGATTATTTATCCCAAAGTGGTCAGCCTAAAACACATGAGTAACACAAAATGGACTCAGTGGGTTGTTTGTGTATGTGTATGTGAAACAAAAAGAATTATAGATAAGATCATGACTTAGAAAGGAAGTGTGATATTAAAAAAAAGAATGGAAATTTACATCTTTGGGGTATTATTTGGACTCATTTCTCCTGTGACCAAAGGACTTCTTTAAGATTTCCAATGCAAGTGGATAAATGGTAAACTCCTTCTAATTTTTGCAAATTATCTTTATTTGCTTTCACTCTTGAAAAGATAGCTTTGTTAAATAGATGGTTTTAAGTATGTGTGTAACCCATTTTTGATGGTATTTCTTCATTCATCTTGAATAAGTGAATTTTATGTTCTTAAACAATGTCTCCCCTTTCCTCCTGATCAATGTCTTATCTTTTCTGTTTTTCAGAGTATGATCATTGGTTAGATCATCCCATTATAACCTGGGTGTCATGTTCTCTTTGTGAATTTAAACCTTTTAACATTTTATGCTTTGTTGAAATGACCTCTTCATACCTACTTTCCAGATAATCAATGCTCTCTTCAGCTGTGTTTAACCTTGACCCAGTTTTAGAGTTTTTAAGTTGCTCTCTGTCTTAATTCTCTCGTTTTGGGTTGGTTATTTCTAAGCTTCACAATGGGGTATGTATAGCCTTTGTTAGTTTTCAACTGTAATCCACAAAAACAGAAAGAGAAGTCCTTTTATTTAATTGATCTGATAATCATAATTGACAGACCCTGTTTTTCTACTTAATCTAGCTTACATTATTTTCTCTTAGAGGATGCCTCTAACTTTTCTGCTCATCTTTAAAAAACAGTAATTCAGAAATAATTTTATATTTAAATAATTTCTATCTTATTTTATTATATTGTGAATGGAGATTACATTTTTCTAAGAACTGGAGGCCATAGTAAATAGAAGCAAAGCTTGGGGGTTTTTTGAATGTCTAGATAGTCTGCTTAAATAAAGCTCATATACATTTTTCCAAGTAGAGCTCATTTAGTTCTCAGTCCAGGTGCTATGGTTTGAGTTGAAATGTGCACAGAGGTTCTCATGCTTGTATGCTCATTCCTCTACTAGTGATGCTATTTTGGGAGGCCGTGGAACTTTTGACATTATGACACTGGATTGTCACTTACAAAGTGCTCTTAGGGAGGACTACTTCCAAGTGTGTGACTTTTGTTTATGCTGCATTTGTTTAACTCTGCAAAGCTGTGTTATGTTACTGTGCCTGTCTAAAACACCTGATCGTCCTAATAAAAAGATGAACGGCCAATAGCTAGACAGGAGCAAGGATTGGTGGGGCTGGCATGCAGAAAGTATAAATCTAGGGAGAAATCTGGGAGGAGAGAGAATGAGGAACAAGCAACTAGAGAACAAGGAAAGGAAGGGACACCAGAGGCCAGCCACCCACCCACTCTGCCAGTCATGGAGTAAGAGTGAAAGTAAGACATGCAGAAGTTAGAAAGATAAAAACCCAGAGGCAAAACATAGATGGGCTAATTTAAGTTAAAAAAAAAAAGAAAAACAAACAAACAAAAACCAGGCAAGAAAGAAACCAACCTTAGGCCAGGCAATCATAACTAAGAATAAACCTCTGTGCGAGATTTATTTGGGAGCTGGGTGGTGTGTCTCCCACCCCCCCACACACAAAAGTCAAAAGAGTAAAACCTCACATCACATTTTGATAATCCTAAATTTTCTTTGGGTCCCCATAAGATTATCAGCATCCCCAATCAGCAGGAATTAGCCTAGAAAATTATGCCCACATTCCCAAAATTGGATTATGGATGTTTGTCTTTGTTTAGAGTGTTGTTTACAAGTTATTATGGATAATTATCAGGAAAACTGCTAAACAACGAAAATCAGATTCAGAGTTTTTGTTTTGAAAAGCAAGAAAAGGTAAATGCTGTGGGATAATGCTCATGTACACTATAAAGATTTGTCACTCGTATTGGTTTAATAAAATGCTGATTGGCCAGTAGCCAGACAGGAAGTATATGTAGAGCAACCAGACTTGGAGAGCTCTAGAAAGAGGAAAGGCAGAGAGTCAGTCACCAGCTAAACACAGAGGAAGCAAGATGAGAATACCTTAATGAGAAAAGGAACCAACCTACGTGGCTAAACATAAACAATAATTATGGATAAGTTTAAGTTGTAAGAGCCAGTTAAAAATAAACCTGAGCTAATAGACCAACCAGTTTATAACTAAAATTAAAATGGCCTTGCCGGGCGGCAGTGGTG
Source organism: Arvicola amphibius (assembly GCF_903992535.2). Classification (NCBI taxonomy): domain Eukaryota; kingdom Metazoa; phylum Chordata; class Mammalia; order Rodentia; family Cricetidae; genus Arvicola; species Arvicola amphibius. The sequence continues at coordinate 45,527,556 of NC_052058.2, forward strand.
CACGCCTTTAATCCCAGCACTCGGGAGGCAGAGGCAGGCGGATCTCTGAGTTTGAGGCCAGCCTGGTCTACAAGAGCTAGTTCCAGGACAGGCTCTAGAAACTACAGGGAAACCCTGTCTCGAAAAACCAAAAAAAAAAAAAAATGGCCTTGACTCTGGAGAGACAGCATAATGCTTGCAGAGGATGAGAGTTTGGTTTCCAGCACCCACAAGAAATGGCTCACACCTCCCTGTCACCCCATCTCCAGGGGGATCTGATGTGGTCTTCTTGCCCCTTGTACACCTGCATACATGTGCACATATCTCAACACACACACACATGCACACACACACACACACACACACACACACACACGCACATAACCAACTGGTGAAAATGAACCTCTAATAATAAAGTAAAATGGCCTTATCTCTGAGATCCACCTCCTATAAGATCAGTAAGGATTCCTAGGAGAAGCATCTGTGTTTCTCCTCTTTGAAGATTAGCCATATCCCATTTTAGGCCTAGAAAATTTTCAACCACTTCCTCTGTCATGATGCTTTTTAAAGTCAATGCCTCTTTTGCCTATGTAGAATAGCTACCTCAGCAAAGAGTTAAGCATATTATATACTCAATGAGAACTCTTTTATATATTCTAGACTGTGAATGAGATAAATATATTGTTTCTGTAAGTGCAATTTTAAAAAATGGACACATTATGCATAATAATAAGAAAGAAAAAGACTTAAAAGAGGCAACAACAAACATAGGAGACATGTTTTATTAGTTAGACAAAGCCTGCAGATTTTACTAGAAATTTTTAAAATTAAAACATTATTTTTAAAATTTAAGGATACCACAGAGGATATTAAATGGTTTTTAAAATTTAATATAATCAGTGGTATAAAAGAGAACAAACACTAGAGAAGAAACAAATCTCTATTTAAAAAGAGATAGGAAGGAAAGGGCTGGAGATGGGTTGCTGGTTATAAGTTTTGCTGCTCCTCTAGAGGACCCAGTTCAGTTCCCAGCACAAACACTAGGTGGTTCACAACCATCTGTAACTTCAGCTCCAGAGTCATGATGCCCTCTTCTGGCTTCCATGGGCACCTGCACACATGTGGCATGAACTCCCTAAAGCACACATATATACACATAAAGACAACTTATAAGAATGTGTCTGTGGCCTCCTATCCCATCAGAGGCCAGGCCAGCTTCCTGAAAACCAGGTAAGCCAAAACCCCCACCCATATGTCCACTGAGCAAAGACAAATTGAGAAATTGACACCTAGATCTATAATCCTTCCAAATCCAAATGCATAAATGTCAGTGTAAGAGCACAGACAACAACATCCAGGGCAACCTGTCACCATCAGAGCCCAGCGTGTCCACTACAGCAAGAGATGACTATTCTAACACAGCTGAGGAACACACACACACACACACAATCTTAAAACCAACTCTGTGATGATGAAAGGGGTCCTTAAAGAAGAAATGAATAAATCTCTTAAAGATATCAGAAAAAGAAAATCAAAAAATTAGAAGAAATCAATAAATAAAGAATGCCAAGAAAACAAAGAAAAACACCCAAATAAACAGTTGAGGGAAATGAATAAAGTTGTTTAAGACCTGAAAATGGAAATAAAAGCAATAAATAAAACACAAATGAGGTGAATTCTGGAAATGGAAAATCTGGGTAGACAAACAAGAGCTATAGATATAAGCATCACCAACAGAATATAAGAGATGGAAGAGAGATTCTCAGGCACCGAAGACACAAAAGAAGAAATACATACATCAATCACAGAAAATGTTAAATCTAAAAAATTTCTGGCACAAAAAATTCCAGAAATCTGGGACACTATGAAAAGCCCAAATGTAAGAAGAATAGGAATAGAAGAAGGAGAAGAATCCCAGCTCAAAGACCCAGAAAATATTTTTAGCAAAATCACAGAAGAAAAATATATGCTTATAAAGGTACAAGAAGCTTAGAGAACACCAAATAGATTGGACCAGAAAAGAAAGTCCCCTTCTCACATAGAAATAAAAACACTAAACACACAGAACAAAGAAACGATCAATATTAAAAGCTGCAAAAGAAAAAGGCCAAGTAACATATAAAGGCCGACCTATCAGGATTACACCTGACTTCTCAATGGAGACTCAGAAAAGCCTGGAGACATGTACTGAAATCTAAGGAATCGTAGATGTCAGCCCAGACTACTATACACAGAAAACTTTCAATTACTATAAATGGAGGAAACAAGATATCACGTGAAAAATAAAATTTAAACAATATCTACCCACAAATCCATCCCTACAGAAGGTACTAAAGGAAAACTTCAATCCGAAGAGTTTAACTACATCCACAAAAATACAAGCAATAAATGATCTCACACCAGCATCACCCCCCAAAAAAAATACTCATAAATATGCACACTACCACCATCAACAACTACAAGAAATAACAGGAATTAACAATCAATTGTCATTGATATCTCTCAATATCAATGGACGCAATTCCCCAATAAGATGACACAGACTAATAGAATGGATACAAAAACAAGAACAATTCTTCTGCATTAAAGAAATACACCTCAAAATAAAGATAGAAATTACCTCAGAGTAGAAGATTGGAAAAAGATTTTCCAAGCAAATAGATCCAAGAAGCAAGCTGTTGTAGCTATTCTAATATCTAAAAATAGGCTTCAAACCAAAATTAATCATAAGAGATGGTAAATTAATCATACTCATTGAAGGAAAAATTCACCAACATGACATCTCAATTCTCAATATCAGTGCCCAAAACACAAGGGCACCCATATTTGTAAAAGAAAAATTACTAAACTTTAAGTCATTCATCAAACCCCACAAATTGATAGAGATTTCAATACTTCAATCTCACCGATGGACAGACCATCTAGACAAAAACTGAAAAAAGAAATACTGGAACAAATAGATGATATGACTTAAATGGACATAACAGGATATCTATAGAACATATCACCCAAACACAAAAGAATATACCTTCTTCTCTGCACTGTATAGAACCTTCTCCAAAATTGATCACATACTTGATCACAAAGCCAACTTCAATAGATACAAGAAACTTATACTAACCCCCTGCATCCTATCAGACCACCATGGATTTCAATAAAAAAATAAAGCTAGATTTCAATAACAACAGAAACAGCAGAAAGCCTACAAACTCATGGAAACTGAATAGCCCTCTACTGTATTACCACTAGGTCAAGGAAGAAATAAAGAAGTTAAAGACTTCCTAGAATTCAAAGAAAATGAATGCACAACATACCCAACATCATGGGACACAATGAAAGCAGTATTAAGAGGAAAGGTCATAGCACTAAGTGCCTCCCTAAAGGATTTGAAGTAATCTCATACTAGTGATTTAACAGCACACTTGAAATCTCTAGAACAAAACAAGACAACAACATAGAGGCCCAAGAGCAGTAGATGGCAGGGAATAATCAGCAAAATAGAAGCAAAGAGAACTATACAAGAAATCAATGATAAAAGAGGGGTCATGGACACCACAAGAAAACCCACAAATCAACTCACCTGGGCTCACAGGAGTTCACAGAGACTGAACCAACAACCAGGGAGCCTTCATAGGACTTACTTAGGCTCTCTGTATATATGTGACAGTTGTTTAGCTTGGTCTACTTGTGGGACACCTAACAGTGGGATCAGGGCTGTCTCTGACTCTTTTGCTGACTTTTGAGATCCTATACCGCAGAGTGGGTAGTCTTGCCCAGCCTTAATACAAGGAGAGGTGCTTAGTCTTGGTGAAACTTGATATACATGTTTTGTTGTTATCCATGGGAGGCCTGCCCTTTTCTGAACAGAAAGGGAGGAGGAGTGTGTGAGGGGCATAAGGGAACTGGGGGAAAGGAATGGAAGGAGAGGAGGGAAGGGACACTGCCATCAGGATATAAAATAAATAAGTAAACATTTAAAAATAAAATGTGAAATTATATAAAAATGTGTCTGTTCCTTTTTGGATTGACGATAAAGAATTGTGAGACATAGTATTGAAGTTTTTTGTAGGAAAGAATTGAAATTTGGATGTGAAAAGAGTGTTTTTATGACTGTCAGGAGATCTCTGCAAGGTCCATTAAAAATGGACTTTGATTCTCCAGTCTAGAGAATTCCCCTTCTGGCTATGACTGTTTCCTACCTTCATAACTTCAGATGAGAGATCATTTCACAGATGAATAACCACCCCATCGTTTAGGGTCACCTGAGCAGTGGGCCACAGTAGCAGCTCCTCATCTGGCGACCCTGCTGCGAGGACAGTGGGACACAACCATGCAGACTTCTTCTTCACATCAAGTTCTCGAGATTTCATCCTGAGCAAGCTGACAGCTGTATGGACGTCAGTGAGATTTTCAGTCATGTTCTCAGAAATTAAAAGTTGGAATCCCAATTTCAGGGAATTAAAGGGGGTCTTTGGAATGATTTCAGAGACGAGTTCACTAAAGGGCCTTTCTCTCAGGGCATGTCTTTTCCCACCAATGGCAGTAAAACAGAAGTCGGGCCTTATTGAAGGCAAGCGCATGCTCACACTCTCTTACAGCCTACCTACGCCCTGGAGGAACCATATTTGAAAAGTGGCAAAGGTATTTTCATGAGCTAACATTGTTTGTCAGTACTTTGTAGCAGTAGCGTGGCTATGAGACACAATGCCTCCTTCATGACAAATGTCACCTGTGATGTCTAGCTGCCGTTTCTAGGCAGAAATTAGGGGTAAGGTTTGTACCTCTGTGGTCTGATGCAAGGGACTATGCCAGATACTCTTTTGACACAAACCTCCACTGAAAGTCAGAGATTTCAACAATAGCTAGGTTGTCCATGCACATCAGTTTCATGCAAAATTTGATGAACATCTCCTTCACATCACGAGTCTCAGTCTTCGACTTTGATTAGACTTCTGAGATGGCAGAAGTAGAAGGAATTCTAGACAACTACTTCCTCTCTGACAGATGACAATCTAGATGCCTAGAGGGAAGAGGTTGTCCGAGGTGTCAGAGAGGATTCATCCTCCACTGGCAGATAGAATCCAAGTCCTTCTTACTGTTCTCCCACTAACTTTTTTTTAAATTCACTTTTTTACAGACCAGTCTTTTGGAAGGCAGAATATCAAATAAGAATGCTCACAACAGGCAGAAACAGACCGTATTCACTTGTTCGTTTATCAAATAGATATGCTGTGTTCCAGGAAGGGAAGAAAATCTGTATGGAGCTTGTGTTGGGTGCGGGAGGGGTAGGAACAGAGACACTCCACAACACGTCCTGAGAAGAACATACAAAAAGAAGAGGGAGGCAAATATTTCTGTAGATTAAAGGTCTGTCTGGTTAAAGGTTTCTACTTTGCTCTGGAAGATGACTGACAAATATCACGCAGTCAGCCTTGTGGGGTTCTGCATAAGGCCACTCTAAGAAGGACAAAGTGCCTGGTGCTGGAACATACGCAGGGGCAGGGCAATCGGGAAGGGAAAGCTAGAGAGGCCAGGCTATGCGCACTGGAGGGGGCTGAGTGAGTGGAGTGGATGATGAGGTCAAAATATGTAGTTCCCTCTCTTGACCGTGATTGAACAATTGAATATGATTCTGAAAGTAAGTAGATCTGCCTGAAGCTTTTATAGTGGTAATATTAATTTCTCAATTGATCTTCTTAAGATATGAGAATAGACTGGTAATGGCATTGCAATTTGTTCTACATTTTGTGACATGCAACAGAGTCAAAATAACCAAGAAAATAAGACAGAAGGCAAAAATAACTGGAATTAGTCTGTCATTATGCTGTCAAATAAGTTGTGAAGAGAAAACACACATGCATACAAACAAACAGCCAGAATCTGGAGTTCTGCATCCCTGGCTGGTGACAAAGAGATGCCATTGGTATCCGAGGACACTCAATGGGATATAAAAATCCTGAAACTCTAAAGAGGGTCATCAAACCTGTGGTACAAATTACATGGTCAACATTCTGCCAGCATCATAGTGATGAATCTCCCCAACCCCGTCAGGTTAGTCAAGGTTTCTCTGTTTAGTCATGACTGTCCTGGAACTCACTATAGACCCAGCTGGCTTGCAACTCAGAGATCTGCCTACCTCCGCCTCCGGGGTGGTGGGATTAAGGACATGTATCACCACCGTCCAGCTCATAGTGATAAATCTTAATGAGAACATCCACCATCATAGTCTCTGTTCGTCTCATTTTTATGCCTATCTTTTATGACTTGGATCATTTATTCTTTCTCTCATGATTTGCTCTTGAGAAATGGAGTGCTTCATAAGCCACTCAAATCATCCCCTGGGGCCCAAAGAACACTCTTGCTAAGGTCTGTTTGTCATTGATGACCTGATGCCTAGGTGAAAAGATCCGTCATTTTGGTAGGAGATAGGTGTTTCTCTGGGTTGAAAATGCAAGTCTTAGCCACAGGGTAACTTACTAAAATCTCTCTGATTGAGTTTGAAGCCTGCCTCATAGGAGGAAATTTCATGTCTGAGACTATAATCTTGGTCAAAAGCCCATAGCTTGTCATAGACCTTCAGCGTAAACTTTCTATTGTAATTTGGCTAAATGGTTATGTTATCAAACTACCTTCTAACAACTTAAGCTTATACCCTTAGATTAATACTCTCTCCAGCTTGGTTAAAGAGACTTCTTTTTGAGGTTCCAGTGGAAACTCATAACTAGACTGCCGATAATAAGAATCTGTGGAGTCCTCAGCCCTAAGAGGGATGAACATCACTGACAAGCACAGCAAGTCAGAAAGCTCTGAAGGACAGAGAGGTCGGCTGTGGAATGCCAACTTCTGGACGTGGCATGGCTGTTTGCACTCCCAACAGCAACCATGGTCACCTGCCCAGCTCCTGAACAAATGTAAGCCAACCAAATTTCTACCAGACGTGGTGGAGGAGCTCATGAGACGCCATCTCTGGGTGAAGAATGAATGCTCGGTTGTTGGGGGATGGAGAGTTGTTTCTCTTTGGTGGGTGTAACCAGCAGAAGGGTACCCGTGCTCCAGTAGACACACCAGTGCATATATGAGCAGAGCTAACCAGGGGGATACTTTAACAAGACATATGAAGAGAAAAGGTTATGAAGTTGGACAGAGTATCATGAAGGGAGCCAAGGGGAGTTGGAAGGGGGACATAAGGAGTGGTTATAATCAAAATCCATTGCATATAAGTAGGGCATTATCAAAGAATACATAAAATATTAATAGAAAAGAAAGTAAAGAGCAGCTATAAGATATAGTATATGCAAAAATAATAGCTACTTTATGTATTGTTGTGACATTTTTAAATTAAATGGTATACAAGTAAAGATGGTGGGTAGTCTTGTTACTAAAGCGTTGGTAATTTGGAGTTCATTTGTTTGGGGGTTTGGGAGATTTTTCTTTTCTTTATTAGAGGAAACAATACAAGGTTCTCCTTTGCCTGGTGGGTTTTAGCATAGATTTGTATGGATGAAGAGCAGAACTACAGTTTTATTGAACCTCTACTGATCAAGATGGGCTAGGTCACATCTGGCTACTCTCCTGAGAAAGCCTTTGTAGAGTGATTTCCAAATTTATCCAAAGTGGTTTTTAAATTTATTCTATGAAAAATTTTAGGTCAATTATATTTAATAGACTAAGTTTGTAAATAAACTTGTTTATCCAATTAAAAACATAAATATGTTGGTATGGGACTGTGTATCTTAGGAATGTCATGCAATTTCTATTTTTTAAAATTTTTTATTATTAAAAATTTCCGCCTCTTCCCCACCTCCCATTTCCATCCTCCTCCCCCCACTTCCCTCCCCATCCCACTCCAGTCCAAAGAGCAGTCAGGGTTCCCTGCCTTGTGGGAAGTCCAAGGTCCTCCCCGCTCCATCCAGGTCCAGGAAAGTGTGCATCTAAACAGACTAGGCTCCCTCAAAGCCAGCACATGCAGTAGGATCAAAACCCAGTGCCATTGTCCTTGGCTTCTCAGTCAGCCCTCATTGTCTGTCATGTTCAGAGAGTCCAGTTTGATCCCATGCTTTTTCAGTCCCAGTCGAGCTGGCCTTTGTGAGCTCCCATTAGATCAGCCCCACCGCCTCAGTGGGTGGATGCACCCCTCACAGTCCTGACGTCCTTGCTGATGTTCTCCCTCCTTTAGCTCCTCCTTTGGGCCTTGGGAGCTCAGTCCAGCGCTCCAATGTGGGTCTCTCTCTCTCTATCTCCATCCATCGCCAGAAGAAGCTTCTATGGTGATATTATAATAAAATCCTAAGGTAGGTACTATTTTTGCCATTTTCTAGGTAAGAACTTTAAAATGTGAGACATTTAAAGATTTTCCTTAGTAAAGTACTTAGCAAAGAAGAGATTTTTAACTCAAGGTTATCTGGTCCCGAGAGTAAGGAGCTCCCTAAGAATTAGTTGAGAGTCCTTAATGCTGGGTAGAATTCTGCTTGGCCTCCGATAGACACAGCAGGACCTGGACTGGGAGTCACTGTCCTCTCTGATTACATTCTGGTCCCATGCAGGAACACTGCCACAGTGCACATTTCCATCACCTGAGCTGTGACGATCTAAGCACAGAGGGCATGGAATCGCGGCAGCAGCTTTCACCATGGTAGTGCAGAGCCATCTTCTAGCCGGGCCGCGTCCCCTCTGAGGAGCCTTCCTCACTCCTATTACAAGGAATAATGCTAATTACTTCCCTTCTTGTGGCAGTTTAATGTTCCTCAGAGCCAGGGCCCTTTATTTCAGAAACTGGCCGAGAATACTCATGCCCGGGGAATACAAATGCCACACAATGAGAAATTCATTTTCTGTTTGATTTTGTAGGTGAAATTACCCCTGTCACCCTTCTATCTGCTGCCATGAAAGGTGTTAATGAAACATGACTTCTGGGATTTGGTTTCAAGGTTAGCTTCCATTACACCCAGTGGTCTAAAAATGCCTTTGAAAACCTCAGTGCCAGTACACTATGGGGGGTGAGTGTGGGAAAGACAGTCTTGGTAACTCTCGGAGAGGCCTGACAGTCAGATAATTGTTTAATCTCTAGATTGAAAGGCCAAGATGCGCACAGAGGTCTTAAGTTAGAGAGGAGAGTCATTCTCGGATGAAAATTGCACGGGTCCACGTTTCGCTGCTGGAGCCCAAGTTTCGGGCTGTCTTTAAAATGGATGTTTCAATTCATCAACACCTCAGAAGCTGCTACAGAGCCAGCCGTCCTTCACAAAGGCAGGCTCCCTTGATGACAGCACTTTGTTCTGAGAGTGGTTTCCAAAGCAACAGGTTTAATAGTGAGATGAAGAACCTCGGGCCCTGATCCCTGGGGAACCCGAGCATGCACAGGAATAGCGAGGCTGGGGAAGATGCAAGCAGCAGCCTGCCCAAATGTTTTTAGCCTCAGGAATGCTCACCCACGTGTCTTCCGGCACCTTCCTGTAACCTGGTCAATTCAGTATGACTTAATGTTACACAGACCTGATCATGCCAGCCAGGTTTGCAGCCGTTCTGTACCCATGGGACATGCGCAGATAATTGTGAGTTAGGTTTCTGTGCTTCCAGTCCACACGTGAGGTGAGCAGCTCATGCTCACCTCCTTCTGTGTCACTGTCAACATAGCATGATGAAGTCAGCGTCCCAGCTGGAACGGGTTGACAGATGAGCAAATGCATTAGAGTAATTCTATAGCCTCAGGTAGAGTATGTGCCTCTATCTAGACTGTGATAGAGAAACACAAAACAGCTTTTTAAACAAATAAGCAAGTGGTCACTAGGGAGCTAGCTTGCTTTTAAAATGGTGGAAACCGTGTCAAATTCCCGAGACAAGCTATGGAAGAACCAATTGCTAATTGTAATATTTTCTAAGCATTGTTGGCTTATGTTAATCTCTCCTTTCCACTGTCTTACACTTTTGGTTTTATTATATAGTTAGGAATTGGTTTTTTTTTTTTATCCACTGCTGGTGGTACTGTGTGGGAAGGTTGTGCAAACTTTGGTGTGTAGGTATCTGTGGCGTGAGCCGTCATGTTTACAGCACAACCATGCTTCCTGTCCCATTTCTGCTCCCTGTTCTGACAAATGAGGGGGCGACGAAAGCCAGCAGAATGCTGGACCGTCCCTTCCTTCTTTCATAGACCATACCCTCAAGCCAGAGCCAAAACTGAGCCTTCTTCCGTTAAGCAGCTCCTTGCCTGGCATTTGATTGCAGAAATGAGAAAAGTAACCAACACAGAAGGGTATTATCAAGAACTTGGGTTGTTGATGTAATTACGAGATTATAGGCCTATAGGATTTTAGAGCGATGTGGGAGTGTTTGGGGATGCAGACCAGAGAATCTCTACTTCAAAGCTGAGCTTAATGCGTTATTTTGGTGGGAGCCCAAGAGACCTGAATGACATAAAACAAAACTGGGGACACTCAGGGTTGTATCTGCTTCCTGTTAGACAGGAGATCTAGCTGAGATCTCCCTGCCACAGTGCCTCTCACCACAGAAGACTCTATACCCTCATCATGGGTAATCTTCACTGTAAACTTGAACAGTTGAGAGGCACATCTGGGCTTGTCTGTGAAGTTGTCCCTAGAGAGGGGTGCTAAGGCAGGGTAATGCAGCCTGAATATGGGCAGCACCATCCCCCTGGCTGAGGTTCCACACTGAATAAAATAGAGAAAGCAGGGGGAGCACCAGCATTCTCTGTCTCCTGACTGTCTTAACGCCTTTCCACCATGCCCTCTCTGGAACAATGTACACAAATACACCATCTCTTGACTTAATTTTGTTGGGCATTTTGTCAATAAAAAAATAACTAATACTAACCTTCAAGCCATGAGTCTGAAGTTGTTCCTTATCAGGTGTTTGGTTATAGCAATACTCAAAACAACTAATGTGGATACAGATAGGTAGATGATGGATGCTGGTAGGTGATTATGGTGGTGATGATGATGGTGATGGTGATGATGGTGATGGTGATGGTGGTGGTGGTGATGATGATGATGGTGATGGTGATGATGATGATAAGAGGTTGCAGTGGTGGCAGTAATGGTGGTGGAGGAGATATAGAGAAAGACAGACATACAGATAGGCAAACAAGGCTCATTTTTGGATTCTGTTTAAATGCTCAGCTGATTTTTATCCTCAATAAGTAGGTTGGTCTTAGAATCTGCTGAACTGAAACGAATATCCATGAGTTAGAAATGACATCATGAGATGAGACCAGGAGCCCTGCCTGAGGACTTTACCATCATCTCATATTCTAAAATATTTTCTGTACTCAAAATCCCACATTATTTTTGTCCAAGTTTTAAAGATAAGAACATCCTAGATAATCAGCATCTCTCACAGTATAGCAGGAAGAGACCTGGATGGAGTTCTTAGCTTTGCCCTAGTTTTCTGAAACACATCCTGACATGGGTCTATGTTGACAGTAGTTAGCAAGTTCCTCTCTCCTGTTGCCACCTACACCAGCTCTTCACTAAATGAGAAAGACAGCCAAGTACTGGTGAATTATTGTGAGGTGTCAGGGGAGAAAGAAATAGTCATTTCTCCTATCCCTAGTGTCCACTCTCGGCTCTTGCTGCCTAGAGATCATTATTATTAATAATGTCAGGCCTGAGGCTAAATGACTTGCATACATTAGCACATTTAATACTCATCGCAGTCCAGTGAGATGCAGAGATACTCATAACTTTTGTAAATTAGAATCAGGAAAATTTTAATTATGCAAATCTGAAATTGTTTAATACAAAGTATCAACACATTCTCACTTCATTTGCACAATTTCAAACAGAGCACAAGCAGGCCACTCTCAAATTAAAAGATGACAAAGAATTCCCTAATTCAAAATTAAGCCTAAAATGCTAGGCTTGATGACATGCGTCAAAGTTCCAGATACTTGGCGGGCTGAGACCAGAGGGTAATGCGATTGATAACAGGCTAGCCTACATAATGAGATTTTTTTTTCTCAATTAGAAACGCAATCAGAATTTGCAAAGAATAAAAAGCCTAGAGAATTTCCAATCAGACCTACACCTTTCTAGCATATGGCTGATACTTTTGCTGGAAAACAATAATTGTTAGGATTAAAGTTGAAGCTTACTGAACACCAGCTAAGCACTTGAAGGATTTGAGGCTATCTATTTTTAGCAGGAAAGAAAATCCTGCCAAACAGACCCATTATTATCCCCAGTCTGCAGAGAAGGAAGAGCGGATGTGCCACTACTGAGGAGGAAGATGGGGCCCAGCCTCACTCCGAAGGATGAGTCCTGCCTGCGTTGCATTCTTTTTATTTAAATAAGCTTTTAGAATTGTCCTCCTGTAACATATGCCACCTGCCTTGTGTATTCTTGTACAGTCTGTCCTTTGAAATCAAACTCTGAAGTGGTTATGTAACTTGTCAACAGCCTCAAAGCTAATGGAAGCCACACTCACCTGACTAGGATAGGTAAGTTAGAAAATGCAGCCAGTTCCCCTGTAGAAGCCAGTCTTCCTGTTGGTCACCTCCACTGGCTCCCAGCAGAGCACACATCCTCCCTGCAGGTCAACTTTGTACTGCTTTCCCTGGCGGAACTATCAAGATGCACCTGAGACAGCACTGGGTCCTCAGGCTGCATGCCCTTCTTACTCCCTCGGTCCCAGTCTTGACAGAAAACATCTGCAAACATCTGGGAACTTTCTCAGAGGCTCACACTCCTGCTGCTGTGTTCTCTAACTTGCACTTGTCAGGCAATGACTAGATACGTGCCTGGCTCAATCCAAGTCCCCGTGGAAGCTGGGGGAACGAGTTGCAGACATAGTCACACCTCCTTCTCTATGTTTCCTACCACAGAGCATGCTGAACCCTGCAGAAAGTACAGGATAGACACGGTGTAGCCACAAAACCAACACAAACTGTGCGGGAAGCTGGGAAAGGACAAAACCGAGAGCACGTCTTTGCACTGAGCAGAAGGCCCTAGCGCAGAGTCATGGCAGCGCTATCTTTCCGCCCTCCACATCCCGAGAAGCCCCCAAACCACAGTGCCGTGCTCTGAGAGACGTCCACAGACATGTTTTGCATAGAAGGAACCTATGTGCTCTGCCTTTTATGTTGTCTATAGACACAGTATCAGTTGTCCCATTCCTGTGTGTGTGTGCGCACAACAGCACACGCTCTACAAAGACTGAGTCGAGCACAAGTTTTCTCAGGCAGGTTGACCACGGCCTACCAACCATGCATCCTTCTTTGGCACAAAGTGAAGCACCTAGCTTAGAAGTGCAGAACTCCTGGCAATGGGAAAGGTTCCAGCTAGCCATCATGGTGTGGCCAGTGACCCTGCGTGAGGGTGGAAAGCTGGCCTGCATCCAGAATGACTGAAGTAACTTCTTGAAGACACTGCATTCCTTATGCACATATTAGTTCCTATTATGCTACAAGTCAGTTATATTATGATTAGTATATTGATTTCTTATCATGTATGAATATATAATAAAATATACTGACTATATTATTTTAGGTAAATTATATTTAATGTATTTATCAAATATTTGTCTATATAACAGAACATACACTTCTATGCAAGTGTATATATTTAAAATATACACTCATTAATTCAAATAAACTGTACAGCTGTTTCTTCTTTCTTGTCATAAGCATTAGCAGACATCCGGGTTCATAAATTTGGTGTTCTGATTCTGTTAAGTGCTCAATCTTCAGCACACAGAAGCTGACATAGGAACTATAAATCCTGCTCTCAGATGCAGAGGTAGAACACTGGTACCTCAGGTCACATCCACTGTGTGTGGGTTCTGCTCTTGGATGCAGAGCTGGAACACTGGTACCTCAGGTCCCATCCACTGTGTGTGGGTTCTGCTCTTGGATGCAGAGCTGGAACACTGGTACCTCAGGTCCCACCCACCGTGGTTCATCACTGGAGCCTGTCTGCAGGGCTCTCCTTCCACTGGATGCTGATGGTACCAGGTACGTTCCTCATCTCCCTGCTGGCTTCCAGGAGAAGGCGCTGACTCTTCTTCTACTTTGTTTCTTTCTTTCTGAATAAATACAGTGACGACAGTGGCATGTCACACAGGACAACCGTCCTCTGAGAGTAGATGTACACCCTGAACAGGGATACAAGCTGCTTTCTCAGAGAAGCCCATGGCAACCGCAGAGTGTGCACAGGTCTGCTCAGACAGCAGATGGGAGGGGGGTGAACACACTCCTCCCTGCCCTTCGCAGACCACTGAGTCCACAGGGAACCTGAATCTTGATGAAATGTCAAGGAAACAAGCTACTTGTTAAAGGTCAAAGCCGATCTGGCTGCTGGGTGTATAGTAGAGGAGTCTCTCACTTATGTAAAGACTGAAGGCCGGCATAGCTGAAGCTGGAACTCAGAGGGTCTCTGCAGGTGGAGGAAGGTGCCAGTGGAGGCAGCGCACACCTCCTCCCATAGGTGTGAACCCAACCGTGGAAACTTCCCTGAACAAATACCCCCGTGTGTTTTAAACTGCACTTCAAAGTAGGTTAAGAGCTATTCTTTTGTTTGATTTAGTGGGCAAATTCAAAGGGTGGGTAGATGTTCATATTTTTGGTGTTAACAGAAGAAATTTGAGGTCAAGATGCTTAAACAGGCCCAGACGTGGTGCAGTGGTGTGTGCTCACAGCATCACAGACTGCTACCCGCAGTCCCCCTCTCCCGCCCCCGTCTCTCTGCTCTATGGCGTTGATGGCAGTGGATCAGATGAGAGAAATGAAAACCTAATCAGGCCACATCCAGATCAACTGTAAAAGCGTTTGGAGAAAATCCATGCATTAGTGTTCCTTTAGGGTTTTTTTTTAAGTGTTCTAGATAATTCTAATGTGTGAACAGAGCTGATAGCCATTCTTTTAAAAAATACATGATTTGAATGTCACAGGCAAACATCATTCCTGAAATGTGTGACAGTGTATTTGAGCCGCAGCACACTCCATTGTATTGAAGGGCTCCCCCTCCAATGTGAACATGGATTTCTGGAGAGCACTTGCTGCTCTCCCAGAAGACCATGGTTGAATTCCCAGCACCCTCAAGGCAGCTCAAAACCACCTGGAGCTGTATTCCAGGGATCTGACGCTCTTTCTGGGCACTGTGTGCACTGCACACATGTGATTTAGAGATACACACAGGCAAAAACACCCCCACACATTGAACAATTGTTTGTTAATTAAGACGCAAAGAGCAAGTCGTGCTTGCTTTCTGCACTTTAGACAATCCAGCACTCCCTGCTCAGAGAATGGTCCTTCCCACAGTAGAAGCTTATCTTCCCACATGGGTAAAGGCAATCAACATCATCTCCAGAGGTATGCTCACAGCCCTTCTCCCAGGCAGGTTGTCAAGGGGACAGCTAGCTAGCTATCATAGACATCCAGAGACGGCCTTGCTGGGAAGGTGCATGCAGGACATTCTGTGAAGAAAAGGGTCCTTTGGGGAACTTGCCCTGCTTTGTTCCTGGTGAGAAGCTGCCTCTTTGAAACAGAAGAGCTCAAGCGAAAAATGTCCACCCTAAAGCTGTAGTGAGTACCAGGCACAGCAGGTTGCACAGGGAGGGGCTGTACCAAGGTACTCCTGGTTAAATGACTTAATAAAATTGATAACAATTTGGCAGGACAATGTTTGATTCATAAGCTATTATCCTCACTTATCTACTGTACCTTCTGACAAAAAAAATGTTGATCTCCTCACTGCCTGAAGACAGAATCACAAAGAGCACATTTCTGAGAAGCATGGGTTTTAATGGAGAGGCTGTCTCAGGGCTAGAGAGCGGAACATAATGATGACTAAGCCAGACTCGTGGCATTTAACTTCTTCAAGGTCCATTACCTGTTAAAGTTCTTCTACTGTTTCAACCTTCTTCCCCAAATCCTCATCTTCTGTGAGCATCACTGGCTACTTCAGATTCTCCATGTGGAGTTTTCCAGAAGCTCCAGAAGTATTTCCAGATGGTTTGTTTTGTGAAGTCGTGTGTGTGTGTGTGTGTGTGTGTGTGTGTGTGTGTGTGTGTGTGTGTGTGTGTGAGTGTGTGTATGTGTGTAAGTTGTGTGTGTTTGTGTGCGAGTGTGTATGAGTGAGTGTGTGTGCAAGTTGTGTGTGTGAGTGTGTGTGGGGTGTGTGTGTGTGTGTGTGTGTGTGCATGTGTGTCTGTGTGTGTAGGAGTTTGTTTGGTTTGGAGACTGGGTCTCATGTGGTCCTAGCTGTCTTCAAACTCATTCATATCGCAGAAAATGATCTTCAACCTCTGATCCTCCTGCCTCTGCCTCCGAGGCACTGGATTGCAGGTCTGAAACACCATCCTCAGTTTATTGGTGGCAGGGATCACATCAAGGCTTCATGAATCCGAGGCAAGATTTCTACCAACAGAGCCAGCAGCTCTGCCCTGCGAATTCCATGTCTACTCCATGCAAGCAAGGCACTAAGAAATGAGTTCCTAACTAGGTCTTGATGGGATCAAGAAATGGGGAACTTGTTCTGGCTCCCTGTGCTAGAGTTATGACAATTGGAACAAAAACAGGAGAATGTTTTAGTTTCTAGTTTTAATATACTTTTCTAGGAAGCAGGAGAGGAGGAAGGAACACTGTGGTTTAAATGTGATTGTCTCACATTTTGGAAGCATGACCTCAGTGTGGTAGGAAGTAGTGGGACTTTTAAGGAGAGTCACCTACTGTGAAGTTATGAGAGGCACTGCTGCAGAAGGGATTGTAGTGATTCTCGGGGGCCTCCTGGCTAGTTCTGTCAAAAGGATTATTATGTCAGAGTGATCTAGGCTTGTGTTACAGTTTAATCTGTCCCTCACAAGTGTTGCCACCATGCCTTTGAACAGCCAGAACCAGGAGCAAAGTAATGGCCTTTTCTTTGTAAAGTACCCAACTGCAAGGGTTTCCTTAGGATAACAGAACACAGACTGTTCTTTTGAAGAAAGAGAAAGAAAGAGACAAAGAGGAGGCCCTGGATGCTGTAGGAAAACAACATGCAATTTATAGCTTGCTTACTAGTAATCGTGTAACAGTCCCTTTATTCCCTCTGAAGTTCACTTTCTTTTTATCAACTAACATAAGAAAATCTGCATTGCTCAGGTCCCACGGAATGAGGAAAGAAAATGTTAGGTATAGAAGCATAAAGAATGCAACAACAAATATTAAGAAGGAAAACACTGTATGGTTTTAAATGGATATAAAATACAGAAAGGGAGACAAATGATGGGGATAAGAAAGCAGATAGTTTCCTTCAATGTTTCTCTTAATGTTAGGTGATTATTAAAGCAGATAGTTTCCTTTAACGTTCCTCTTAATGTTAGGTGATTATTATTTTTAGCTCACAGATAACAGTCCTGCATATACCAGATGCTTCCAGCTCATCCTTCAAAATAAATCTCCTATCTGTTCATGGTTCCTGTTTCCCATGCTGCAGAAGCCAGCATCACAGAGCCATGGAACAGCCTCTGCATTGGACCCCAAATCTTCATCCCTGGGAGGAGCACTGTTCATCAGATCAGGGTGCCCTCTCTTTCCCACTCCTAAATAATTTATTGTTGTGTCCCTGCACAGCTTCAGGGATTTAATCTGAGTGGGAGGATGAGAGAAAGAAAAGACAAACACACAGAGAGGTGGACACATTCAAGTCAGAATCAGGTGGACTGCACTTTCTGATAAGGAAACCTCAGCACACTGGAAGCTCAGTGTGCTTATTATTTAGAGTTTAACGGAGAGGAATGGGGTTACTGCATACAGCTGAACAGGGAGATGGGGTCATTACATACAGATTGACATGGAGGCAGGTTCATTACATACAGGCAGACAAAGAGGGAGGGTCATTGCATACAAATAGACAAGAAGGCAGGTTTATTACATACAGATAGACAATGGGTAGGGTTATTACAGACAGAAAGACAAGGAAATAGGGTTATTACATACAGGCAGACAAGGAGGCAGGGTTATTACAGACAGTTTGAATTGGACACAGAAGTAAGGAGAGAAGAAAGTCAATGCAGGCAATCAATCAGCATCTCAGGGTTGAAAGAAGTGGGGCATAAAAGGGGGTGATATGAGATGAAAAGGTGGTGGGTTAAGGCCGAGAAAATAAACATTCAATGTGTTTCTTAGTTCAGCCCTGAGTGCAGGTGAGACTAGTTACAAGGTACTTCAGTCATTTTCGATAAGGGCATCACTGTTCTGCAGGATACTGATAATGGGGTGTCTAGAAGGAGGTGTAGGGTGGAGGTGCATAGAAGCCCTGTGCTTCGGCCCCATAACAAAAATGTATTAAAGTAAATAAATATCATTCGTTAAGAAGAAAAATTTCATTTGTGTGTTTTTACATTGTTAGCTACAATCTGACAGAATTTCAAGGACCACACCAGGAAGTAGAACAGTGGTCACTAGCTGTAGGGAAGGCTGTCAGAGCAGAAAGGGGGTGCGTGACATGGTCCTGTCTGTCTATGGAAGATAGCATGCTGAACTCCATGACGATGCAAAGTTATGTGTGGATAATTACCAACCCATATATTCATCCTCATACTTCTGTTTCCTTATGAATGCTCCTTATTTCCGTGACACAATTTTCCCATCGTAATAAAGACTTTCTTTATGCTTCCTATAGCAGGTTTGCTGGTCATGAATTTGTTCAGATTTTGTTGATACTAGAAGTTTTTGTCTTTGGTTTTAAAATACCTAGTTTTGAAGGTTTAAAATATTATACTTAGTGTGAGTGAGAGAGTGTGTGTGTTTGTGTGTGTGTGTGTGTGTGTGTGTGTGTGTGTGTGTGTGTGTAGGTACATTTGTAGCGTGGTGCCCATGTGATCATCAGAAGATGATGCAGGAGTCAGTTATGTCCTTCCGTTATGTAGATCCTGGGGATGAAACTCAGGTTAACAGGTTTGGTAGTAAGGACTTTACCTCCTGATCCATCTCACTGGTCCCTTGTTACCTGTCCACTTCAAGGTTGAGTTTCGTGTGTAGATATTGTTATTGTTTTCTATCTAAACGGGTTATGTCTTAATTCCAGCTGGAAGTTCTCCCACCCCATTGGTCTTTTGTATGAGTGTCTGCTTTCCTTTAGCTGAGTCTATGATTGTCTCATTAGTAACATCTAAAACACTTGATTTTGTTCCACACTGCCATCATTTTCTAGATGTTTATTCTGTCTGGGCTTGATGGAGGAGGGTCATCTGTCTATGTGTTACTTTCATTGGTTAATAAAGAAACTGCCTTGGCCCTTTAATAGGACAGAAAATTAGATAGGCAGAGTAGACAGAACAGAATTGTGGGAAAAAGAAAGCAGAGTCAGACAGACGATTCAGGCAGTCGCCATGCCTCTCCTCTCCGAGACAGACGCAGGTTAAGATCTCTCCTGGTAAGCCACCCCTCGTGGTGCTACACAGATTACTAAATATGGGTTAAAGCAAGATGTGAAAATTACCCAATAAGAGGCTACAGATAACGGGCCAGGCAGTGTTTAAATGAATACAGTTTCGGTGTAATTATTCTGGGTAAAGCTAGCTGGGTGGCGGGAAGCGGCCGGCAGTTCCATCAACATGGGGTTCACTGAAATCTTTGAAAGCACCAATCAACAAGCACCCTAAACTCTGGAAAATGTTTAACACAACATTATGTCTCCAGATCAATTTCCCATCTCCACTCTTTTTCCTTCTGCTCTAGGGACTAGACACATGTTAGGTTGCTTTCATACTGTCGCACAGGTAACTTCTCTCTCTCTCTCTCTCTCTCTCTCTCTCTCTCTCTCTCTCTCTCTTTCTCTGTGTGTGTGTATGCGCATGTGCACGTGCACGCGTGTGCACACGTGTGCATCTGTGGTGTAATTATGTGCTGTGTTCTTATGTGTGCATGCGTGCAGAGGTCTGAAGTCAACAATAGACATCTTTTCTCAATTGCTCTACACTCCATTTCTCAGATAGGATTTCTTACTGAATTTGGCTGGTCAGCAAGCCCCAGTGGTTTTCCTGTCTTTGGCCTCCAGCCTAAGGGTGACCTGCTTGCCCAGTTTTGACATGGTGATATGAACTGAACCCAGGTCCACATGTTTACACTACAAGCACTTTACCAGCTGAGCCATCTCCCAGGCTCCAGCTGAGTTCACTTAAGAGCCTTTGATTTTTCTTTGTTTACATATCCAATCTACCTCTCACTGTAGTTTTTGGCCTGAACGTTGTAATTACTGTGTCTAGGAGCTCTGTCTGAAGCTTCTCTGTCTTTACTTTGTCGGGCAAATATGATTTAGTGACAGTAACTCTTTTGATGCCCTGTCTATTAATTCTAACACCTATGGCAGCTATGGCTGAGCTTGTATCAATTTCCTTTTACAGATCAATGCTAACCTTTGGTTATGAGCTAATTATTCCCCGGCAACTGTGATGAGACACGGCTCACTGGATGCCAGGTGTTGTCACATGCCACAAATATTCTTGAGCTTTGTTCCGGAAAAAAAAAAGTTAAGTTACCTGGAAACAGTTGGAACCTTTCTTGTCTGGCACTTAAATTTGTTTATATTTCATCAAACACTGCATTAGACCAGGGCTAATTTTGTCCCAAATGGAGACAGTATCTCTGAGGCCATCAGCCAGTGCTCCAATGAACTATGAGATTCTACACTGTGGCTGGACAGACGGGCACCATGGGAGCCTTGATGGCATCACACCTATACCTTCTGCTATGTTGTGATCAATGTCCCTGCTGTAGTCAGTAGTCTTTCCATGTGTGAGGCTGCTCTTCAGCTAAAAAGGCTGCTGGATACCTCTCCAGATCTCCAGGGCTGTCTGTGTCCTGGTGGGGAAGAGTAAGGAAAAAAAATGCACACTTGATTATGTTGGCCTAGAGAGGAGATCATGCTGGGGCTTCTAGAATGAATACATGTTGAGCTAGTCACTGTATTTCCTGCAGGAAGCCTAACAATATAGGATCTATTTAGAACCCCTTTATTATTAAAACTTCACAAATTCAGGCCAACTCTCTGGCCTCACACTTGCTTCAGGTATGTCACTGCCTGGGCAGAGACATCTCCACTCAGTAAGTCTAGATACAACCTCAGAAATCTTTATATAAGACCTAGAGCTGGCACAGGGCAAGTCTCCATGAGAAAGTCCTGCCTGCTCACCTCTAATTTAGGTTGTAGATAGGGTAAATTATAAACACATTTTAGAGGCTTTTAAACAGAAGTATAATATATACATAGAAAACTACACATACACTAAGTGTATTCCTGGGAAAACTTCCAAAATTCCAGTCCCAACACATGGTCTTGGCTGGGTCACTGCATCTTGTATTCGACCAAATGTTAATTGAGGTACTTGAGACGAGATGATGTCTTGTAGAAATAGTTAACATCAACAGTTGATATTAAGCAAAAGAGATTGTCCTCAGTCACACAAGCAAGCTTTAGCCAATCAGAAAAAGACCTTTAAAGAAAAAAAAAACTGTACTACTCTGAGGGAGCAGAGATCCCATTGTCCAGACAGCAGCAACAACAACAACAATTGTGGCTTCCAATGAGCCTGTTTCTTCCTCTTAAGCAGTGCGCTTGCGTGTGCGTGTGTGTGTGTGTGTGTGTGTGTGTGTGTGTGTGTGTGTGTTGAACCTCAGCTGAGGCTGTCTGCTTGCCTCAGCTCACCTCTTCCCTGACTTAAAGCAGTAGCCTATATTCATTACAGGAAACAAAGCACAGTTAAAAAAAAAAAACAAATTTATTAAACCTCAGAGGTGACAGCAGGCATGGCAGTATGGGCAGGAAGATGGCTGCTCTGATCCTGGGGTCTCCACTGCTGTTCTGTAAAACGAGGAAAAAAAACAGTGAGGTGAGATATCTAGAGGTCTTAGGAAGAGAAGACGATCGGTCTCCTTGGTCATACTCCAGATACGAAGATGCACACCATTTCAATTAGACATATGATAAAAACAGCCTCTGAGTCAGAGGAGGGTCTGGCCTCCTGTGTCCTTTGGTGCAGTTTGACAGACTAGATTAACACCTCCCTCACTGAGGATATCACTCAGCTGACACAAAGTTGGACCTTGGCCTGTCCTGAGGTAGCACTGGGACAATGTACCTCACCCTCAGTGAGTCATGACAACACTGAATGACCAGCATCTGCCTAAGTGAGATCTAGTCAGATAGCCGACCTTTAGACCCAACATACAAGGAGACAGTAGATAGGGAAAAGGCTTTCTTGGGAGAGACAGCTGGTCTGGATACAGCCCAGCCCAGGAATGAAAAGGTTTGGCGTCTCCTAAATGTAGGCTTGAAGGGGTGTCAAAGGGTTTGGTAAGGCTGTAGTAGATGATTCCAGGCTGCTTCCAACACCACCACTTGACTGAGAAACAGTGTCAAACATGAAACACCCTGAAGAATACAGGCTTGTAGGTGTACTTTGCTGTGGGATGATCTTTCTGTACGCTGTAAACACGTATTCCTCTCATTGGTTAATAATAAAAGCTGTTTGACCAATAGCCAGGCAGGATAAGGTTAGTTGGACAACCAAACTGAAAACTCAGATGAGGAGGAGTGGAGTCAGGAGAGATGGCAGCCAGCTGCTGATCAATCAGGACATGTTAAAAATGAGGCAAAAAGCCTTGAGCCACATGGCATAACAGAGAGAGAAGAATGGATTAATTTGAATGTATGAGTCAGTTAGTAATAAGCCTGAGCTATTTGTCAAACATTAATAATGAATATAAGCCTCTGAGTGATTATTTAGAAGCACCCAAAGGATGGTGCAGGACAGGAAAACCTACATTTATATAGTACTGAAAGAATTTTGGTCTTGAGTACCCTACATTTTCTTCTGTTGCCTTCTTTTCCCATCAGCCCACTCAGTATTTCCCTTGTTGGTCTCAAGATAATTTTCCAGAAGTCAAGACTCGTATAAAGTAAAAATCTATATCCAAATAAGATCTATATTCCAACAGCCACCATCCAATGACCTAGAGCAAGCAGAAGAGAACTAACTGAGTGACAAGCAGAAGTCAGCAGGAGAGAACTGGCTTTTCCACGAGGAGATTTAGATGCACATATGGGTACAAATCCATCTTCTCCACAGATCCCAGCTTTCGCTCTTTCACAGGAATCGGTCCATTTCCACACCCCCCCCCCGCCCCACCCCCTTGCAGAGCCGTTCCACGGTGCCATGATGACCCATCCTTCCTCTCTCCTCACTGCCCCCACATGCTAACTCTGCCAGCCGAGATCCATGTTCAGGAAGAGTCAGAGCCACACTGACCGATCTTGCACCTTCAGGAAGGGTTCCCTGGCCCATCTCTTGTTATTCGAGTCCCTTCTAATCAGCGCCAGCTCAGATAACAAGAAAATCAGCCAATCACAGGGAAAGGCATACACAACCATTTATGAGGGGAGTGAACCCAGACAGCAGAACTAAACACTCTTGCCGGAACCTTCAGGAATGCCTCAGCTCTGATTGGACATTGTCTAATTGTCTACTTACCATATCATATATTTTACCTATTCCATCGTCAAATTGCTTTAACTTTAAAAATTTTAAATTATATTGTTTCTTTCATGCGACGTGGGGATGCGTGCACGTATACATGCATGTGGAGTTCACAAGACCACTGCAGACATCGGTCCTCTCTGGGCCACCATGTGGATTCTGGAGCTCAATCTCAGGTCCTCGGGCTTACCTGCAAGGCACCTGCACCCACAGAGCTATCTTGCTAGTCTCAAATTTTTGGGTCTCGGTGAATTTGCTCTTTGTGTTTTCATGTTGAAAGGAGTCATTTCACTCCAGGGTCCAGAAGTAAACAGAACTGCTTAAGAAGGAGGCCTGGAAGGGCAGGAGGAGCTCCGCAGGTAACAAAGGCAATGGTGCAGGAGAGTGGGGGAGTGGGAGGGATCAGGAATGAGCGGCAGGAGAGGCTGACTGTGATCTAGTCTCAGGAGGGATGTCTTGAGAGGCTGTTCAAGTGACCAGAGAGAGTCAGCCCATGCACAGTATAGATCCTGGTGACGACAATAACCTGTTCCCTCTTTTCATCTCCATCATTCTTGTATACTGAGCCTAGCAGGATCACACTCAGGAAGTTCCCAATGAAGGAGGAGACAATGTCAGAGGAGGGGAGTAGGCCGGGTGCAGGGCCTACAGCAGTCTCTAACCCGCTGAGAGCAGAACAGAGAGCGTAGGAGGTATGCTTGGTCCAGTCCTCGCCTCAGCGTCTGTCCCTGAGAGCAGAGCGATTACTCAGTCACTGTCAGTCTCTAGGTGCTGTGGCGAGCAGAGCATCTTCAGCTGCTGCAATGAAGTCACCACCCGGCTTGATGAGCCATGAGAACCTGCTCTCGGGAGCGCCCACAGAAACCCCGTGTCTCCTGCAATGTTCTGCCTATTGCTATTCCTAAGTAGAGAAAGGACCAACCCACTGGGACAGCTTCGAGGTGTTCCGAGGCGAATGAGAAACAAGAACAGGCACATTTTCCGGCAGTACCATGGCTCGCTCGTTGCTCGCTCGTCCCACTTTCTGTGGCAGTTTCCACAGCAGAACATTCTGGCCATTATCTACCGCCACGTTCCCACACTTTTGCAGTTAGACAGTTTGGGATGTTGGGGGTGGGGTGGATGTTATTTAGAAAAGCAGCTCTGGCTGCTTCCACTAACTTCGTTTTAACAGGGTGTAGCCCGAGCACGTTATAATACTATGGGGATTTCCTCAGACAGCTCTGCCCACACAGTGAGGCCTATCCCATTCCCTCTTCGCACACATGATGTACAGGCTTCCAGGCTGAGAATTCCATTTACATGCAGGCTGAAGGCTTACACCCCAGAAGAGCTCCCGATTTTGCAGGCATAATTATTTATGTGCTTCCCCACACCATCCCTACCACACTAGTAGCCACACAATCTACACAAACTGCCAAAACAAAAACCAAGTTCCAGTTTTTATCATCTTATGCATATCTGAAGCTTCATTTCTTTCTTTCTTTTTTGTTGTTTGCTTTTTCTTTCTTTTTTCTCTTTTCTTTTTTTTTAGGCCTCTCCAGTGCTGGAATTAAAGGCATGTGCCACCATCGATGACTTGAAGCTCTATTGTTTCAATGTTAAGATTCTTTTCTTAATGGGCACTCCAGCCCTCTGTTTTCCACCCCTCCCCTTCTTTGCTCTCAAGAAGAGGAACCTCTATCAAAGGAGGTCCAGCTGCAAGATACTAACAGGGTTGCAGAACAAAGCCACGATATAGCAGAGACTGTGCTATTTTCTGTTCTGTTTGGGCTCGGGTGTGTGGGCAGAGAGCAAAGGGATTCCACAGAGAGCAAGGTGTACCCTCCACCCACACTGCTTCTCGGACTGTTTGATTCTTCCGTTTCATCCACGCTCCCATAAGATCCAGATGCCTGACTCTGAACACAAGTGAGAATATAGCAGGAATATTCCAGAAAACAGAGAACTTAGAGCTTCCAGGAGGGACCTTATACCAAACAGATGCCTTGGAGTTTTTCAGTCAGCAAGGTCAAGCATAGAAGCAAACTAGAGACAGAAGCATAAAGCATGAGAACAGCCTTGAGGTTTGGCAGCACCCTCAGCAGGCTGGTCCAGATTTCAGAAACAGGGACTAGATGTACAATTAGGAAGGACATAGATCATTCTTATTGCCAGAGGCCCAGCTCATTTATTACCGAAACAAAATGGTCACAAGTAATTGGTCATTAATGATTGCTGGGAGATATTTTGAGGGGGAAAGGTGTTATCTGTGGGTCAGAGAGATGGTTGCATATTTAAGGGTGCTTGCTACCTAGCTTGATAATATGAGTTAAGTCCCCAGAACTTACATGGTAGAAGGAGAGAACCAGACCACTTAGGTTATTTTCTGACCTCTGCATGTGTGCTATGGCATGTATGTGCATGTGTGTGTTCAAACACACAAGATAGATAGATAGATAGATAGATAGATAGATAGATAGATAGATAGATTAGACAAAAAGCAAATAAATGTTGTTATATTTTTGAAAGAGTTGTCATTTGGAAGAGTTCCGTGATAGGAGTCAGAACAAGCATGTATCACATAGCTATTATGTGGTAACATTTGCAGTGCCCACAAATTTGAAATACAATCTTCTTTAGTTATGACCACCCTGCTAATTACTGTGCCTTGATGTCTCTGGACATGAACTAAAGTGTCAGTGTGTGAGTTACTTGTACCAGGCTTTTTCTTTTAAGCCATCAACTAGCTCCCAAATCATGACACAGGATCTTCTTATCAGTTTTGAATGCTCAGCCTATTGTAGACTCATTTCTGACTAACTCTCTTAAATTAACCAGTTTCTCTTTATCTAGCTTTTACCTTGGGGCTTTTTACCTTTTCTTTCTGTATGTCCTACTCTCTGTCTATAGGTTGGCAGCTGCCTGGCTTGTCCCGGGTGTTTCCTTCTTTCTCCCTTCTCCTCCTCCTCCTCCTTCTTCTCCTCCTCCTCCTCCTCTTCTTCCTCCTTCTTCTCTGTCAAGCCTAGATTTTTTCTTCTATTTATTTTCTGTCTTCCAACCCCACCTATCCTTCTGCTGCCTAGCTATTTGCTGTTCAGCTTTTTTTTAGACCAATCAAGTGCCTTAGACAAGCAAGGTGAACAAATGCAACATATCTTTACATAATTAAACACACATCCCTAGATCATTAAACAAAATGTAACACACATTTACACAGTTAAAGTAATATTCTGCAGCATAAACAAATGTAACACATGTTTGCCCCCTTAAAATAATATGCCACAACAGTTACTTGTTATTATTTTTACTGAGCAGATAAAATGAAAACTTAGATGACTTGCATGTACTTCTACTTCAATATCTTTATGAACTGAGACAGCTGTGTAGCTGTTATACAAAACTTCTCTCTACCCTCATATAGCTAACTCAGCCATTTGTAAGAGGCACTGGTGAAGTAAATAGCCAACTGGGAGATTTGAACTATTTATATAACCTGCTGTTTTATATTATATGATGAGTGCCTGGCATGCAGAAGACATAATAAGTATGTAATTATTGTTCTTAGTGATAAATAATACATTTGCTGTGTTTGTCTGTCTGATAAGTCTTGGAGAATTACCCAAATATATACAGCAGTCATATTATTCCAAGGTTGCATATGTATATTTAGCATGAAAACTTGAACTATTTTTTGTGGTAGTTCCAAGCTTACCAATTATAATTTTGAAGGAAATAAAAACTGATAAATAGGTCAGAGTTTAAAAACTATTAAATAACCTGATAAATTACATGAGATTTTTATAACATTTTATATCCTTTCTTTACCGATTTCAGTTTCTTAGTTGGCAAACATTTTTCATCTTCTCTTAATTCAAATGAGTAACAATCAGATCAATGAGTCCCCTTGTTAGATCATCATAAAGACATGTCTTGTGAGAAGAGACACAGCTCAAAGCCCACCTCTTCCTCTCTTGACAGTTCACAGTGTTTATATGTAAATTGTTCGTGAGGAAGTCAGTTGGTCCATACTGGCAATGGACTCAGGCCAAGAATCCATCTGGGTACAAAGAGAAACTGACATGGGCAACCACGAAATTCAAGGCAGAGAGTCTGAAGAATTCACAAATACTCTGGCTCATGTTGGCCAACGTGTCCAAAATCTCACATTCAACTCTCTGCAAATTAATAATACCTCATCATATTGATTTTGTTTTCAGCAATATATATATATAACTATCATATGTAAGTAGCGAATTTGATCCTCAAAGCCAGTGTAATATTGACGGTAACATTATTCTTATTATATAAATAAAGGCACTGAGACTCAAGCTGCTTACACGCTCCTTCCCACATTACGTAACTGGCTCACTGTAAGTTCTGCTAGTCTGATGGCTAACCAGGAAAGTGAGGTCTAAGCACGATTCCAATGACACAGGGGCCGTTTCTCGTCTCAGCATACCGCACTTTGATGGCAATAGCAGGGAACTAAGGGGGTTCACAATCATTCACTAAGTATGAAAAGTTACAATTATTTCCTAAACTTCAATAGCACATGCAGTGCAACCCATTTCTAAGGAAGCCACAAAGTCAATGGAAAGATAGAGCATACTAAGAAAGTCATCAATGTAAACCCATTGCTGCTCATCCTATCTCCACGTGCCCAGTCAACATGAGGAAGCCTGAAGACGTGGTCACTGGGCATCAAGCTTCAGGGTTCCCCGGTTTTACAGTGAGTGGTAGGGGATTCAAGAACTTGGAAACTGGGTGCAGAACATCTGTGAATTCTAAAATGTGTTACTAAAATCCAGTCTCACTTTTACTTTTCAAGTCTAGAATATGTGTCTAAACCCAAGCCCTGTGATAGCATGCATTTGCAATAACTGTCCTCATACTCAAGGACTGTGGAGGGGTTTGCTGACTGCTAAAAGTTACAAGGAAGAAAGAATTCTGCAAAACAATGGCTCTACAGGGCATGTCTTTGTAGAGTAAACCTACAAATAAGTGATTATTGGTTATTCCCAGCCATTCCCTTTATCACGAGTCAAATGCCAAATGCCAGGTTCCCTTTATTCTCTACAAACAAAAGAACCGTTCTGCATCAATCGGCACTTATGGCTTCCAGTAGCTAAACTGTTTTTATTTGTTTATTGAGCAAGCATTTAGTGTACCACTGTGTTACTGAAAACAGACAAACACTGAGCTGCTTTGAGTCACTGAGGAAGAAGTAACTGAGAACAGCACACCTAGGACAACAAAAGCCAATGTGCCCACTTACACACATCACACCCACTTTTGGTATCGGTAATATATCAATAAAAAGCATAATTTTCTGTCATAAGCGGCAAGTTGTTTAGTTTTTACTCATTTCCATTAAGCTTATAGGCTTTTCAAAATTTGACTGTAACCTCCAAATTTAATCTCTTCTTCTTTCCCTGCCAAAGCAACGGAAGCCTCCCGGGGCTTGCAAATGGCTTCAGCCTTCTTGGGCTTCAAGTCTTTGCTGCAATCAATATAAGGTAAACTCCCAATTCAGCTAGGACAGTGTTACCTCTGTGCTCTTAGCGGAGGGACTCAGGAACAATGCAGAAGTTTCCCTTAGGGACTTCCTGGGAAACATCAGAGCCAGCCTCCAAAATAAAAGCTCTATTAAATTAAAGATTAAAGATCTCCATATCTCTCCAGAGGGAGCAGTCTCTGCTAGTGACAGTTCAGTCAGGAAAAATGACTTTGGCTGTCTTAAATAGAGAGAATTTGACATGGACATTGAATAGCCTAGCTAAAAGTAGGAGTGCCGAAGACCTCGGAGGTCAGAGCAGTTTAGAAGCCACCCCTGTCCCCTGCCAGGATAGAGGTGGTTGTGGTGACAACAGTTTCCAAGGTGGGACTGCGAGGTCTCAAATGGGGAACAAGTGGCTAACTGAGATGTTCGCCCATTAACATATCAGAGCAGACTCTGCTCAAAAGGTTCTCCCAGCATTTCTCAATCCCTACCTGTCAGGGGGCGGGGAGGGGTCTCCTGGCTGACCTACCCTGCCCCCTCCCTACTCTACACTTCTGCCCATGGGTTGAGCTGCCCTTCCCTATATAATCCAGACATTTTGACTACCTGGCCCTTTTGTGTAGTAGGAAGGCTCTTGGCTTCTCTGTCCCGCTGGTCCCCCTGGAACGGTGCCTCTCTGCCCACCTATTCATGAGCCACTTATGAAATAACCACGCTATGGCTTCCTATCAAGTACAACTGTCTGGCCAGTGTCTTAGGCTTCTTACTGGCTATCTCTAACTATAAATTAACCCATTTCTGTAGTTTATATTTTACTATGAGGCTTGCAGCTTGGTACATCATAGCTTGCTTTCCCTCAGGCAACATGATATCTTCCCAACTCTGCCTACTCTCTTTCTGTATCTTTGTTTGGACATCCCACCTAGCTTTACTCTGCTAAGTCACTGGCAAAAACAGTTTTATTCATCAACCAATAAAAGTAACACATAATACAGAAGGCTATCCTCAAAGACCCTAATTTCTAGGGTTCGGGGAAGGATCTCCCAGACTCAATAAGCTACGCCAATGGATACAAACAGCAAGAGGATTCTTTAATGTTGAAGGCGCCAGTGGGGAACTCAATACTCCAGTGAGACTGAGCCCCCTTGGTATTTTTCCAGCAAGCATTTATAGGGTCTCAGGGTTACATAACAGGAAACCATAGCAACCACAACATCATTGGTCAACTCATATTAACATATGGGGGGGTCAACATCAGGATGAAAACAATCTAACAGGATGAAAACCAGACAAAAACAAGTCTAACAGAATAAAAACAAGTGCATTTTTTTTTTTGGTAGAAATGGTCCACAGCACTAACTGGTAAGGCTATTGTACAGTATACTGTCAGTATTCTCTGGTTCAGCATACCTTATAACTTGTATTAATTGTATAGATTGTGCACTTAAAGCTGTTACCAAGTTGTCAGAACCTTAAGAACGAAAACAAGTCTAAATTAAGCCAGTTTTCAGCCAGTTTCTGCCTCCTGAGCTTTGATACACAAAGGACTGTGTGCTTTTCTCAAGACTGCTCCTGCTACCCACAGATATCCTGTTTTGCCCCGTGGCAGGTGCAGCTGGTCTCAAGGCTACTTCTGCCGCTCATAGATATCCTGCTTTGCCCTGGCCTAGTTGATCATGAAAACATCTTAAATTGGGGACTAGGGTTGGGGTCTATCAATCCCACATCATTTTTGTCTACCCTTATAAACTTTTGGTTAGTCTCCTGGCCCGGGCCACCACTCTTGGTTGGCAACTCCTCTCCCCTCCTCCCTTTCCTCACCTGGCCCAGCTCAATCTGGTCGTGTTCACTCTGGACTCTCTCAGATGTCCCTGCCACTGGCTACACTCTCCCTTGTATCCACAATAAAATTTCTCCTCCACCATACCCAGGAATACTCGTGTCCTTCCTTTTGTTTCTTTTTTGTTTGCTTGTTTCTTCACTCAGCAAATGTGACTGTGGTTCATTTGTCCTTCCAGGGAGGAAAAGTCACCAAGATCAGTCTATGGCAGACAAGAAGACAGCCTCACCTCAGAGTCTTCCTTCTCAAGGCTTCCAGGAACACAAAGAATGGATCTCAAGATCCAGAACACTAAAAAACTCTTGAAACAGGATTGTTCTGCTGTAATATACTGGCAGGAAAGAGCCGCTGGGTGGCCCCAGCAAGAGAGAGTGCCACCAACAAGCCCAGGCTACCTCTCTCCAACAGGAGAAGCAGCTGTAAGCTGCACTAGAGACAGATACGGACTAAGTTTCAAACGCACACACCACTCTATTCACAAGAGGAATCCCAGAATCCTCTGAGTGAAATTATGCAGAGGAAGGAAGAGACATGCTTGAGACTCATCCCCACTCCCCAGTATTTAAACAAAATCAGCGAAACTTCAGCCATTGTTCTAAATATGACCCAAAAATGCCTCTGGACTCATGGCACCTGGGAAGCCTGATTACTCATTGTGTGAGACTTTGTTATTGCAACAAAGGACCTAAGGAAATCGGCTATAGAGACAAGCTCTTTCTTGGGGTCATGCCTTCAGAGATATCTGCCCATCGTTAGCTGAGTCCTTTTCTTTTCAGGGCCTGAGGCAAGGCAGAGCATCATGGTGGAAGGGGTTGGCCTGGTCACTCCTGGCAATGGCATCATCAGCTGGGGACCAAGCTTTCAACTACGCACCATTGGAGGACAGGACATTCCAGGTCCACAAGCCACCCACAGTGCAATCCTCTTGCCAGAAAAACTGCATCCATTGTAATTGGGTCTGCATTTTCAGCCGTTTCTGCAGACACTTCTGTATGCTTTTGTTGCTCTCTGCGGTTTTTAAAGATAAGATACCATATTCCATTCCCTTGAAGTATCTGATAGTGTCTCTTTTCTTTGCCTGGACCTGGACTCACGCAGCTCTAACTAGGCAGTGGGCATCTGATTATCCAACTTGAAGTGGCTGAGCAAGGACCTACCATCCCGAGCACAGCTTGCTAAATCAGGATTAATTGGCCTGGCCTGGCAGAACTGGGCAGCTAGCCTTAATGAAAGAACTCTTCTGAAAACCCTAAACCAAAAGAAAAGCTCGGCCCGCGACTGTCTCCTCAGCTAGCAGGAAGTTTGGACAGGCTCCTGCTGTCTGCAACCCTCTGACATCCCATTTCTTATATCATTTATTTTATAAAACCTAACTGCAAACTTTCTCTGCCTCATTTGAAATAAGTCTCCTTAGAGGATTGTAAAACTTTGCTGAATAAATGAAAGGCTCCAGGTTCAATTCCCACCATGAAAAACAAAAAAACAAAACAAAAAAAAAACAAAACAAAAAGGAAAAAGGGGGAGGCGGTGAGAGGGAGGGTAGGAAGAAGACAGGCAAGAACAGCTGAACAATGGTGAGTTCTGGCATCAACCGTGCTCAGCGGTCACAGGAAAGACGTCCTGAAGGCCCAACATAAACTTCACATGATGGCAGCCCTGCACACCTACAAAACCTTCAGCCAGAATCACCCAAGGAAACTAATTCCAGACTCCTAACCGACCCAGTCAAACAGTGAAAACTAACTTCAGACTGATCTAAGCGCGGTAAACGTTCACCACGCAGTGATACTGAGCTGATCCCCGTTCACACTGAATATGACTATTATTTTGCGGCTTGTCCTTAGTTCCCGTAGGCTAAAACACGTTTGCCGTCAGTCATCAGTAGTCTTAGTTTTCTTTTACGACTCCTTTATCTTCTTAGGCCCTCATCACACTGAGACCTTGTCTTCATTTCCAAACTATTCAGTGGCGTGTGAACAATGGCCATTATGTCCCCAGAACAAATACCAGAGCCCTTCCATTGTTGCCTTCTCCACTTCCCTCATGGGTAGAAGGGGATGATTCTTCTATGGCCTCAGTGCCTGAAGTTTCTCTGTCATTTCTGACTACACACTACACACTATACTACACACACACACACACACACACACACACACACACACACAATTTATACACTGAGGAGAAGGTTCAGGCAAAGGCTGTGGGTCAGTTTGCATAACTGTGGAAAAATCTACTTCTATCTCGTGATCTAAAGATGCTTGGCTGTTTTTCTATTAACCCTAAATTCTGTCTGCTCTGCAATCTGGAGGAGTCTTGCCAAGCTACGGGCTCTGGAATATCCATCTTCAAGTGAATTCCAGATCCTAGTGCTGTAAACTTTCTGGAAGCAGTGATAGCCACTCTTGACAGAGCGTTGAAAATCTCCTTCAGTCTTAAGACACTATCAGGCAGGAGATTCCTCCCTCATGGGTCACCCCTACGCAGGCACCCCTAGTCCCACAGTTGCCTGCAGAGTCTCTGACCACTGCTGCTCTCCATTCTCTTCTTTGCCATCAAGCCCACCCACTCCTGAGTACCCCAAAGTCTAGATTTCAACCTCATTATATAAATTGTCCCACTTACTAGTTATGCCTGTTAGCGCCTCCTCCATCCTCACAGCTGTCCGTATTTAAGCGATCTGTGGTAAGGAGGGGAAAAGAGGAATTCCAAGAGAGCTCTCTCCATCAGGAAGAGAATCCAGAAAACAGGGGAAACAAGACATATGCCTCCTTTTCCTGGTGGTAATTAAGTAACTGAATGGGAGCCCCAGGTTGGACCATTAAACATCCTCATGTTCATTCAAGCTTCCCGGAAACTCAGGCATTAGGCAGATCCTGTTCCCACTCTATCTCTTGCAGTCCATTTGAGTTAGTGTCAAAAGTATTACTGTCCTGTTTTAAAAGTTTCGCAACTATATTGACATGTAATTTCCTACCAGTAGATTTACTCCCTTGAGGTAAAAGATGGGAAGGATCTGGGAAAACATCTATGCTAACATATTTCACCTAAGTCTACGCTTGGACTACTTCTGCCCCACCCATAAGCTGGCACTGCAGCCAGTCCCCACTCCCATCCTGGCTTGGCACATGACTTCCTAGATGTTCTAATGGAAGGGCACCCCTCATCCTCCAGGGGAGCTATCTAAGACCCAATGTACAAACTTATCCCTAGGGTGCTTTGCTTTAAACCAATTTCGGTAGCATATATTCACTGTACAAAATGATAAATTTTATAATGACATTTTTATATATCATCCACGTATCCACTTCGACCTTATCTGCTATCATTATCATCATCCTCTTCTGCTTGCATGCCTCTTTCTGCTAGTCCCTTTTCTCTTCCCAACTTGTCCTCCCTCTATTTTCAGATTGTGTGTGTGAGAGAGAAAGAGAGAGGGACAGAGAGACAGAGAGACAGAGAGAGAGAGATAGCTGTACCACACTTCGAAATCTGATTGCACATGCCATAGAAAATAGGCAGCATGCCTTTCTGGGTCTGATTTCTTTCACATGATGTGATGATTTCCAGTTCCATCCATAGTTCCTGAGAAGGAGATGATTCTGTCCTCCATAGCAGAGCTAACTCCAGCCTTTCATGCTAAGTCTCCAAGTGGCACCCTGTCACTTGCACTTCCCTCTGCCTGTCAGTGTGGAATTTCTGAATACAGTCACCTTCAAGGCAGGAGAATCAGACTTCCCTTCTGGACAGGAGGAGGATCAGGATCGTGGACATGTGAAACCCTTGAGGACTCTTACATGATTGGAGGCATTGCACACACGATCATGTCAGCGTCTGCCACTTTTGAGGACTCTCACATGTTAGAGTCAGGCATTGCACACACTACCGTCTCACTTCCAAATTCCCCAAGTCACCTAATGAAATAACCTCAATCTTCTTAAACTGGCAAGGACTTGGAAGTTACCATCAGTCCACACAACAGGCAATTTTAATTTTAATATTTGGCAATTAAAAACTAAAAGTAATAAACCACTGAATCATAAGTCTAAGACATGCAGAGCAAATAAAGTCATTGTTTTCATTATTACTATTATATTATTAAATATTATATTAACAACGTACTGTTATATACTTTTTAATATATTTTACATTACATAAAAATAAATATTTATATCTACATATATTTGCATAAAATAATACAGTTTTCAACCCTATAACATGGTACCCATGGTTTCTGGTCATCAGTGTCAGGTAGTTCTGCTTTGGGCTGATAAAAGGCTTGAACTTCTTGCTCTCTCTGAAGTTAGGAGACACAGCCTACTGGATTTTCCAGCTCCTCCAACAAAACATGCATGGAAGTGATGCTTGAATCCATCCTTGTCTTTAAGGGGCAGCACTCACTCAACCAAGTATTTTCTTCACAAGATCTCTGCTTACCAAGTTCTGGCAGATGAGATGAAAAGGAAAGCCTCATGCAAAGCAGCCGTGGCCACTGCATGAACTCTGTCCTGTGCAGCTTGATAAGGACGATGTCCTGGGAAGATTATGTTAGGCTGCATAATCCATTCTTATATGATTAAATGCCAAGGTGAGTTTGTCTCTTTATAATTTATTTAGTATTTCCTACATCTGGACAATCATGAAATACTGATTAAAACATTACTGATTAAATACTGATTAAAACACTATAAGATTTCTCCCACACACATCTCAAGAGAGGCTGTTAATGATGCATCTTATAATTTAGGGTTTAATCGATAATAGAAGTAAGTCTGCATCCCGCCTCCATTTGCGTGACTCTTCCTTCTCTCCCTTACCAGTCAATATTCGACACCTGCCACAAGAGGCCAGGCAGTTTTATCTCTTCTAGATTCCTTATTCTGGAAGCCCTCAAGAATCTCCAAACTTCCCTGTGATGCTTCTACTTCATAATGTCCTGAACGGTCCTTTAACATAAAGATAGATAGCATGGTCTGTGTGGAGGAACGTAGTCCCATCCTCCCACTGTCTCTGTGTTCTACGGATCCTTTCCCAGGTGCTCTACACGGCAAACAGAAAGTAACCTTCCCTGCAGGAAGAGCGAACATCTGACCTCATAGCCCTGTGCAATTTCAGCTGCCCACCTTCACCACGAGTGTATCATTCAGAGCAGAGGGGCCCATGTTATGTCTTCAGTGCTTCTGTATGAGCCAGGTAAAATAATTTCCTTCGGTGTGTGGTGACCTATTTTGTGGACAGTGGTACTTATGTAGAAATATATAGTCTTGTCAGGTTTTCTTACCTCCTGTCCCTTCTTCCGCCTTTTTTATTCCTTTGCCCAGGATCTTCTATCATTTATTTCAATATATATATATATATATATATATATATATATATATATATATATATATATAGTTTTGAGATAGAGCTTCACTCTCTAGCCCAAGTTGGCCTTTTAGCTCACAAATGGCAAACAAAGGTGTATTTTCTCATATTCCTTGTTGAGCTGATGTCATCTGTGCATGCTACTTGGTAATACATCTTTGTCCATCTGGTATTGTCAATGCAAGGCTTTGAGTAATCATCATTGGACAGAACCCTTCTTGAGAGACCAAAAGTCCCCCTAAGATGACCGGCACCTTCTGTTTATATGGGTCAGAGGCACCCCCATTATATCTGCTGCCATGGAAGATCTATCCTGCTCCACAACTCATCTTGAGAGTAAATCAAGATCACTTGAGCAAATGAGCAGTCCCATGGTAGTTCAGATTAGCTAGCTTCCCCATCCCTACCCACCACCATAATTAAGATATTGCCAGCACATTGACAGCATTCAGAACTCTTGGGAAACAACCTATATTCACAGCCCTAGCTAGAAGTCACAAAAGCACCCATTTTCTATTTGAGGTGAGACGACCCATACAAGAGTGGGCAGCTTCCCATGGTCTTGAGTCCAGGAGAAAGTGAGCCAAGCATAAGCATTCCTCAGTCTCTGCTTCCCTGTTGTGGATATGATGTAGGGAGCTGCTTCAGGTTCTTGCTACCTTCACTTTCCCCACGAGGAACTGTATACTGAAGATCAAACCTTCTTAAGTTACCTTGTCAGGGTATTTTATCACAGCAATAAGGAAAGAAGCCAAGATACTTGACTATGTGCTTTAGATAAGAGCTCTTATTTACTCTTCATAATTCATTGGAGTGGATTCTTTTCTTCTACCAACTAGGTAGTTAAACAAAGAAAGCACTAAAACATAAATCCTAGGCTTTGTGTGTTCATTTTGTATTCTTAAATTTTATTGAATGATTTTTAAAGCATTCTATTCAGCTTTTTGGAAGAATGTTGTAAAGGATTGATAGAGTTCTTTGCTACATGTTTGGTGGATTGAAACAGTGAAATTATAAG
Organism: Arvicola amphibius; assembly: GCF_903992535.2. Lineage (NCBI taxonomy): Eukaryota > Metazoa > Chordata > Mammalia > Rodentia > Cricetidae > Arvicola > Arvicola amphibius. Next base: position 45,564,702 of record NC_052058.2, read on the forward strand.
CTTTTATTTGATAGGTGACTATTATTACTGATTCAATATTGTTGCTTATTCTGTATGAATTTTCTACATCTTCATGACTCAGTATTGGTAAATTGTGTATGTCTAAGCATTTATCCATTTTCTCTAAGTTACCCAAGTTATTGACAACAGTCTCCAATCATTTTTTTGTGGTGTCAGGTTTAATTTATTATTTTTGACTTCTGATTTTATCTCTTTGGTTTCCTTATTTATCTCTACACTAACCTATTAAGTCATTTCTCCCACTGGTGTTAGATGAGAGTGATCTTTGTGTAGCTGTCTGAAAGGTAGCGTTAGGTTTCTTTATTAAGACCCTGTTTTATTTTTACAGTCATTGCAAACTTCCTTTCCAGATGCTTGTATCACATAAGATTGGGCATGCCATATTAATAACCTAAAAAGATTTTTACATTTTTCTTTTGGGTTCTTCTTTAACCTCTTGGTGGTTCAGAAGTATGTTGCTAAATTTCCATGCACTTGGAAATATTCCAGCCCAAGCTGGAACATTTATCTCTGTATTATATTTATATAGTTATATTGTTGATACAATAATACATTGATCACATTATGTCTTAGACATAAAAAACACAAAAATGGGCAAAAATAATGAATCTATAGGAAATACATATTAGGAACAGCTTGCAAAACATCATAGAAACAGAAGCATAGCGGATAACCAGGTACAGGATAGAGAATGGAGATAGGATGATTAAAGAGCACAAACTTATGAGATAACAAAATTCATTAGACCTAACTCATGACCTTGGGACTGTAGTGAGAAGTGATATAACACACACTTGAAATTGGCTGAAACAATAGACCTGAAGGGCTCTCACCACCAAAGAAATCAATGTTGGAAAATGATTGATGTGTTAGTGATAAACATTTCACTATGTGTATGCATTCTTCATCTTAAATATACATCATTTGTCAATCACACCTCAATAAAGTTGGGGAAAACTAAGCATATGAAGATGAAAATGAATATTCCAGGGTATTTTCCTCTAGGGAACAAAAATATGCTTCAGTTTTCTTGTTCTCAGCTGTTTGTTGTTTCTGCCACAAATAAACCGCTCATCTGGTCACTGAACTAATTATAATTTAAAATGGTTATTTCCCCACGAAAGGAAGGGATTACTTTCTCGCTCCTCAGCCTTCTGTTGACAGCAACGCTGAGTGTGTTGAGAAGACAGTTATGAATATTTGTGGTAAACCTGACCTAGCTGATGGAGGTCGTAAGTAAAATAGCAGCAAGCTTTCGAGAGGGGTGTGAGTGACTGGCACTGACCCACTAAATCTCTAGTAGGCTAGAGTCATGGGACCTGGAGCATTAAGACCACTGATCTTTAGGACTCTGCCCTGAAAAATGAGACATGCTCTGATGTTACAGATCAGATGGAGGAATCGCTAAGCTGGTGTTAATTTCTGAGACCAGATGTCATTATGGCTTGCCTGCCAAGGAGGATGTGATGGAAATCGTGTCACAAATGGAAACAGGAAATTTAAACTCAGTTTGTCTCACCATGGAAATATTCAGCAAGAACAGAAGTCCATACAAACAGACAAGCACCACTTTGGTCTCTGGATATGTAGACTGGGCCTTTATACAGGACACACTAAGCTTTTCTGTACCCACACCAGAAGCCACAAACCAAAATACATACAAGGGGATCTCAGGGAGTAGTGCCACCATGAGAAATCTGGAGGTTGCAGGGGGATTAACCCTTGTCACATCTGTAGTTGATCCTTCTGTTTGGCCAGAGATGACCAGATGGACAAAGTCATTCAGGTGACCACGATTAATACCAGCCATGATAGGTCATCTTTGGTGTGACCTTTTGAGAAGGCACTTCATCTCCAGACATTTACTCCTTATGGCTATAACTTCCAACCAACCACGGGACAATAGACTAATGCAAGTTTCCTGACTAGTACACCTTAAAACAGTCAAGGGCATTGAAAGGGAAGAGAAGAGATGGAAAGTGGGGAATACTAGAACTCTTCAAAGAAGCAGATCCAGTAGGATAGATACAACCATATGCTACAAGATGTCAACACAATTATGGAGACAAAAGATGTGCAAGCTGGATAAACAGGAATACATGTGGCATGTCTGAACCCACGTTTAAAGACATGAGAGTCAGGGACCAATAGGACAAGTTTTGGTTTCATCGATAGTCAAGAAACCTAAAGAGGCAGAAGTTGGTGTCTCAAATCAGTTAGAAAAAGGGCAGTCACTCTTCTCTACCTTTGGATTCTTTTTGGGACTGGCTGACATCTCCCCACATGGAGGAGAACCATCTGTTTTGCAGAGTTCAGCAGCTGAAATGCTACTGTCTTCTGGAAATGTTTTCAGAGGCACACCCAGAAACAATGCATTATCCTAACTTCTAGCACAGTCAAGCACAGAATTATTGAGATAGCAAGGTGAGTTAGGAATGAGCTACTGGTTAGGCAAAGCCTACCAAGGACAAGACACCTTGCTGGGGGTCTTACATTTATGCTTTCCCAGTGAGAACAGCAACACCACAAGCATGGTGTTATCCCAGAAACTGATAAACAAACACCAACTGCTATGGCCATTAAGAGCTAGAGATCGGATTTGAACAGAAATTGGCCATGTGAGTCTAGTCACTTATAGAGAGAACATTACCAAAATCCAGAATAACATTCCTTTTCTACTCTAATGACAAGTGCCATGGCAAATGGAGATAGCATATGCTTACTCCAAATTAAAAGCTAAGATTTACTCTTAAGCCATGGTTCACACTTATGTAAGGTCTGTCGCATGTGAAAGAATTTCTTAAACTAACTATGAATTTAGTCAAGGGTTGTGGGGAAGTGCTGTGGGACAATGTTCTCATACCCTGTAAAGATTTGTCTCTTGTACTTGTTTAATAAAATTCTGATTGACCAGTAGCCAGGCAGGAAGTATAGGTGGGGCGACTAGAACAGGAGAATTCTGGGAAGAGGAAAACTCAGTCTGCAAGTGGTCATGCTTACCAAGAGGAAACAAGATGAGAATGCCTCACTGATAAAAGGTACCATGCCACGTGGCTGACACAAACAAAAATTATGGGCTAATTTAAAATGTAAGAGTTAATAAGAAGCCTGTACGAATAGGCCAACCAGTTTATAATTAATGTAGACCTCTGTGTGTTTCTTTGGGACAAAACAGCTGTGGGACCAGGCGGGACAGAAACCTTGGTCAACAGGGAGAGAAGAGAAAAAAGGAAGAGATAGAAGGAGCAAAATAGTGGGGAAATAGAAGGAAGCATGAATGAAGGAGACAAAGACTATGTCTCTATATCTTTGTAGACTTTATACCCAATTTGCATAGCATAGAGGCCTATCCAAGAGCCATGGATACCACCAATTTCTCCTACAGCTGCTCATTTTTGGTGCACTACTTCTCAGTTAGACGTTCAGACTTACACGCACTTGTATGTTGTCTGTGCTGCCAGGATAACTGGAAATAGCTGGCTCTGGAATGCGGGCTTTCAGGGAGCAGTCTTGGCATCCTCCCACCCTGGCAGATTGCCTTATGGAACACACAACACCGAAGACAGAATTGAAACCTGCACAACCCTTGCCCATATACTTTAAAATCTGAAATGCATTCAGTACACATTTTGACTTATTTAAGTTAGGATGTTCTGTAATAAAAATAGAAAACACATTGAAGTTAATTTTGGCAGAAAGTCTTTTTAATTATGTAGGTATGGTGAGTCAAGATCTGGATTTGGTTTGCTGTCTATTTTGAATTTTAGAATCTATTCTTTAACTCTCTGACATTTGTCAGAAAATGTTCCAAACTGTGAGAGTTTATTGTTTTGTTATGTGTGTTAGTTGCTTTTCTTCTTGGAATATGGTAGCAGCTGAAGGGAAGAAAGGTGTGTTTTCATTCACCATTTCAGAGGCTATAGCCCATTTGATGGTGTAGACTTCATGGTAGGTGGAGAGGCTTCATGGAAGGAGCTGGCAGTGCATCTGACTCACACACTGGAGGATGAGGAGGCAGGGCTAAGAATGGTATCAGGACCAGGCTTCAGGTCCCACAGCTACATTCCCAGTTATCCATCTCTGCCAGCCAGGCCTCACCGCCCACTGGTTGCCAGTTCTCAAAATAGCACATACTAGGGATGCACAAATAAAAACCTGAGCCTGTGGGGACCCATTTCAGATTCCAGCCATTGACATCTGCTTAGAACTTACTAGATTCTTCAGTCTTTCATGGGGGATTTGGTTGGTTTTCAACTTGGCATTATCAGAATTTTTCTCTATTACAAAATATTAATGGGTGAACTCACCCCTCACGGTCCTGACTTCCTTGCTCATGATCTCCCTCCTTTTGCTCCTCATCAGGGCCTTGGGAGCTCAGTCCGGTGCTCCAATGTGGGGCTCTGTCATTTTCTCCATCCAATGCCAGGTGAAGGTTCTATGGTGATATGCAAGATATTCATGAGTATGGCAATAGGATCTGGACATTTCTGGCTCCCTCTCCTCAGCTGCCCAAGGAACTAGCTGGGGGCATCTTCCTGGACACCTGGGAACCCCTCTAGAGTCAAGTCTCTGCCAACCCTAGAATGGCTCCCTTAATTAAGATATATAATTCCTTGCGACTCTCTGAATGTGGCTGATGGTGGAGGAGGACTGAGAAACCAAGGTCAACGGCGATGGGCTTGGACTCTACAGCATGGACAGGCTCACTGTGAGCCTTGTCAGTTTGGTTGCTCACCTTCCTGGACTTAGGGGGAGTTGGGAGGACCTTGGACTTAACATAGTGAAGGGAACCCTGATGGGTCTTTGGCCTGGAGAGGGAGGGAGTGGGGGTATGGATGGAAGGGAGGGGAGGGAAGGGGGAGGAGGAGAGGAAGAGATGGAAATCTTTAATAAAAAAAATGAGGAAAAAATATTAATGGCGTTGAAAATTTTCTTAATTTGGCTATATTATGTTACCATGAGTCAAGTATTGTGAGATTCAAAATTATCATTCATTTCTCAATTATATCTTTAAACATAGTTAATTTTAGTTATGGGAAAGAAATCAACCATTGCTCTATCAGTGTCAAAGAAAGTAAGAAACGGACATTACATAAGACTGTTCTCTCTACTAATAAAAGGAGGTATGAGCAGGGACGTTGAACCTGGACTGTGACTCCAGGCACATAGTTTTATGAAGCATGAGACAATGGCTGAGAACCTCGCAGCAACTTAACTCCATAGCAGACCTTCACTTTAGTCTCTAACATTTCAAATTCTGTCCTGACCCTAACAATAAGAGTCGAGAAACAATGTCATCAAAGACTAAGCTAATTAATCTTAGAAGCTTTCTGGCCTGATCCATGGAACAATAGACTTTCACATGTACAATGTCCAGGTTGATGGAACGGGGGGGGGGGGTGAGCAGACAGTAATATTATACACAGCAAACCTTATTCACAATGGGATTTTAAACAAATGGAAACAAAACCTAATCTTTCTTATAACATTCCTAAACACAGAGGAAGAAAAAATATGATGAACTTTTTTATTCTTTTATTTTATCTTTTTTATTTCATTCTATCTTAAAACCACCATAAGAGCAAAAAGAATTTGTTTGCATAATTTGTTTGTTTGTTAACACAGATTCTCCTCTGTCGCCAGGCTGTCCTGTGATTGGCTATGTGGCCTAGACTGGTCTCAGACCCATGGCAATCCTCCTGCTTCGGTCTCCTGAGTGCTAGAATTACATGTGTGAGTCACCATGCCTGGCATGGACGGAGAGTTTTAAATGATTATTATTTTATGAAGAAACCATGGATTTATTGTCATCACTGGAAATAAGATATGGAGAGGGAGGCAGGGACTGGCAGCAAATTAACAATGCATTCATTCTGAAACTGCCAAATAATTAATGGTGACACGTCTTTATTGGAGGCCAGTGTCAAAAATAACTTCCAGAAAGATAAGAATATTCATCAGAACTGAATTAACTTCCCAAGGAAATAAAAAGAAGCTTATTTTGCCAATGCACAGTAATTTTATCTCCTCATAAAACATTCACCACGTCTAGAATACATGTATCATTGTCAGTGCTCAATTTCGGCCCAGGAGCTGAGCAGATAACTCACGCTGTATGCAATCATTGCTGTATGGGATGTCCTGGGCAACTTGCCATCAAGCTCTGTATTTATCTTCCTCTATATTTCCATCATGCTAAAAAAATCATGTATCTTCTAGCCATGTTCACTACTTGACTGAAAACTGCATAAATATCTCCCAAATTATACAACTGTTCTATTTCAGAAGTTATTCGTAAATCAACGTTTGGAAGGTCAAAAATACTACATTTTATGTAGTCAAGATATACAATGGAAATGCTCATGAAAAAAGTGAGTGGGGTAGATATAAAAATACATGAGCTGAGGTCGGCATTCCAGAGATGGGAGGGCACAAACACTGACCACACCACCGCCCTGCCTTTTACCAGAAATCAGGACAGTAGGGCTATGCAAGTGGAGCCCTAGGACTGAAGCCAGCCGCTCAATTTTACTACAAGCCTACCACTTCTCTTTTCAATGAAGTCTGTTTTGAAAGTAGAGAAGAACTTGCCATTTGCAGGAAATGCATCATGCAACTTGACATCATTATGCTAAGTGGAATCAGCCAGATGCAGACAAATGTCACCTTTTTTCCTCAGGTGTAATTAGTAAATTAGTAAAGCCTAAATTTAATGTGGTGTGTGTGTGTGCGTGTTGCAGATCATGAAACTAGAAAGGGCTTCAGGAAAGAGGAAAAAGTCTTAAGTAAAATGGGAAGCATTAAAATGCAATATAGGTGGTTAAAAAAAAAAGTTAGTTCTACTTGTAAGAAAATCCACTTGAGTAGGGAAGAAAGCACAGGGGTGGGCAGGACCAGGCAAATAGGACGAAAGGATAACAGCGCATCTGAGGGAAGATGCCACACTGAAATCCGCGAATTGGTGTGCTAGCCTAAAACCTCATGAAAACATGTCAGAAGAGAAGAGAGACGCAGATGGGGCAGTGCGTTTCTGTAATCCTAGCACTAGAGACGCTAGGGCAGAAGACCCCAGATTCACGGCCAGAGTGCACGTAGGAAGATCATTCCTCAACCAAATAGGAAAACCAAAGGGAAGACACTTCTTGCCCTCCACCTTAGTGCTTGCCAGAACTTCTAATTTCTCTTTTCTGTACTCCATGAACCAAGTAAAACCACCAAATCTTTGCTGGCTGTGACTGTCTGGTTTGCGGATGCCTAGGGAGGGGTATTAGTGTGGGCTAATTCTTCTTTCTCAGTGACTGTCTTGTGATGGGAGTTGAGGATCAGCAATATTTCCTGCCCTGCCTGGATTGTGTGCCATATTTTCCCCAAAATATGATAAGTCTTTGTCTTTTATAATTTAACAATAGCGGCTCTGATGGTAGCATATCCAATTTTCAAACATTGTTTTACACTACCAGGAAAGATTTCTCAGACCATCCAATGCTTGCTTAGAGGACATGAGAATGAATGTCTGCAGGTGCATAACACAGATGCACTGAGACTTTTAATGGAAAAAAAATAATAGAAATTGAAAATAAGAGATTCAAAGCCAAACAAAGCCCACTTCTGGTTTGATATTGATATCTACCATGTGCCATTTTTAATAGAAACCAGATTTCATTTTCTAAAATTTGTTTTCCTAGTAAAAAAAACATAATTATATCCTGTGGCAGGGAGTTCTGGTTAAAAAGGGGGGGCAATAACCTAATTTAAACAGAGAAGAAAAAAATCAGACACCAGAAAAAAATAAACGTCTAATGAGTTCAAAGTATACACTGGGATGTAAAATGCCTCTTGGATTTTTGTGTGTATCAAATAATATACTGTCATGTCTATACCATAGTATACTAGATTGTGTGGGATATAGGAAACCTTTGAGAGCCAAGTGTGGTGGTGCTTATTTGTAAATGGTAACGCCGGGGAGATGGAGAGCAGAATGAACGTCGTGTGTTCTAGGCGAGCTTTACTAGTCCAGGAGACTTTGTGTCAAGATAAAATCGTTAAGACCCTATTCGTGACGCTTCCGATAACTTATCCAGTAGGGAATGTACAGGAAATGCCCCTTTAGTTCACTGTCACTCGGTGATAATTGCCTGGTCCAGTCTTGCAGGATTCCTTGCTCCAGGAGAGTCCACAGACCCAGACCAGCAAGGGCAGTATTGCCTCCTGCCTTGAGGGAGGGAAGCAGTCTGAGAAGAGCTGTGTGTGAATATTGGTCACCTGGTGCTGGTGCAGCTTTCTGTGGGCGGGGCCTACGGAAACGATGAGGGTATTAGCGAGCATCAGGGGTTAATGCCATGTAAACCTCTTCATCAGATTTTTCGATATTTTGTTTTTATTGTAACTGTCAAGTTGGGAGCTTAGGCCACAGCCCCTTGAATCTATCCTAGCCCCTTGATCCTGAGAGTTAGCACTCTGGACTCCAAATCCCAGCAGGCCAGGTCAGGACCACTCCCCGCCCCCAGGGTATTTAAATGAGCTCCCAAAAGAGGAATGGGTGGTCCCTTTTCCTCCAGGTGGTTTGAGCAGCTTCCTGGTTCCCCCTAGGGGCCACCTGAGAGCGCAGAACTCGCATTAAACCTGGATATTTCTTAATTTGGCTTGTTTTGATTTGATGTGATTGGGAATTTTGCATAGGCAGGGAGCTCGCATTAGGAAATATTCCTAACAGTTAACTGTTAGGGGGATCATTTCACACTGGATGCGGGAGAGGAAACTGACTCTTTGGTGATATGTTTTTAAAAGGTTGTGGGGGAAAAATAATCCCAAAAGCTCAAAGTCCAGAGAGACAGCTCTACTCCAAGGTAAAAATGGAGCCCAACAAAGAACCTGACATTTTAAAGGGAATTTAGGAAAATAATATTTTAAGAGAGGATGAAAGGTGTGTGTTTTAGGAAAGAAATACAGCTTACATTTAAAGCATGGTCACCAGGACGCATGTAAGTGACTGACAGCAAGGGTCCAACTGCAAGACAACGGGGAAGCAGGATGGATGGAGGCTGGAGCTGGTATTCAAAGGGAGTCCGTATAAATCGTTCAGGAAAAGATGGAATAACATACGGGTTATTTGGGCCACATACAGCTAGAAAAGGTGCAAAATGCACTGGAAATGGCCTCCTCCTCCTCTCAAGAGCAGAGGGCCAACTGGGCTATTATAATAGCAAAGAAGGCAGAGGGGGCTGGCTCAGGGCAGGTGGGAAACCACAGCAAGAGAACAGCTGAACTCAGGAAGACCTATGCTGTGCAATTGTTACTTCCTTTGGTGGTTAGGTTTTAACAAAGGCCAAGCCTAGAGAAGGACAAGCAAGGTTCAAGGTGATTCTGAGCTCCTGTGAGGAACTGGAGAAATCGAAAATCCAAAGCTAAGCAGATTGGTTGGTACAGTTCTGGTTTGAATGTGAAACATCGCCTGTAGGCTCTTGTGTTTGGACACTTGGTTCCTATCCAATGGTACTGTTTGACAGAGTTGCAGATTCTTCACCAGGGGGCGCCTTGCAGGAGGAATTGGGTCACTGTGGGTGGGCCATGAGACATTCTAGCCCAGATCGGCTCTCTATCACTCTCTGAGCGTCCTAAGCACCGATACAATGTTGCCAGCCATCCTCCTGTTCCTAGTTCCTTCCTTTCTGCTTCCCTGTCTTCCCTACCTCCACAGACAACATCCCTCTAGATCAGAAAGATACAAATGCAGACAAGAGTGTTCTCCACTCTTCCTTTTCGGCATCCCCAGCATATGGCATCCCAGCTTCACTGAAAGAATATTCTCTGGCATGATGGCAAGACTTGCCACATACATGGTGCTCCTGGTGAAACAGTTGAGATGCCAAACTGGTGGGCACTGTTGCTCAAACCCAGCACCATGCAGCTTCTGGTCCTTCTGGTTTCTACGTCTCTTCCCATGGTCCTCTAGTCACATGCTTGACCCAAGAGGTTGCAAATTAAACAGGTAGCTCAGATGTTCCATACAGCCAGAGAGTATGACAATGCATTTTGAAGTTGTTACTAAAGAAGAGGGAGATTAAACATGAAGTGCTGAAATCCAGATGCTGCCTTACTCATATCAAGCTGTTTAAGTTTATTGGATCATGAAACCCTGGGCTCAAATCCGACTGCTTGTAAAAGAAAGTCGTCCCTGGGGGCTAGAGAGGTGCTCAGTGGTTACGACCACATGCAGCACTTGCAGAGGATCTGAGTTGGTTTGTACTCATCAGGCAGCTCAGAGCTGCCTGTAACTCCAGCTCCAGGGGTCTGCTTCTGATCCCCACAGGCACCCAAATGCGTGTTCCTACACACAGAGAGAAGGGGACACAAGTGTGTGCACAGACACAGACACGTACACACAGAGAGGGAGGTGTGTGTGTGTGTGTGTGTGTGTGTGTGTGTGTAGAGATAAGGATTTGTTTTTTTTATTTGTTTGCTTGTTTTAAAGAAAGCCGCTCATTCTGCATCCTCACGTGGGCTATTGAGCATTCCCAGGCATAGCCTCTTCCTACAGGGAGATCATTTCCAAGCAGAGCCTTTGCCCAGTTCACAAACCATTCATCTTGCAGATTCCTCAAGTCCCCACGGATGCAGCGGCCCCTTCTATGAGTGCACAACAAAGCCCTAGGAAGTTGCTACCCAGACTGCACAGGAAGCGAAAGCCAGGGGAGCCAGGTTCCTTGCATCAAACTGGCTCATTAAATAATTCATATAACAACTTCTGCCAAGACCCTCGTGCTACTTAACTACTTGCTTGCTTGCTTCTCTCTCTCTTTTCAACTTTCTTTTAATTGAAAATCCAAACCAGGCATGTCACAGCCTGGGAAGTCAGGTCACTTGGAGACATCTTCTGACTGTCTCATTAGGTGTCCAGCCACTGCAAAATGTATGATGGTTGAAGACAAGGGCGCAGGAGTAAACAGCTGCAGAAAAAAATAGATCTCCCAACAATGCCTAATGAGGGAAACTGGCCTTAGAAACACAACTCAGATTCTTCCTTAATGAGCGAAGCGATGAGTGGGCACCCATACAGATCTCCTAGGAGCCCACGCATGATTCTGCTAAATGAGAGCTGGACCAAATGGAGTCAGTAATAGGCAGGACACACAGCAAGACGGAGACAAGGCCTGAACATCATTGTTGCCTTAAGGGACTGTGAGAGCAAACGAGGAGTCCAAATTTTGTGCCTTAAAAATGAGTGAGAGGGGCTGGAGAGATGGCTCAGAGGTTAAGAGCTTTGCCTGCTCTTCCAAAGGTCCTGAGTTCAATTCCCAGCAACCACATGGTGCCTCACAACCATTTGTAATGGGGTCTGGTGCCCTCTTCTGACCTGCAGGCATACACACAGACAGAATACTGTATACATAAATAAATATTTTTTAAAAAAAAGAATGAGTGAGAGCCCATGGAGCAATTTAAATCTGAAACAGGGAACCAGTGCTGTGGGAGTCGGGAGAAAGAAGGGATTGATTTGGATACAAACTTGTGCGTTTGAAAACAGCTGGGTTCTCAGGGTGCCCAGACACAGTGGTGATGCCCAGCAGTGGCCAAGGCAGATACACCAGGAACCCACAGCCCTGTGCTAAATGCCTCTTTCGAGGGCTACAAAAGACTACCTTCAAAATAAGCTGTTCATCTCAGAACTAAAAATAAAATTCTAGAGAACGCAAGCTGAATACAAACCAGCCCATCTGAGCAACCTGGCTCCATCTGAAACTAACCATTCTGGGTTTCATGAAACCCTTCACTTTCTTACACAGTGGCCCCTGCTCTGGGGAGCTGTGTTTTCTTCCAGTGGAAAACAGAGTTTGGTTGAAATGTTTGAGGGTGTCATCTCTCCTGGGGCCACAAAAAGGTCAGGTGGGAAGAGCAGAAGTTCTGTGCTTTCCTGGGGTTTAAATTTATGGCATTTAGTTCTCGAGTCAAAATTTTGATGAGTAAGAGGCACAGATAGGTTTACGAGCTGAGACATGGGCGTGGGGATGGGAGGGGTTATGGAGTTGCTGGGTTCCCTCCTGGAAGGAAACAGGGCCCTTTCCATGGGGTCCTGCCCGGCATCCTTGAAATCATACTTCTGGTGATACCCCAGGTCAGTACTGGGTCTGGCAAGCTGGATGAAACCTGATGGCCCCTCAAGAGAGGCTGTGAAGTCACCACTGCAAGCAGGGTGCTTAACACTAGCTTGGAGTCTCGGTCATTGAGTTGTTCCTTTACAGTTTATTTTTTTCTTTCCAGCTCCCATGGACCACCTGGTATATCAGCTTCTGTGTTGTTAAGTAACAGAAAGATTCTGTGCTCAGCATCACCATGATTAAGTGTTTGAAGCACTCACTGCCTAGAAGTTCAGTCTTAGAATTGAACCTGATACATACAGCATACATTACTACGATTTAGATCTGTAGCAGTTTAAAGCTAAGGTGTGTTATCTTCTCTCTGTGACAGGTGGCCCACTATGATCCAGCTGGAGGTGGGGCGGGGGGGTTCTTCCTGCAAAGATCTGGGACATTCTCATCTCTCTGACATATCAAGCTCCAGCCTCCATTCTGTTGGTGTGTGTGTGTGTGCGCATGAGTGTGTGTCCTGAGGAGTGTGCACCTTGTTTTTCCTGCTCAAGAAAAGAAACCCTTTCCACCCCAGAGCAGAACTGGCTCCATCTATTTCTGTGTTCTGTTGGTAATGCCAAATCCATTCTGGTTTTACTTGAAGATAGCCTACTTTCTACATAAGTGTGTGTGCTTCCTATCCTAACTTAGAGGCATGGCTCACAGCTGCTTCTGAGTGGGTTCCTAACCTGATTCTGTAACTCTGCCTTTCCCACATTATTCTGTCATAGGAGATCTCCTTTCCCACATCTCTCTACCATGGGAAATCTTCTCCTTTCCCACATCGCTCTGCCATGGGAGATCTCCTTTCCAAATCCCTGTACCATGAGAGATCTTCTCCTTTTCTGGCTTAGTGATGTCCATTTCTACACAGTTTCCTGGGAAAAGGTCTAAGGTGAGAAGCTGCCTGAGCTTGTCCTGTCTCAACACATTGTTCATCTTCTCATCCTTGACTCACTGGGAGGCAAGTTTTAAAGTTCCATTGAGTTTTCCCTGGGATGTGAAGTTGGTGGTTTATCTTCTGGCAGACTCTAGAAGGAAGCAAGTTCGAAGTCTTTACAACTGGGCTTTCTGTGTGACTGCAGGTATCACCCTCCTCTTGATGGAGAAGAGCCCTGACGTTTCTAATAGTTTGCCTTTCTCAGCAAGACTTTTCATCTTCAAAGTGATCATTTTTATTAGCCTCAGAAACTTACCTTCCATCACTTTGGTAATCGTCTTCTTCCCCATCCCTCCCAGCTCAAGAACATCCAACAGGAAGATGGTATGGACCACAAATGTGAGCTGCATATGGAACTTTAACTCTTCCCCTGGCAACCAGCTCCACCCCCGAAAGGGATACCCCAAGCCTGTGTCTCCAGGGTGTCTGATCTTCACTAGGGCTTTGTTTTTGAATGTTGCCATTTTACAATCTGTGAGTGCTTTTTCATTCTTTGAATAAAGCACCAAGAACCTGGAAACACCCAGCCCAGACAATAATGCTTCTAACCCTCCCTTAATGGGGGGTGGGGGGATGGGAGGGGAGGACGACACATGGACATGGGACACCCTCTGCCTAACCTGATCCGGAAGGGTCACGTACAGTTTCTACTCTATGAGGCTACTTCAGTTTCAAATCCTCTTTCTGGTATTTTAGTGTGAGGTTATGGATATATGTATTCAGTGTTCTGTCTTGAATTAGCAGTTCCTTTATATTGTTTTAGAATGCTTTGTTCTCACGAAGAAAAGAGAATGTCCTTGAATAGCATGTTTAGAATTATTACTCAGAGAAAAGGATCTAAATCATAACATGTCCCAGTTAGTCCAAGAGAGCAAGTGATGGAACCACAGAACCATTTCTTGTCACTCTGTGGTGTCTGATGTCATTAACCTCAGCTGTTGACTTTATTTATTAACAGAGGAGCAAACTGAGCCTCTGGAAAAAAATCTCATTTGCACGACATGCCACACTTAATTCATTTTCGTCTCAAGCACATCCATTAGCCTCTGTGGAGCAAGCAGTTGGACCTTGGTATAGTAACAGGTATGTGAGTCAAAATGTACAAAAAATATGCTCTCTCTGAGACAGAGGGTGTAACTTCCACAGTCCCATGAAGAAAAGCAAATGGAGGAATCATTAGCCCAAGGGCACACATTGTGGATTTAAATGTAATCTTTTAATTATCTCCCAAAAAAATCTATAACTTAACGGTTCTGTGTTACAGAGTTTCAAATTTCAAAAGATTGATTTTCCTAGAGAAAGACAAATTATGCACTGTGGAATTGGGATTCAATTCCAGTCCTCAAAATCCTAAGTGCATGCCACTTGCTCATGATCAGGAGCCCTGGAACAAGTGCTCAAAATCCCGTTGTTGTGCTTTGAATCTCCTTAGACTCAGATATAACATGGAGTTCAACAAAAGCATGTTAAGTGTGCTTTATTCAAGATTTGTAATTGGTAGGTCACAAGAGGGCTGGAGCCTAGGCAGTTTACGGAAGTGTGCTTGTCATAACAGTTAGCTGTATCCTATCAGCAAAATAAAAGTGAATCTGACCGCTGTCATCCATCTTCCATCAGAAGGACAATGGGGAGAATACTGAGACTGTCATCTATTTCTGTACCCACTGGGCTCCTAGCACACATGATTGACAGATCTCCCGTACACTGCAGGTAGGCCAGTACCTTAGACTTTTCCATTAGCTGTCTGTCAACCCTGGGAAGGTGTCACCGCTGGGAGATGCCAAGGAATCATTTCTAGTGCAGTCCTCTTCGGAACACAGCTCTGAGGACATAGGTTCAATTCTTAGCATCCCTATGGTGTCTCTCAATCAGCAATAACTTTGACTTGTCATTTTAACTCAAAAACTAATGTGTAATTGAGTTATGGGCTTAGGTTTTTATTTTTATAAGAAAATAATAATTTTTAAATAGAAAAATAAATATGGTAAGAAATAATATTCTCCCAGTGTTCTAATTTCCTAAACCAATCTTGTTTTCTGTCCTCTGAAAGAAATATTAAGATTTTGTTTATATGTTCATGGACTAATAATTTTGAATCAAGATATTAGTAAAAATTCTGAACTACTAGATCACTAAATAATATTTAAGAGTCATCTTACATAGAAATTTTAGTAATTGAATTCATAAGAATAACTTAAATATTTAATTGAGGTATTTAAGTGGAAATAGTATATATTAAATGCATAGATTCAATTTAAAATATTTAAATGAGTTTAATTATCAGAGTTTAAAATTTTTAATAACTCTGCTTACTATGATATTGCTTCTTCACACACTCTCAGGGAATTTTTATTTCCCAGCTGTATTAGTATATGAGATTGAGAAGGTATCTTATTGACTTTTGCCTCTAGGAATGTTTCATTTGTTGTATTATGGCTAAGGCCAGGAGTAGAAGCAAGGCACTCTGAAGGGGGGAGAATCATGGAGCTGAGGTCCAGACGTCAACCAGGGACAGGACATGTCCAGGAAAGCCACCTGACTTGTCTCGGGCTGAGACAGAGCCAAGAAAGCCACCTCTATTGCAACAAAACACTAGAGCAGTGGGTTCTGAAGGGATCACATAGCAGATATTTACATTGCAACTCATAACACCAGCAAAATTACAGTTATGAAGTAGCAATGAAATAATTTTAGGGTTGGGGGTCACTGCAACATGGGAAGTGTATTAAAGGATCACAGCATTAGGGAGGTTGAGAAACACTGTTCCAGAGTTTTGGGGACTTATTTGCTACCAAGTCCCTTTCAAATGGGCTTTTTTAATCAACTACATTTAACAATAAAGACTTAAAAACCAAGCTCACAGTGTTAATGAATAACTGTGTATACAAATACCACACACTTTTCCCCTTGAGTCTACAATTAAGATTGACCTACTGGCTAGTTCTCATAGTATTGGAAGGTGATATCTAAGGAGCCAGGAGAGAAAAGTAATCCACCACCTTCCCCAGCCATGAATCAACCCTGTGAGCTGACATGGAAAGCTGTGCCCATCGGGGCGATAATAGCACGAATATTATGTGGGTAACCAACTAATTTCTGGTTGCATCCAAGGCCCACTCCATGGGAATGAACTCATTCCTGGTTCTAGAAAATTGATTAAGAACTGGTGACTGAGGAGGTCATAGACCCAACGGGGAAAACTCAATATCAATTTGCCAAATGGACAAGTGACTGAACTACTTTTTAAAGACTTGTGTTTATAGCCAAAGCTTAGTGCCGCTCTCCACGTTGTCAGGAAAGCTCCATCGTGCAATGGCTGGTGGCAGTTAACGAAAACACTCAACGTGGCTGGGCAGCGCTGACATGCGCACACCTTTAATCCCAACACTCGGGAGGCAGAGGTAAGAGGATCCCTGTGAGTCTGAGGCCAGGCTGGTCTACAAAGTGAGTTCCAGGATAATTAGGACTGGTACACAGAGAAACCCTGTCTCAAAAAAAAAAAAAAAAAAAAACCAACCAAACAAGCAAAATGCAACTTGCTGAAATGCTAAGAATAAGGTGGTGTGCTCAGTCCTAAGTGAGTCATTTGCATCGTCCCCTGTGTGGCTGGAGACATCATGGAAGGGAAGCAGAAGGATCTGAGAGCAGGAGGACAGGAGCTGTGTTGTAAAAAGACATCTTTGGGACTTGGCATGGTCGGGGCATACGAACTCATTATAGCTATGATTACTCTCACGAGACTCTGCATACTATTGGATCCATCAACCTCTTGTCTTGGAAGAAGCTCAAGAAGCCCACCCTCCTTGTTATTGTTCACTGTGGGGAGAAATATCAGTTTCTTCTGTGTTGTAGCTACCGATAAGTCACATATATTCCAGGAAATCACATCTCACCCATGCTTATACAGAAACATTAATTAAAATAAGAAGCACACACACAGAGAGAGAGAGAGAGAGAGAGAAAGAGAGAGAGAGAGAGAGAGAGAGAGAGAGAGAGAGGCAGACAGACAGACACACAGACACACAGACAGACACACAGACAGACAGACAGACAGACAGACAGACAGACAGACAGGACACGGAAATAGAGGGAAGACTTGTTAAAAAGAAGAAGGGTTTCAGCAAGAGAAAAAATGGAGATAAAATAAGATCATGGGAGGGCTGAAGGTTCTTGAAATTCACTATATACATTTATGAACAAAGAATAAAAATAAAAAGACTTACCATGTTTGCCTTATCAAATATCTGCTTTAATCTCAGCTCACTATAAACAGCATGTTGTATTTTTTATAAATTTCAAAGTATGCTATAATATCAATGTGTTCCACCACAAATACTTGCTATGTGTTTCACTAACTATAGCTCAATATTTAACACATTTTAGATAAAATTCATATGTAAGAGAGCTGCTTTTTACCAACAGATGCATGTTGTGTAACCCAAATACTACTAAGATTTAGAATGTTTCCATCATTACCAACGATTCCTCCAACCTCTTCCCAGGCAACCACGTACACACACACACACAGGCACACACATGCACCCACAAACACAGGCATCCACAAACACTCCCTACACAAAAAGACAACCCCATACACACAGGTATCCACACATAGAGAGACACCCTTCCACACACAGGTACACCCACACCCCTACACAGGCACCCCCATATACACACAGGCACCACCCACACAAGGTACACACACAAGCACCTCCCACACACACACAGGCAGCCCCCACACACACATATACACAGGCATCCGCACACATAGGCCCCTCAGGCACTCCTGTACTCACAGACACCCACCCAAACGGGCACACAAACACACATCCACACACACCATGTCCCCACCACCCCACAGGCACGCATACACAGAGTTCTGCCCACACTCGCGCAGGCAATACACACAAAGCAAGCACGCATGCATGCATGCACGTTCGCAGGCAAGCAGGCAGGCTGCAGCCACTGTTCTGAACCTTTTCATCACGTTTTTTTCATTTGCTTTTCTAGAGTTCCACCTGAGTTAGATCTTATGGTACATATTCACATCTGCAGAATGTTTTGGGGGTTCAGCCACGCAGTCATGGGTATTGGTGGTTTGTCTCTGTTCGTTGCTAAGAAGTATCTCACGGCAAAGCTAAGCATACACTTTCTTGGTGATGTATTTTTAGATGGTTTCCTGGTTTAAATTACTGTAAACGAATCTGCTATTCAGGGTCACTGTCTGGGCTGACTGGGTGTTCCTGGGATCGTGGTCTTGTTCAACGCATTGCAGAAGCACGCGGGTTTGCAGAGCAGCGAGGAGCGTTGTTAAACAGTAGAGCAACAGTACAGGTCAGATGCACGCGGCTAGCAGCTGGCTCCTGGAGCTGGAGTCCTCGAGAGCATTGGTATAGCTTGAGGGCCTTACTTTACGGGCTCTGAGCCAAGGAGGCTGACATGGGCTACGTAGTGTGAATAGTTCTTTTGATTGACAGCCTAGGGCTATGTAAATTTTACACACAGTGAATTTCTCTTCTTACAATGCGTCCGGTTTTAATATATGTATGCTTAATTCTGCAGAGGCATAAGATGGTAAATAAAGACCCTTTGCCTGAAAGTTCACTCGAGAACACATTTTTCTTTACTGCACCTGCACCCCAAACCAAGTCAGGCCAACTCGGACCCCTGTCTCCTGTGCCTGGGCCATGTTTCAATAGAAACAGGTGTTGCCATAGGGCTGTCAAAGAGTGAAGCCATCTATCTCTTCCTCTTGAAAGGGAGCGTTGTGCTCGCCTGCCATGAATCTAATATGAGGATAGCCATACAAGTATTCTGTTGAATATGTTTGCGATTATTCTGGAAAATGCATAGGCATGGAATTGCTGGGTCATCGGGGTGATTGCTTAGTTCTATAATAATCTATAATAATCTTCTGGACTTTTTCTAATGACTGGTGTTCCATTTTATAGTCTTATCAGTGAACACCCGTAAGAGCAGGCATGATTCACTTCAGGTAGTCATCAGATTTTACGCATCTTTTCTGTGTTTCCTGGCTGAGAGGTGTTGTGAAATCTCATTAAACTTTGGATTTTTTTTATGCCTGAGAATACTATGTTTTCTTCTGAGACTTGCCTATTCAAATACCTTGCTCATTTTTCTAAATTGGAGATTTTACTATTTTGGTAAATATTTGGGTGTTACCTCAGGGAAGTTAACTTTGTGCAAAAAAAAAAAGTGAGTCATTTGTCAGATACATATTTTGAAAGTATTTTCTCTCAAGTTATAGCTTATCTCCCCCTTTTTTCATTTCCTTTATGGGGACAATTTAGACATCAGCAAATCTAATTCACCATTTCCATTTTATGATGATCACCCTCTCTAAGTAGGAAAGCAAGAAGATGGCCTAGTGTTTTCCACGGAAGAGCTTGGTGGTGTGTTAGGACATTGGGTGGGTGATCCATCTCTAATGAATCTCTTTAGCATAGTAGTGGGATGGTGGTCCCCTTTCCCATGCACACCACCTTACTCTGGCTTGACCCACACAGCATCAGCAGCTATTGCAACTAAGGCTAAAACTCAGCAAAGCAGCCAAGTTCCATCCCTAGGGTTGGTTACGGTGTGTCTGTGTCCATTCATTCCCATCTCTGGGGTTGGATAGGTGTGTCTGCATCCGTTCCTAAGAGTTCTACCCAGATTATACTTAAACCTGAGGAGATGCTTGCTGAATAAAGCCAAAAAACTCCTTTGGTCCTAAGCATCCCTCCACATGGCATATGAACGCCTGGAGCCCCATCTGTTATGTGAACAAACTGTGATCCATTTTCTACCCCTTTTATGAGAGATGGGAGTGGGTTTTTAAAGCTTGAACAATAAATTTGTTTGTTACCAAAACAAAAAGATAAAATCAGGCCTGGTATGTTTCTAGTTCTCTCTTGCGGGCAGAGGGATGCGGGGCCTGATGCAGGGTTGTGGTGACAATGCATCTCTTCAGAGGTTTGGTCCACACTTGGAAGGCAGTCTCTTTTCTTAGTGCTGAGCTGGGGGTGCTGTTTACTGGCAACTAGAGAAAAGGAAACTCTGCAGGTTCCCAGTTACAACCACAAACTGGGTTTCTGCTGAGCAGTCCCAGAAGGGCTGTCCTTGGTGAGACACCCACTGTGCTCTTTTCTTCCTCGGTCTCCTGTAATGACTTCCCTGTCTATTCTACACACCACAGTAAGGATTGTCCAACCATCAGTAGGCGCTGAAAAATATTATAGCATTTAAAATATTAAAATTATGTAATGCAGCATTCTTCAAAGCGTTTTTGCATAGATGTTTTTGTCTTTGAAAGAGAAATAAAAGGAAAACTATGTACGCAAATGAATTTAAGACCAACTAGACCCAAAAAGCAAGTCTTGCTTGCCACAGGGTACCCAACAAACTGGGTAAGCAGATACAGACCGTGCATCTTCTTGGTTTTGTTACGCTCTTGATTTGTTTGATCGCGCACATATTTTCTTTTGAAAGCAAAAACAGTCTGTGGAAACAAGTCACACTTCCTATGGGGAGTGAGTCCCAGCTTGCAGAAGGGAGTGTGACCTCGGGAGCGTTGTGTTAGGGTTGCCCATCTGTGGGTAGTCAGAAGGATTCTCACAGCCACCTATCAAAGGCACCAGATTGGCTCTCATGGATCTTTAAGCTTACATCCGAAGCTCATCTTTTAATATTCCTGCAGCCCTTCCTTTTTTATCACCTCACAGCTCTCTTATAACAAGCCTCTAGCTACAAACTGCGTTAATATTTCAAACAGGAGACTTTTAATTGTGGTAGCTCTCCAATAGTACAAGGCAAAAACTACCTGGAGGCTTGAGAGGGATGGTGTTGTGAAGAAGGAATTGGCTATACATCTAAGTAGGAAGAAAATCCCTTGTATCTCTTTAACCCTCTAATCCTTTCTAATACTGTACAGTTGGGAAATTCTACCAAGAAGGAAGACACAATCAGAAATATGGATCCAGTAATATTGAGCTTGAAAGAGTATAGCAGATGGCCAAATAGAAAGGTTTTCAAATTTGCATGTGTACCAGAGAGCAACATCTGAAGATTAAAACAGACCCCTTAACTCATACAGCTGAGATTATGACTTGAGAACTGAATAGCAATCTTCAGTACCTCAATGTCTGTTCAAGCCAGAGCCAAGTCTCGATCCAGTGAACGTCACTGCATAGGTCTGGAGGGCAGGCTTGGAATCTGTCTTTACAAGTAATGTCCTGGGCCAAGCCCTGTGAAACGCCGACACAGACTTCACGTTCCTCAACCCGTAGAGAGAGCAACTGGAGCCCTCAGGCGACGCAGGAGCTGAGTCCCACCCTCCTGGTACTGAGACCAACACACTCCCATCACCAAGCCCTGGACTTGGAGCAGCTAATAAACCGAAGAGGCCTTTGAGTTTTCCTACATCAAAACTAGTTGCTCATGTAAGGTAGGATGATCTGAAACTGCCTGTCATCTTGAAAGTGGGGTCTGCGTGGAGAAGGATGGGATGGCCAGCCCTGTCACTCCACACACGGGCTCTTCAGCTTGGTGGGACCTGCTATGTGCTTAGCCGTTTGTATGTTCATCTACAGAAGACACTTTCTATCTTATTATTAAGAACATGCTTACTTGAGGAACCCGTTCTGAATTATTAGGAAGTGAATTCAACGTCTAGCTTATTATGAATGCACTACATCTGAAAACAGTTGAAATCCAAGCCGCTGGGCAAGCTTGCGAGAGGTTTTCCTTATTCATATTATTTGAGGCAGGAAGACATCCCCTTCATCTGGGCCACCCCTTCTTGTGGCCTCCTGCATAAGAGGATGTAGAAAAAGAAAATTGCATCATTGCCTGCTTGCCCCTGCTCTCACTGGAAAGTTTGTCTTCCCTGTTTCTGAGGAACTCCTTCACCAGTATTAGAACCAATGTGTTTGGAATTCCAGCATAGACTAAGGACCAGCAGCTCTCCAGGGATCATGCAGGACTCCTGAGCTACGGGACTATTGAGACATCCAACCCCACAAACTGAATAACTCCCTGTTTCTCAGTCTTTCCATTGTGACACAGCCATTGTTAGACTCCTAGAACCATAGTCTCTAAACCAGTCTAATAAATCCCGTATCTTATAGGAATACATATATAGATATAGAGGTATAGGAATACATATATAGATATAGAGGTATAGGAATACATATATAGATATAGAGGTATAGGAATACATATATAGATATAAAGGTATAGGAATACATATATAGATATAGATGTATAGGAATACATATATAGATATAGAGGTATAGGAATACATATATAGATATAGAGGTATAGGAATACATATATAGATATAGAGGTATCATCAGCTCCGTTCCCTTAGAGAAACCTGGCTGATATGTTGGCTGAGCCATAAGCATTCCAACTTTCTGACCCTGCCAGATCTTTCCACACGGTTTAACTTGACCATCCGCTGGCAGGAGCTTGAGTAAAGGTTACTAAATGCTGCTGCCATCCAACAAATTGAGAGATGCAATCATTTCCTTTCCTATAGCAAAGTATAAATTTTATCTCTCTCTCGGTTCCCAGGAAGCATACAAACAAACCCCTTCCTAGACAAACAACTACTACACTGATGATTTTAGTCTAATTGCTTGGGCTCTTTTCTAACTGGTCCCTCGAGGTCTTCCTTGATTGTCCTATTCATATTTTTTCTAGATTTCAGAAGCACACACACTGACTCCAATTTTCTTTTTACTTTCCAAATAGTCATTGAAAAAGGAGGGAAATATAAATACGAATACTCCCATTGGAGTTAAAGCCTAAGCCAAGTGTGGCAGCTGCTGCCCTGCCTCCCCAAGGTCCTCTCCCTTCCCCCAAATAATTTATTCTTTGTATCAAACCAGAGATAAGATCCTGATCCCCAAGACTGCTGAGCTTCTGGGTTGATAAGGTCCTTTGGGACAGAAGGCTTTTTCCAAAACAGAAATCAGTTTAATCGATCAGAGTTCTGTGTCTATAAATCAAACAGGAACAAGTTGAAAATCAAGTAGTCCACTGTAAAAGAATTTTTTTAAAAATTCACACTGAAAACCTGAACTCAAGGAAGCAGGTGGGCTAAGGTTATAAAGAAACAAGAGTGCCAGATGTCAGAAGTATTGAGAGGCAAGAATTATAGGGATAGAAGACAGAAACTAAAGAACAAGTGGACGGGAAATTAGTGTGTCTACAACATCTGGTGAGGTCACTCGATGGAAACTCAGTGTGCACTGGGAGCAGACATGCCCAGAAAAGGAAGGAAGATGCAGCCTAATGTAGAGAACAGGAAAGGTGTAAGTTAGGTTCTGTACATGATGTCAGAGGAGGTCATTTTGCTTCCCTGAGTGCTGTGTGACCTCCAGCTCCACACTTCCATAGAAATGGGCCTTCCTTGATGGGGGTTGCCTTAGTTGGGATTTCTATTGCTGTAATGAAACACCATTACCCATCAGGAAGTAGGGAAGGAAAGGGTTTAATTGGTTCACATTTCCACATCATAGTCTATCACTGAAGGAAGCCAGAATAGGAACTCAAACAGGGCAAGAAGCTGGAGGCAGGAGCTGATGTAGAGGTTATGGTACTCACCCCCATGATTTGCTCAACCTGCCTTCTTATAGAAGCCAGGACCACCCGCCCAGAGATGGCACCACCCACAATCAGTTCATCCTCTCCCATTGGTCATTAATTAAGAAAGTTCCCTAGAAGCTTGTGTATAGCCAGCTCTTCTAGGAACAGTTTCTTTAGTTTCCCCCTCCCAGATGACTTTAGCTTGTGTCAAGTTGATCTAAAACTATCCAGCACAGGGCTGCTCCCACAGTTCCTGGGCATCAAGCTTGTACTGGGTTTCAATGAAGTGTAGCTAAGACTCCTGCTCTCGTCTTTTTCATCTATCCATTAAAGTTATATCGCTAAAACCTATATTGTGAGTTTGCCCATTGATTCAATCCAGAGCCTCTCTAAAATGAACATCAATGATATGGAGTGTCCTTCTGTATATATGTTGCTTTTATTGGTTGATGATTAAAGCTGTTTCAGCCAATGGCTTAGCAGGGTAAAGCCAGGCAGAAAATACAAACATAGATATATATAGAGAGAGTAGGTAGAGTCAATGAGATGCCACATAGCTGCAGAAGGATAAAGATGACAGAAACTTACCAGTAAGCCACAGACTCGTGACAATTAACAGATTACTAGAATGGGTTAATTTAATATGTAAGAGCTAGCAAAGAGTAAGCCTAAGCTGATGGCCAAATAGTGTTGTAATTAAAATGGTTTCTGTGTGGTTATTCAGTACTGGGTGGCTGGGAAACAAAATAGAAATCTCCACTTACACATCAACAAGAAATATCTGTACCACCCCACTTCACTGTCCCCCATAATGCTTTGGAATCCTGATGATGGGAACAATTCCACTTCGTATTGTGGATTACCACAGCTGAGTGATTTTAAATGGCCTAGATTTATCCCATGGCCTTACCCCTTCCATGGACCTGAGAGATACACTTGACTCCTTGTCTCCTCTTCAAATGGCAGGCCTCATGACATCATCTCTCACTGATATGTTTCCTCTTCTCATTTACAATGACCCCTATGATTTCACACTGATGTAGACTGAACCCTTGCTCTACAGTCCTTAATACAATGAAGTCCACAATGATTTTCTTCTGTGTAAAGTAGCACACTTGCAAACATTGGGGCTTGAAAAACAGACATGCTTAAAAGACCATTGTCCCAGTGCCAAAAAAATCAAGCAATGTCCCTGCCTCATGGCTTGCTCCTTCAAATGCCTTCATGTGGGTGATCAATGCCTTTGTATAAGGAAAAATATTTAGAATAATAACAAAGACCAAAGTGTTACATAAATTTACCTTCTCCAGGGTATCTTCAGTGGAACTACAGAACCTCTGAGTTTGAGAATATTTTTCCAATATTATCTTTATGTTAAATCTCAAAAATGGACAAAAGTTGAATCACACACTAAATATTTTAATACTATGCATAAACACTGTACCAAAGTTTTACTGTTTGCTTTTTCACATAGATGGGAATTAACCAATCTCTATTTATTTTACTTTTGAGCATCTTAATTTTAAGTAATTCATTATCTAGACATCAACCAGACAGATGACAGCATAGTTTATGATGCCTGTTTTGAATGTGACTCTCATTTTTTTATTTTATTTATTTGTTATGTATACAACAGTCTGCCTCAACGTATGCCCGCATGCCAGAGGAGGGCACCAGATCTCAGTACAGATGGTTGTGAGCCACCATGTGGTTGCTGGGAATTGAACTCAGGACCTCTGGAAGAGCAGCCAGTGCTATTAACCTCTGACTCTCTTAACAGTTTCTACTTCTATTGATAAAAAAATTTTTTTGATGTGAAAAATCCATCTCATATCCTTATGTATGCATAGATCTTTTCAGTAGCATGTGTTGCTTACACTCAGGCCATCCCTGGTTTAGCAGGCCTGTGTGATTGACAGCTATCTGCATCCTGGCTGCATGTCATCTCCCTAGCCGGTTGCCTCTACCCACAGTCTTCACCCCAGGCTTTTCTACAAGGCTTTAGAATTCTACTCAGTGTGGCTCGTCAGACACTCACAGGATGTTACAAGAACCATCTTCAGCACAGCACAGGAGATCTGAAGCCAGCAGAGGAGCCCCTCCTCTGCAGTGTTAGGATAGGCAGTCATGGAAGGTATTCTATACCCAGAAGACATGGGACAGCATCCCAGTCCTGCTTCCTCCAGCTGTGGTTCAAAGCATCCTTCTGGACACGCCCTCCTCCCATCTCTCTCCTTGTATTGCCCATTTCACTTACTAGGACCCTTCTCTGGAAATAATCTATCTCTGAATCTTGTCTGTCTCTGGCCAAGATCCAACCTAAAAGAATACATGCCCTTCCTCCTCTCTTTCTTCTCATGACCCTAATCCACATTTCTTGTTAAGGATATGGCAATGAATTCTTAATACATTTCCTTCAAATTTTGTTCTCTACTCAATGTTCAATGTGCCACTGAATCTAAAAGTTTTCTGTGCTAAAATAAACCCACATTTCATATCATGGCTTAAGGGTTCTTTGCTTCCCCAGGATCAGCCCAACACTGTAGGTGGGGTTTTGGGTCCCACCAGCCAGCTCCCAAATAACCACACAGAGACTTATTATCAATTATAAATGTTCAACCAATAGCTTAGGGTCATTATTAACTAGCTCTTACAACTTAAATTAAGCCATGTTTCCTATCTACACTCTACCCTGTGGCAGTACCTTTTTCTCAGCACAGCATATTCATCTGTTTCTTCTGTATCTGAGTGATGACTCCACCATCCTTCTTCCCAGGGTTCTCTTAGTCTGGCTCTCCTGCCTAACTGCATTCTGCCTAGATCTTGGCCGGTTGTATCTCCATTAAAACAATGAGAACAAAACATTTTCACAGTGTACAAAAGTAATGTTCCATAGCACAACACTACAGCTTTCCCTTCACATCTCATTTGTGCCCAGCTCTCACAGCGTCCCAGCTATTGCTCCCTTCCTCCAAGACATGCCAAGACTAACCACAACCCAGCATCCTTATACATCTTCATTTCCACTCAGAATCTCCATCTAATACAGTGGGGTTCTTTCACAGTGATAACTCTGGGGTCACAGCTAAATCTTCTTTTCATGGAGCATTCTTCAGCCACCTTGAATAAATACAAGTATTTCGTTACTTTGCAATTTAATCTTATAACATGGTAATTTTTTACCAAGCATGAGTCTCACTGTCCTTTATTTGTTTGCTCAGTGGTTTTATCTTTTTCTCATTTCCCACAATGTCTTCCACCACATTACTTGGAACCATAAATTTCCCCGAGTAAAGCAATGATTAAAATGGATAGAAATGTGAAGGTGTCCCTCCCATGAGTAACCTAAGGTGTGATGCAAAGCAAGGAGGTATTTTATGCAAGTCACAGTAGAGAGGTTCTATTCTTCAACATCTGAGCAAGAGCACAGGGATTCTATCATCAGGTACAGGTCCTCTAAAAGGAATTTAAAAATTGCTACTGATAGAATCAGTAGCAACGAAAATCCTCACACTCTTTGATGTAGTCCTATTACTTTTGAAAATTTATCCCAGGGAAATGATAGAAATGACAATATGGAAATAATCTATGCATGGGGGTTTTGTTCAAATTAAACCTGACAGTAAGCATCAAAAACAAACAGATCGATCATGTCATTTCTACTTGAATAAAGAGGATTAAAGGCAGTGGTCATGGAGGCAAGATGGCAACAAGAAAAAATTACCACGTTATAAGATTAAATTGCAAAGGAACTAAATGCATGTATACTAAGGCTGTAAGTATGATTAGAAAATTTAGACTAAAATGTACAAATGAGGTTAGAAAAGTGCTAAGATTAAAAGTAATGTGAAGCTGAATTTTCCAAACTGTTTTATTTTATACTCATGAGCATGGATAATAAAAACAAATCTGTCTGCCCTGTGTGAAAAAGATGTTTTGAAAATATGACTGATTATTTATCCAGTCTGAACAGTCAGTCTATGCCACATGTAAGAAATTGCTCAATCTTGTATCCCAATAGCTTGTGTTTATCTTGACGATGTATGTCTATGAAAGACTAGTGAGAAACCTGGCTGCACCCCACTGGAGGACTCACCAGGTACTGAGCAGGAGGCTCAAAACACAAAGGGATTTGTGTAGGGAGTACATTGTCCAGGCCGCGGTTACCGCAGATGTAGTCACTATGAGTGTGCTACCATTGCTAAGTGCGTGCATCTGTCTGCTCTAGTGGCTCTTTGGGGGCGCCTCTTCTCAAAGCAATGACATCAAGGGCTTTCCATCTATTAAGCTGCCATCTTCCAAGGTCTCTTGAGAGAGCAACCACTGGGGAAAGGCACACTAGGCACTTGTTCGATTTTGCCTGGAAGGACACACTACATCCTGGGGTGATAGAAATCTTAAAGGCAAGGGGATGAAAGCTACAGTGCCTGTTCCCCTGGAGAGGCCTAAAGAACGCACACAGGTAATATGGAGGTAAGTGTGCTATCAACCTTCTGGGTCCAAATCTCTATCGTCAAATAAGGAACAAGTCCCTATGTCTGTTGTAGGAGAGCCGCTTCTTAGTTACCAGCTGCTCAGCCCTGAAATAATCACACAGAAACCATATTATTTTAGTCAATAACTTAAGCATATTTCTGGCTAACTCATATCTTAAATTAACCCATCTCCATTAATCTGTGTATCACCACAAGGCTGTGGCTTACTAGGTAAAGTTCTTGTGTCTGTCTCTGGTGGGGCTACATGGCTTCTCACTAACTCTGCCTTCTTTCTCCCAGCATTCAGTTTAGTTTTCTCCATCTTGCTCTGTTCTGCCCTGAATGCAGTTTCTTTATTAACCAATGGTATTCACAGCATACAGAGGGGAATCCAACATCAGATGTCCATAAGAGATAGTTCATTCTAAAATGTCGTTAAGGAGGGAGAGACAGACTATGGCCATAGGAAGAAGATGCTTTTCAGATCTGCTGGTGTCTCAAAGTTAAACAGCAATGGAAGAACTTCACAACTGGGAGGATGTAACAGGAGAAGAGGGTCTATGTGCTGATAGTAGACAGTGTGTTCATCCACTCTAAGGCCAGCCTCTTCTCAGGAGAAGAGACCAAGCAGGATTATATACTCCTTACCCCTGATGCCTGCCAAAGTTTGGAAACCTTGACGATGTATGCTTTTCCAGAACACAGCAGATCGTGGGGCTTCTTACCTGTTGCTGTGTTCCAGAAGCCAGAGCTTGGGTAAAGCTTGATCTGTTCAGATGGGGAAAAATTCATGGATTAGTGTCTTATAAAAAAGAGATTGATTTCTCAGAGTTCTGCAGGCCACTGTCTAGTGAGTGTCCACTTCAGCTTCATAAACCACCATCTCTTGCACCTCATGTGGAAGCACGGGTGAGGGGGCATTCTAAGGCCCCTTCAATAAGGGCACTAATCCTATTCATGGGCGTTCGACACCTCACGGCCTGGTCACCTCCAAAATGGTCCTTCCTGAAAATTCTGTCAAGTTCTTAAAATTCTGTCAAGGGCTTAAGTTCAACATACTACTTTCAAGGGGGCACATTCAGTTCATGACTGTGAAAAATGCCTTTGGGGCAAGGACTTCTAAATTTCTACCAAGCCAGCTTCCTTGGCATATATTTATTTACATTACACACCTATGTGGCTACAGTTAGACAATGGAAATGGGAGACCCCAGAAGCTTCCCACGCGCCATCACTTATTTTGATTTTAAGGCTTAGTTGGAAGGCATTTGCTAAACATGGTAGCACTGTAAGACAGAAAGGTCCTTCCTTAAATACCATACGCTGTTGCTAGGCCCTAATGTCTTTCTAAGGGGAGAGGTTGAGAAGGCACAGTGTTAATGTCTCAGACATTGGGAGTCAGGTAGAAGGCATACAGCAGACTCCTTTATTTAACAACGGGAGCAGGGGCATTCTGATCTCTTGACAGTTGACGTTGCATGGTTGTACCTCATTGGCTAGGCACGATCAGGACCTCTGACAGCGCCTGTTGCTAGGCACTCAAGAAGCATTGCTTGGTGGTCCCTCATTGGTTAGGCACAATCAGGACCTCTGATAGCACCAGGAAGACTCCAGGTTGGCTCCTTTTGGCCTGGTAGGCCCTAGCTTCCTAATATCCACCCTTTTTTCTTTATTACGTGGGCACTCAGTGGGAGTCAGTTCTTTGCTCAGGCCTTCTTGATCCCGCCTCAGGAGGGCTCAGCGACTGGACTGTCTGTCTTAGATTGGCCTGCCAAACAAGCTCTTACCCATCATTGACTACAGCCCTGGAAAGCTGCCATGGTGGGAAGAAGAGGCAGTAGCCTTTTGAATTACAAATAACCAGATTTGCATAGCCTCTTGGGGAGGACTGCAAAAAGGATGTCTAAGAGCAATTAACATCAGAAGAGTCGCCTTAGTTGCTGTCCAGTGATGTCGGATCTGTTGCAGGATACATATAAAGAGAATGAGGATTAACAATACTACCCCATCCATGAATGCATACATGAGTATCCAGGAGGGATCCAATAGCATTTTTATAATATGCTCATTTTTTCCAAAAAATGAGGAGTCAAAGGCTATAACTTCCTCGCTTAATAAATCAATATGTTTGGAGGGAAGAATGTGAGCAAAAAAGGGGAGTATATACATTACCCTTCCTGTGATAGTCCCTCCTTGGTGGATGCACACTGCTTCCATGATTGGGAGTGCATCTCTTACCAGGACCCATATTAGTGATGTGGCAGTCTGAGGAAAAACACAAGCATACCCTCTCCCACAGGTTAGCAAGGGGGCTGGGAGGAAGATAGGATCTCTTCCCGGGGCAGGGGTGTGTCCCTTGGCAGAGATGCCCAGTGCTTGTCAGCTAGGATGAGCCTTTTGTCATCAAAACTAGTGAAGTTCATATGGAAAAGGACCTCTGTCAAGGCCAGACGGGAATCTCTCCCAGCCTTTGGCAAGACAGTCCTGGCCAATAGCTCCTTAAGAGCTGTGTCATTCCTCTCCACAATGGCTTCTCCCTGTGGATTGCAGGAGAGGCCAGGGGTATCTCCCAGGACCCCAGAAAGTCATTGAATTGTTGAGAGGTACCGGCAGGACCATACACGCAGACACATAGAAGACACACATACAAATAATTAAAAATAAGATAAATGTTAAACATGTAATAATATTCTATTGAATGTATGTCACATCTATCTATCTGTCTGTCTGTCTATCTATCTGTCTATCTATCTATCTATCTATCTATCTATCCTCTATCTATTTTACCTATCAGTCTGTCAATATATACTTGAGTTGCTTAGCCAAAGAAACATACTAAAGAGTCAAAAACACATAATGGGAGAAGTAGAATTTTGGGGTGATAACAGAGCTTTGAGAACAATAGTCCCTGATTTTTGGTTTCCTTCTGTTCCACATGGGTGGAACCTCTGATATGAGTCAGATAATTCTGATTTTTTCTTCTAACAACATGCTTGGGTTTACAGGAGGAGAGAGCCATGCTCCAAATTCAAAGTCAGCTTTGATTTTTAATTGTTGGAACTGCAACTTTTCTGTGAAGTAAAAAGATAAAGATATTTAGGTAGTGAGATCTAATATGTACCAGGGCTCAGTCCTCTGAGTTTCTATTGGAATTTAAAAAGGCCATTGTGGAGGAGGGGACTTCATGGGGCTGTATCTTTATTGGAAGTATAGGAGCCCGGCTAAGATCTTGTTTTTTGGCAACTGATTGTCAATTTGATATTACAGCCAAAATGATAGTATCTGATAAACCATTCAGTCCATGGAGGTCCAAGAGATTAGTCAGTCCTATTCAGTTAGTCTCTAAAAGTGGTTTCTTAAGGAAGAAGATCAACAACGTTCCAAGTAAAGGCATGTCTCCAAACAAGGGCTCCAGGATCACCCACCTTGTCCCATGAATCTGAATACTTTCCACACCAGCTCCACAAAAATATGGCTTGATCTCCAAATCAATCTCACAATTTCCTACAAGACTATTCTGAAGGTCCAGAATAAATTGTCTTTTGTCTGCCTTTTCAGTATAAACCTTAACACCATCGAGTCTAAGGGGCTGCTGACCCACGCTCACTTTTGTGAAGGTGAATGTGCTGAGGTGGGCATTTGCTCCATGCACAGCTGGTTCTATGGTTTCTCAAAAGAGCTTCTCTATAAATTGACAAATAAAGGGACACGTGTGCTTTGCCATCTTATTCAGCCATTCTACTCTTCCAGTGTCTGGAAAATGAACCCAGGCGGACAGAATGGATGCAGGCGTGCACCTCCAGGTACACAGCTTGCTTCTTCTTGTCCTTCAACAGCGCCGACACAGGGCACAGGTGTCTGACCTTGAGATGGCAGCTCCAGGGGCACCAGGCAAGAATCCCAAGCACCAGCAGCATCCAACTGAAGATCAACCCAGGTAACTGGGGATGTACAAGAGTCGCGGCAGTAGTTCAATACTGTGGCCATTGCTGCATCCACGCACCAGCTGCCGAGAGTCAAAGGGGACCAAGAGCTGTGAGGAAACACTGGAGCAGAGAGTTACAGTCTCTCTCTGTCACCCAGACCCAAGCTCCCAGAGTTGGGACTTCCCACTGAAGACCCAATGGACCCCGCAGAAGCAGCGGGTAGCCCAGACGACTCCGGTGGGCTCAGCCCTGGGACCCCAGCTTTTTCAACAAAGTGCTGCTGTTCCCGGACAGGCTGCCAAAGCTCAAGGCAGGACCCAGGCGGCCCTCTGTGCACTACTGCGAGGTCCTCAGGGTCAGCTGTGCAGGGCCAAAGACCTATAGGGCCACCTGGAAGGACAGAAGCACTGGAAAAAGCAGGTGGCTCAGATGACAGGCATACAGCCCAGCAGAGGTTTGAGAGGGGTCTGGAGCCTTCCTTGTAGCCTGTGTGCTGTGTCCTGCACCAGGGCCAATGCCTATGCTGCTCACATGAGGGGAACCAGGCAACAAAAGGTCTTCAAGTTGCACACCAGGCTAGGGAAGCCTGTGACCTCTGAGCCCACACCTTGGAGTGTCACCTACACCCAAGGCTCAGACAGCACCCCTGGGACCTCAGTCAAGCAGGAAGCTCACACCAGTCACATATCACACACCTCAGGCTTGGCCAGCACTGGCCTCCAGGCCCTCACCCCCAAGGCCACCACTCAGTTCACTTCTCCCTACTGAGGCAAACACAGTACTCCCACAGCTAGTAGGTCACTCTACTCCATATGTCAGCACCCCTCTGAGGGGACAGGGGGATATCAATGGCCAACAGGGGCAGGAAATTGATTTGGATCTTTATGTCTTGTGATTAGTGAGGGACTTCTGCAATTCTTTAGGTCCCAGTCATATACCCACACTGTGTCTCTGAATGAGGGATGATATTTAGGAGCCAAGCCTTGGTTCTGTCTCCTGGGGATTCAGCCCTTATATGGAGATGCCCCATGAACCAAAAACAAAA
The DNA here is from genome assembly GCF_903992535.2 of Arvicola amphibius. Lineage (NCBI taxonomy): Eukaryota > Metazoa > Chordata > Mammalia > Rodentia > Cricetidae > Arvicola > Arvicola amphibius. The sequence continues at coordinate 45,597,826 of NC_052058.2, forward strand.
ACAAAAAGACCTGTGCCTTCCTAACCGAATTGACAAACAACACAAAAAAAGAAAGAAAGAAAGAAAGAAAGAAAGAAAGGAATGAAGGAAGGAAGAAAGGAAGAAGAAAAAGAAAGGATGGGGGTCCCAATGCTTACACAAAAGATGGAAAGAATGGGGATCCTAGTGCTTACCTGCCAAAGGGCTAAGGGGTCTTTTCACTGAAAATACCCAACCTGTGGGGACTGTCCAGCATTATGAGCGAAGAAAAGGATATGACAAGAACCTGTTACAGGCAAATCCCAAAAATTACAGCCCCAACAACAACAAAAGGACTCTGGCTAGGCCTAGGTTAGCTCAAAACTTGTATTAGAAGTCCTTGGTCCAGGTGCCAGATGTTGCTGGGCCCTAATGTCTTCCTTGGGGGAGGGGGTAAGAAGGCGCAGTGTCAAGTCTCAGACACCTGGAGTCAGGTAGAAGGCATACAGCAGACTCACTTATTTAACAAAGGAGAAAAACTTGCATACTCTCCCAGCACCCAGGTGGTCTGATCCATTGACAATTGATATCACCCAGTCACCCCTCACTGGTCAGGCCTGCTCAGGACCTGATAGTGCCTGTTGCTAGGCCCTCAGGCAACTTCTCTTGGACCTCTGACAGCACCAGGCAGGCTCCAGATTAGTTTCTTTCTGCCTGGAAGGCCTTAACTTTCTGCAATGTGTGTCTGCTTGTCAGCAACAGTTAATTAGATTTTGTGAACCTGACAAGTAAGATGTGCTTCTATGAAGTCAAGGAGATTGTTTTATTTTGTTATTTCTGAGGCTAATATTAAGCCCGAGCTTTCTAAATCTCAAAAAGTTTGAGTATATATTTGCCACATTTGAGGGAGGTGGCTCAACAGATTGTGTGCTGTGTGAACATGAAGATTGAAGTTTGGGTCCCCAGAACCCACGTTTTAAAAAAAAAATGCTGGGCAGGTATGGTGCCTGCCTTAATCCCAGTACAAAGGAGGCACAGACAGGGGATCCTTGAAGCAAGCTGGCTAGTTATACTATCTAGGAATGGTGAACTCCTGGTTCTGCAATAGACCCCACCTCAATAAACAAAGTGAAGAATGAAGAATTACAAAAGACGACCCCAATGTCAATTTCAATTCCAGGCCTCCTATGCCCATCCTTACCTTCATATGCACAAACACATGAGCACACACTCACATGAAAGCAAAAAATTAAATAAAATATTTTCCAGAGTTTTCTTAACATCATGCCCAGAAAATTACAAGCACCAATAAGTATGAACTATCATTACACATCCTATGTTAGGACAAAATAGCTCAGCATCTAGTTATGCCTTGAAGGAATGGGAGGCTTTCAGCTGGAAGAAGTCTTGGAGGCCACATTTCAAATGGGATTCACGGTGTCCAAAAAGCTAGAGAGAAGAAAGCGTTTGGAAAATGAGTTTGGTTTTGTTTCAGTGCATGGTTCCAAAGATGGAGAGATTTGATCCAGCACCATAGGAAAGGCTGACTGGTCCAACACTGGAGAGCCCTGAGTTGCTTCAGACACCCAGGCAAATGTGTTCATACACATTTAAGGAGCCAGAGTGATCTGTCTTGACTCAAAAGGAAAGAGGAGAAGGAAAGAATGGATTAAAGAGGGGATAAAGGAAGGGGAAAGAAGGAAGGAGGGACAAAAAGAGAAAAGAAAGGATAGTTACATTCAGCAAGAAAGCTTAGATTTTCCCAAACTCCAAAAGTCATGGTATAATTAGAAAAAAAAGGCAAAGCTCCTGTCCTTGGAGATGTCTTTAAACTATAAAACACTTTGCAGCAGCAATGTGTGTGTTCTTCCCTCTTTAAGGATGTGGAGCTGGAGAGATGACTCTCTGTGGTTAAGAGCACTTTTCGCTATTGTAGAGGACCTGGGTTATGTTCTCGGCATCCACATGGCAACTCAAAGCCATTTCTAGCTTCAGTTTAAGGAGATATAACACTGGCCCAGATGTCTGAGTTCTACATCCAGAACAGTTTCAAGATTGCTGGTTGAAATGATCAAGCCTCACAAATATTCCAATCAGGACTTGATCATAATTCTAAATTTTCTTTAGGTCCCCATAAGATTATCAGTGCCCCCAGTCAGCAGGAGGTAGCCTGGAAAACTACGCCCGCATTCCTGAAAAATGGATTATGGATCTTTTTCTTTGTTTAGAGTGTTGTTTACAAGTTGTTATGGATAATGGTCAGGAGAAAAGCTAAACAGAGGAGATTCAATTCAGAGTTCTTGTTTTGAAAAAAAAGTGGGAAGTGCTTTTGGGACAATGATCTTGTTGTACCCTGTAAAGATTTGTCAGTTGTATTCCTTTAATAAAACACTGATTGGCCAGTTGCCAGGCAGGAAATATGGGTGGGGCAACGAGAACAGGAGGATTCTGGGAAGAGGAAAGACTCAGTCCCCAGTCATCACCCAGACACAGAGGAAGCAAGATGAGAATGCCTCACTGATAAAAGATACCAAACCACATGGCTAACACAGACAAGAACTATGGGTTAATGTAAGATATGAGTTAATAAGAAGTTTGATCTAACAGGCCAATCAGTTTATAATTAATATAAGCCTCTGTGTTTCTTTGTGACTGAACGGCTACAGGACCAAGCAGGACAGACATCTCAGGCAACATAACACCCTCTTCTAACTTCTCTAGACACGTACATGGCATGAATAGATACTTGTAGACAAAAGCATTTAGATACATAAACTATAACAAACCTTTTAAAACCTGTTTTATAGAATATGATATACAAATATGATGATGGCCTCATGATTAAGCACATTTGAAGATGAAGATGAATGCTGAATTCTCAGAGTTCATCTGTATAATCTAAAGGAGCTCAAAACAGAGGAGAGAGGCAGGCTGGCCAAAACAGGGCTGTCCTTCCATGGGCTAGTGGTGGACACATCATGTCTCTAGCAGATGCGTGCACAGATGACTACACCAAGGGCTTCTGGGACTGTGGTGTGATCACTTGTGCTACTATCCACCATAACCTAAACAGGTTAGCTCCAGGACTCCCCATCTGCAGAAACAGAGCTATCAATAGCTATGGGAGGTGTTACAAAATTGAAATTGCCCTTCTAAAATTTGAAATTGGTAATTGCTATCCAAATCTGTCTTTGTTTCCCTAAGGACTGAAGTGCTCCTCTACAGGTTGAGACTTTTGATTTCCAGACAGTCTGAGTCTATTTGCCATGAAGGCATCTCAGAAGATGGAAGTTTGGCTATCATTGACATGATGAGCTGAACTAGAATCAACATAAGAGAAGTTGAGCATGGTTATACATTCTTAGCACTGGCAAGGCAGAGACAGACATATCCCTGGGGATTGCTGGCCAAACTACCTGCTTTGCAAGCTCCAACCCAGTGAGAGAAGCTTTCAATTTTTAAAAAATCCAAAGCAGAAGGTTTCTGAAGACTAACACCCAAGGTTATCTTCTGGCCACTACACGCACATACATGGATTTTCACGATGTACCCACATACACACGTGCAGATATACACCTGCCACATGTATATACATATGGGTACTATATAATATATATAGTACATATGAATAGATGGAAGTTTTAAGTTTTATACAATATGTATATACTTAAAGCTACTTTTTTTTGGTTTTTTGAGACAGGGTTTCTCTGAAGCTTTGGAGCCTGTCCTGGAACTAGCTCTTGTAGACCAGGCTGGTCTCGAACTCACAGAGATCTGCCTGCCTCTGCCTCCTGAGTGCTGGGATTAAAGGCGTGCGCCACCACCGCCCGGCACTTAAAGCTATTTTTAAAAGCACAAAATAGGATGATATGTCTAAACCCAGGTACATCAATAGTAGCATGAAACACACATTCTAGAGAGTTTTACAATTTTGTGCTAAATTTTAAAGTTTCAGTTATATGCTTCTCATAGATAAAATACTAAATGATAGAATGGGGCACTGCAGGTAGCAGAGAAAGAAATTCAATATATGGCCCTATAAACTAACTAAATGCACACAGACACACACACAGATACACACACACACAGACACACACACACACACACACACACAAATGTAACTTGCTTAATATCCAGAAATAAAGCCTTCAAAGCAAGCATTATCTCTCATGATAGGGAATTTTAATATAATAAAAGATTTGATCTGCTAGTTTGATATAAATTTAACATTCCATTCAGTTAATGTTGTCTCCTTCAGAACACACAAAGCAAAATGCTACCAAGGACACAAAGAGAAATGAGCAAATTCATAAGTATGCTGAATGACTTTGCACAAGCTCATACTTAATAGAAGGAACAGGGAGATACAAAATTCAATAAAGTATTCAAACAAGCTGAGCTATAGAAATTCTCACTTTAACTATTTTTACTACTTGGTGTTGTGGGAACTCCTTCTGTCAATAGCCTTTAAGATACCAGCCCACTTTGGGCGTAGCCTCATGTACTGTAAGTGCAGACAGAAAGCATGCATGGCTGTTTTTTTTTCTGCTGGGCTTGGTTTCAGTTCCCTGAGCGTACAGAGGACTGTGGATCGCTACCCTTAATGTGAGTTTATCCCCAAATAAATAAACCTTTGTTATATTTCATTCCGGGATATTGTGGAACTCTTTGACACTACTACACTTATCTTTCTGTGTAAATATTTATTTATACAGCATCAAACATACAAGAAAGCTCTGATTATTCAGAGAACTAAGCTTTACTAAGTCATGAAGAAAGTCATTAAAAAATATAAGTGGATAAGTCATATGAATGCATGTATGTATGTATAGTGTATGTAAAACACCAACCCTCGCTCACCTCCAGACTGATTTTTAGGTAATTCTTTACTGTGGTGATAGTTATGCTCCTTCCACGCCCATGGTTACTTCCGAATTAGAGTTCAGAGGTTATGTGGAAGATCTCATGGACCAACAGGACTTGGGTTTCTGCCTGCTTCAGGATCTAGGTTCCAGAGGGAGCACTGTGCCCACCAGGGATGCTAAAGCACAGTCCCACTGAAAGGAGAACTGAACTTGTGTCTGACGACTTGGACATTCCCACACTAGTAAAGCTATTTTACGACACATGGATATGACAACCTCTCTAGAAATCCGTTACTGCCCTTTGCTTGGATTGCTTCCCCTGTTCTAGCAGTTTCCATGCTCACATCCATACCAAACCTTTGCCGTGAGAAATAAAACAAAAGCAAATAATAAAATAAAAATAAACAGACAACGCCACCGCCTCTGTCTCTCATCCTCTTGGTGGTTGCCTTCGTCAGTCTGCGGGAGCACCATTTGCCGATGCATCTTCTTCCCTAGGTACAAGTCTCATGGTACAAGGCTTCAAAGGGGAGAAGTTTACTGTGTGGTGCGGGAAATGAGAGGCAATGTGAGACAGATGGGAAAAGGTAACTCGTGCAGAATCACTCTGGAGAACACCGGGCACACTGAAGCTCCGCCCAGCCGCTCCAGAGACCACCCAATACCAATGCAGCTTGGCCCTGGGGACATCTCTGGGTAGGGAAACAGTCTCTTCAGGGTTGTCCTACCTGAGCAGCCCCGGAGCTGAGGCTGTTAAACACAGCCTGCCTTGAGGAAAACCTAAAAGGAAAGATGCAGATGTCAGAGTTAGAAATCAGAGGAAGGGCAAAGATGAGGTAACAAGAGATAGGACCAGATCGCAGGCAGGTCCCTTCCTGGTCCATTTAGCACTCAGGGCTTTGCTCCTTAGCTTCTGACATTCCTCAGTACTATAAAAGTGACCTCTGCCAGGTGGGTAAGTCAAGAGGAGGCAGAAGCTCCATCTAAGTGCCCAACTCCATAGGCGACTTTGTGAATCTTTCCCCTCATGCAACCTATAGAGTTTTTAACTCCAGGGGTTTGCACAAGGGAGAATCGTGACAAGAAGAGGCAAAGTAAACACAGTAACTATCACGTGCTGTTCTTACTGAGATGGAAGAATTGGGTTGGTTGTGTCGTGTGAGTGATTATCCTGCAATAGTACGCAGACATTATTATCCCCATGAAAAGGGGAAGGAAGGTGAGTGAGAATCAGTAGTGACGAAAAACACTTCTACCCGTCCTGTGGGGGCATGCTGTGTTCCTGAGAGGGCGTTCAGTCATTGCCATTGGCCATGTTCTTCTACAGCATGGCCCGAACACCGTGGGCTACCCTCCCAGGATGATGATTCCAGGCCTACAGAGGCTCCAAACCTCTTCACGGTATCGTGGAGCAGGAAGCCATCCCAGAACCCTGGGGCTTCTTGTCTTACCTGGATGCCTGACTCTAAATCATGGCACCTATAGCTTCCATGTATCAGAGACACAAGGAAATTGGACACACCTATGCTAGATAGACATGGCTGATAAACTAACCTGATTTACTTGTACTTTCAGGGAAGGGAATGACACTCTTGCAGATGGCCATCTACCTGAGGAAGCCCTGTACCATGTGAGTCTCCTCCCCTCCTATGCCTTTTCAGTCCCACTCCTCAGGTGACAGTCCAAGAAATGCCTGCTGGCTCCCATTGGGAATTCAGACTAGGTTTAGGGTCTTTCCCAAAGTCCAGACGCATTTTTCCTGCCTAGACTTGGGCTTTGACTGAGGTGACAATGAACTTAGAGTTTTCTTTTCATCTGAAGTGTTGCTAGGGTGAATTACAATGTATCAATTCAAGAAGGCCATGCCTGTAGCTATCAAGTGCACTGGCAACAGGCCAGTGCAAGACTGGCCTTTGAGGAAGATATTAAAAATCTTTAATACCCTAAATAAAAATATACATTTCATAAATCCCTTATGCTTGAGGAGCTAGATCAAAGACTGAAGTTCCAGGTGTGTGACTCTATTGGCAACTGCTTTGATTTTAGGCAGGCACGTTTAGAGATTGGTGTAGGTGTCCCCTTCAGGGAAGTGTGTGGTTGGCTTGCTTCACATCACACCAGCATCTAACCCTTGAGAAATATGCAGTAGGAGACACTATCAAAGGGATCTTGGGGAACTGTGTGTCCAATGGAAAGTCCTCAAAGCAACCTCCTGAGAGCCTAGAATTTGGGGAAGGCCTCCCTGGTGGCTGCTCTTCTTCGAAGCAGCTTTCCAACTCCTTCATGTCCCCAGTGGTAGGAAGAACAAACTAGAGCAGACTGTCACTCCCTGCCAGCAGCCACTTCCCCTCAAAGAGAAGCATCTGAAATCCACACAGCCCTGTCGCTAAGCACCACCTGACAGGAAAATGAAAATGTCATCCCCTCTTTGCTTCATGACCTTTACTTCCAAATTAAAGAATCTGACTCATTGCCAATCACCCCTCCTGCTGCAAAGTTAACCTTAATAATGGAACGATGGACAGATGGATAGATTAAGAATTAATGTAAGGATGAATGAATTACCTAGTGAATAAGTGAATGAATGTATGAATGAATGAATGAATGAAAAACTCTCTTCTTCATAAAGTCCTACAGAGAAAATTTTGTCCTCACTTCTAGCTTTTGAATCTCATGCACACTCACATATGGGTCTAGAATATTTCAGTTAGCTGAACAAACCCGGAGTGGCAATACCTGTCATAATTCAGGTAACAGCAAGAAAACTGATTAAACAGACAGAGCTGGGAAGGAAAATGTCAGTCTGCACAGAGCGAAGGTCTCGGGTGTTTTGCTCAACTCTCAAACTGTGACATGATTGATTGTGCTTCCTCTCCCTATTTATCTTACCTCGCTTTCATGTGAAAATTTCTTCCGACAGGTCCCTAGAACAACACTGATAAAGAATCAGCTTGCTAATTAATTTAGACAACTATCAAATTCATAAGCAAGGCGATTAGAATCTGGCTTTCCAGGACCATGCTCATTTTTCTAAATGTTGGTAAAAGTGGGGTATTTTACTGTAAACAAGAGCGAGAAAATATCCAGAGGCATCTGGAAGAGTCCAGAACAGAGAGAGAAAGAAGTAGACATGAGCAGTGAGCAGGACATAGCCAGGGCTATCTTAAAGAGGGGGGAGCATAACAGGGTATAGAGACTAGAGAAATCATAGTAAGAATAGCAGGAGCAGAAGCCAAGAATCTTGAGACTATCTGGGTTATCAGAAATGAGTAGCAGCCAGGAGGAAAGGACCAGGACCTAGAGTGTGGGCACTGAAATAGATAACAAGCGCTTGTGAGTAGAAATGAGAGATCCTGGCAGTTAGCATGAACCTTGAGTATGCTGATAGACGCCACAGGTATATGTTAATTGTGAAGCCATAGGGCTCCTTTTCCAGAGGAAAGGAAAATAATTGCTTTTGGTAAGTGGGAACCAACTTCACAAGTTCCCAAGGAATACTGGCTTTTATCTAACCCCCAGAAATCCTCCTATACTCTAGGTTGAGCTCACGGCTGAATATGTGCACTGCCTTTTGGAGTTTGGGGGAATTGGAGTCTCCTTTGAACCTGACAGATGGTAATATAAAGCCAATAGCAATGATCAAAAACATGGAGGTTACATAATACACCCACACTTTTCTATAGCTGGGAGTCTGAAAGCGGGGATGGTTTCCTGAATATGATTTGTGGTACTTCATTCTTCTTCTTCGGGCTTCAAGTTGGAAGTATGTATCACTGTGGCCACCCCCCGAAATACAGAAAGAACCCAAAACAGGAGAGGGAGAATCATTGTTTGAAGAGGCTGAATCTCAAGGCCTCCTGAGTATAGGAACTGTTTCCACAGTGATATTTCATTTTACATATCAAACATTCTGTGAGTTCAGAGAGCGTTTGGGGGTTTACTAGGCCATAGAGTTCAGGAAAGAGAGTACCAGCCTGCTGTGTGACTTGCCTACATTCACGGTCAACATTTCTGTCTTCAAACACAAAACACATGATAATATGCAAATAAAATGATGCCTTTTATGGTGCCCAACATAAGATATTTACAAGCATTTTACACGTAAATAATCTAAGCAAGCAATCATACGATCTCTCATTGGTAGACCGGCTCCATAAACATCTATTTCCCAGGAACTCCCACAAAACTGCCCCCCTTCACTCTCACCACCCAGAGCTGTTGTTGGTTGCTTTACTGGTTTTATTCTTTTGGCTTTTGGAGTTGGGGGGAGCCACCCAGCTCACAAATAAATCACATCTGGAGGGACCTATTATTTCTTATGAATGTCCACCCTTAGCTTGGCTTGCTTCTATCCAACTTTTCTTATCTTAAATTATCCCTTCTATCTTTTGCCTCTGGTTTCCTTTTCTTACATATGTAACCATTTCTTTCCTTCTTACTCTGTGTCTGGCTGTAGAGCTGGGTGGCTGGGCCCCAGCATGCTTTTCTCCTTCTCCTCTCCTCACACATTTCTCCTCCTATTTATTCTCTCTGCCTGCCAGCCCTAGCCTATCTGTTCTCCTTCCTTGTTCTTGGTCATTCAGGTCTTTATTAGACCATTAGGTGTTTCAGACAAGCTTTATTACAACTTCAGGCAGGTTTTATCACAACTTCACAGAGTTAAACAAATGTAACATAAAAAAAATGCAACACATCTTTGCATCATTAAAACAAATGGCCCACGGCGTAAACAAATGTAACACATCCTGAAACAATATCCCACAATAAGGAGCAAAGCTCCCTAAGTACTCAGGTCTTAAGTCCCAGGTTATCCTAATGGATCAGGACTGTTGCTCATCACAGCTGCCTCCTGACCGTGAATTCTGGAGGCCTGCTGCTTTGAGTTTGAAACCAGACATAGGCTAGTCCTGGGCTCAGGCAGGAGCTCATCCTCTTCTGTGCCCTCTGTGTGTTGTGCCTTCCCATTATCTCCTATTCCTCCAGCGAGCTTCGCTCTTGAGCATCCTAAAACCACCATAGTCTTCTTTTACCTTCTGGTTAGCTTGTTCCTGCAAGCATCCCAACTGCTTCCTCCTTTGGAAACTACCAAGTCCTAGCATTTGCTTCAAGATCTTCTAATGCAAAACAGGCAGAGAAGAGCCCTGTGGCATCAGGAACCAAACAAGTGCTTTCCCTGCCCCTGGTGCCTATGCAGGACTGCAGGCCAGCCAGACTTCTGCCATCATAATTCATGTCATGGATTTTTCCCAACTGATAAGCGTACATGAGACGCTGCTTCTCAAAGTCCCTGGTAGAACTGCACAGAGCCTTCTTTGTTCTCTTCTCCTGCCATGTTTATAGAACCGAAGACACACTGTGTTAGCATAAAATGGAATATGGTTGCAGAAGGAATAAAGCCACAACCTAATAGGCAATGGAGCTGGACACTCACTGTGCAGCAGGGCTTGCTTTGGTCTCATTGCCTGGGGTGTCCCTTCCTTATAGAATGGCTTGAGGGATGCTGTGCCCACTCCGGTACTTCATAGGTTTAAGAGCAGAAGGTGAAAGGGTTATGCACCACTCAAGACATAGGTGCTGAGGTGCTGGACTACAGGAATGCCAGAGGAAATAGACCCTGTCACCTCTCATGAAGTCAACTCCCTGCTGAATAAAGAGATAAATAGGTAAACCAAGAAGAAAATATAAATCATAAGTGTGGTGAAGAATAAGAGCAGGAGGTAAAATAACCTAACTGCACAGCTCACAGGTAGAAGAGGCAGTTTTCCAGGCCATGTGTCTGATGAGAGACTGAGTTCTGTCCTTAAGAAATGAGGCCAAAAGCCAGGCAGTGTTGGTGCACACCTTTAATCCCAGCATTCGGGAGGCAGAGGCAGGTGGATATCTGTGAGTTCGAGGCCAGCCTGATCTACAAAAGCTAGTTCCAGAATAGGTTTAAAAGTTACAGAGAAACCCTGTCTCAAGAAAGAAAGAAAGAAAGAAAGAAAGAAAGAAAGAAAGAAAGAAAGAAAGAAAGAAAGAAAGAAAGGAGGCCAAACAGCTTCCACCTATACTTTGTAATGAGAGCAAGGAGGGATATGGTTTCCAGCCTCATGTGTCTTTCACAGCAGGGTGATTCCTTGCATTCCTCTGAGCTTATGTGTTCTCCCTTGTCTTCGTAGCAGACTTCTCTCACATGGGAAGATGTGAGTCTCTCGTGGAAGCCCCTGCTTTACTCTTGGTCCCAGTTTGCCTTCCCTTCCTGCAACTGAGATACTCACAGTATTTTGGCCCATTTATTTAAAAAAAGGGGGGGACACTTTTCCCTTTCTATAATTTTATTCAAAAATCTGTCATGTGGCAGTTTGTGTGTTTCGTTCAAGCCAAAGGGCAATGCCAGGTGTTTACACTGCAGAGGAGAGGAGAAGATGGTGGAGGAGATGGATGGAGGAAGGATGGAAGGAAATAAGGGAGAAAGGTTTAGGGGAGGGAAGAAGGAAGGAAGGAAAAAGGGAAGGAAGGAGGGAGGGAAGAAGGATGGAGGTATGGAGAGAAGGAAGGAAGGATAGATGGAAGGAAGGAAGGAGGGAGGGAGGGAGGACAGAAGGAAGGACAGAAGGAAGGACAAATGGGTTAAATTGGCCTCTCAGCCTTGTGCTTCATTGGCATCCATCCTCCTCCCAGATGGTCCTCCTACCGTATTGCCATACTGCCTGATTTTTTTCCTTTCCTTATTTCTGCTTTTTCTCAAATTCCTGTTTATTTCTTATGCGAAATATTTGCATAGCAGCTTTTGCCTTTATAATACCCTTGCCTTCTTAGTTATTCCCCTGGGTTTCATCTTCTACATCCTAAGTGTTTTAGCAAAGGCACTTGTCTAAATTCGCGTTTGTTCTCCCCGAAGAGAAACTTGCCGCCAGCTCTTCAAACAGCGCTATTTTCCAGCCTGTTACACTGTTTGGATGCTCGGAATAGAGCGCCAAATGTAAGGAACTAATTCTGCAACAGAAATCACTTTGTGTTTACAAAGTAAAAAGAAAAAAAACATTCACCTGACTCATGCCAACACTTTGAAGCTAGAGTTCTGTGTTTATCATGGACAATCTCCCCTGCCTTCCTGCAGGTGCCACATGGGAGAAAGCAAATAGGCAGGACTCAGGACCCTGACTTCTTCACATCTCTTCATTGATGCCAATCTACCCTTGTCCCTGAGGAGGAGCAGCAGCTGAGAACTGGTCTACCTGCTGGCTCTGTTCTCTCAGGACCACATCCCAAGGGAAAGCAGCGGGCACTGGACAGTGGCTTTAAAAGTGCTGTCCTCCCAGGGAAACAGACTCCTCACCGCCTCTTGCTCCTGAGCTCCATCATGCAGAATGAACTGCTTAAGTGGGCTTTGCTCCTTCTTCCATCGGTTCAGTGCCACTCACAGGGCGACATAGTAACTCTCCACCCTGTGTCAACTCACCCCACAAATTAGCAGACATCTATTTTTTTAAGAGAGTAAAGCAGCTCCGACATTGGGTGGTTGCAGACATGATTTGACCACAGCTGTCTGGCTCAAGTTCACCCCAAAGAGCATACCTCTCATAGCCTTGGGAAATCAGGCTGAGTTCTTGAATACATTACACATTCCCCAAGATAGTTTGGTAAAATGAATAAGACTACAGACTCAAGAGTCAGATTCCTGGGAAAGCGGAATCTACCTTTACCATGGGCCACCTACCAAAACTCTGCATGCAGTCATGTAGAGTTGTAAACACAGGTATCATACATAGGACAGCGTCCAGTACTCAGTGTCCTTGTGACTTTTTGATGATAAGATCACCAGATTATTACTACTTAAAATCCTTGCAATGGTCCTCAATCTTCCTAATGTTACAACCCTTTCATATAGTTCCTCGGGTTGTGGTGACCCCAACCATAAAATAATTTGTTGCTACTTCATAACTGTAATTTTATTACTGTTATGAATTATAATATAAATATCTGATATGCAAGATATCTGACATACCACCCCCAAAGGGGTCACAACCCACAAGTTGCAAATCATTGCTTTAGGGGCTGTCTGTATTAATCAGGATTCTCTAGAGTGATAGAACTTATAGTATATATATATGTGTGTGTGTGTGTGTGTGTGTGTGTGTGTGTGTGTGTGTGTGTGTGTGAAGGGAATTAATTGGAATAACTTACAGGCTGTGGTTCAGCTTGTCCAGCAATGGCTGCCTATAAATGGAAGGTCCAAGAACTCTGCTCTGTCCAGGAGTCTGGATATCTCAGCTGGTCTTCAGTCTATGCTGGAATCTTGAAGAAGGAGACTCTAATGCCGATGGAGGAATGGACTTGATATCAAAGCAAGAGAAAGCAGGCAAAGAGCTGAGCTAGTCTTCCATGTCCTCACAGCTTCCAGCGAAATACATGGCCCAGATTATAGGTGGGTCTTCTCACCTCAAAAGATCTGAGTTAAAACTGTCCTTAAATTCCTCACAGGTGCACCCCTCCATTTGGGGTTGTAAGTTATTTCCAGATGAAGTCAACTGGCCTGCAAGAAGCATCATCCCAGGGCCCTCCATCACCCGCAGTTCACCTAAACACCCAGTAGTGAAGGCAATTTACTACTTGATCATAATCGGTTCTGGTTCTTTTTAGCATGGAGTTACATCTGGGCAGCAGACACTCAGGATTGCGCAGGTTGCCATGTGGGTAGCTGTGGCAAGGTGGCAAGTCTGGCAGTCTGGCGTGGTGAGGTGGTGGTGGCTGCTCCTCCTTCTCCACCCCTCCTTGACAACTCCCCCTTCACCACAGAAATGCAGATCATGGGGCACAGTGATGGTAGAGCCACCAGACTAAAAGGGTCTGAGTTCTCCCAGTCACCACATAACGGAGGTTGCTTTCTCCTCAGGGATACAAGACATAAACACATTGGTTGATGAGCTTGTGTAGACTCAAGATGGCAGGCATACACTAGCTAACCCAAAAGACCTGGCTCCTGCTGCCTCTCAATTATCCATTATTCTTACGTTTCCACTTTATATTTAAATTGTAAGATACTACTTGGTGTGCTTTTTAAAAGACCACTTTTCTTGCCAGTGCGTATTGACTATTGTGCTTTGTATTTTAGAAATATAAATTAGTACTACTTACACACCAAAGATGGTGGCTATGAAAATGTCCCCTCTAGAGCTTTAACTGTGAGAACCTCCATTTGCAGGACGCCTGCTGATCCACACTGCCACCCCAGCGCTGACTCTTAAGGCCCATAGTCAGTCTCAATACTTACAATGACACTCAGAGAGACTGTCCACCAAAGACACAGAATTCAGACAATCAACTGTAACTCGAGAGTGTGTTAATGACCTTGTCAAATCATCTGCAGACTAAATGGATATCTCCAGCTTTTCAGTTCAGATCGTTTTTATTCACAAGATCCTCACTCTTTTTAATACAGCAAAATAAAATATAATAAGATAAAAATAAAAGCTATCACTTTGGAGTTGGAGCATAGGGGTAGAGGTTCTGTGAAGGCACTAGCTGGCTTCTCTGTGTTCAGTAACTTGTGTAGGTGTTGTCTTCAGCAATGTGGTCCTGCTGTCAGTTTGTGGAGAGCAACCTATAGTCTTGGCAACAAGTCTGGGTTGTTTAGAGATTCCCATGGGACCCCTTTGGCCAACAACACATTTAGATATAACCCAATCCCAGTATTGGAAACTATTTAGTGACAGGAGATGGCCTGATGGGTCTCTATAACCTCTATTATTGGTGCTTTCATTTAGGTTGCCTTCATGTATGTTTATATTTTAGGAAGTTTTACTGTGTCAGGTTTCCATACAAACACTCAAATGGCCTGTAATTTTAGCTGTCTCTCTGCATATTCCTTTCCTTTTTCCTACTTGATCCTTCCTTTCCATTCCCACCCATTTCCCCGTCTGTTGATATCTATTCTATTTCCCCTTCCTAGGGAGATAGATCCATTCCCCTGGTCTCTTATTCTATACCTAACCTCTGTGGCCCTATAGACTATAGCTTGCTTATCATTGACTTAACAGGTTTATTATCATTGTCTTAAAAGCTGATATCCACATATAGGTGAAGACATACCAGATTTGTCTTTCTGGGTCTGAGATGTCTCTCTCAGGATGATATTTTCCTAGTTCCATCCATTTACTTGTGAATTTCATGACTCTGTCTTTACACCTGCTTCTCAAAGAACCTGAATTTCAAAGCAAAACATTATACAAGGCATTTTGCTCAAGTTATGTGACTTTTCAAAGTCTTCTGAGATAGCTACTATCATTTTTTTAAACCTCTGGAGTGAGTCTCAGGAACACTGAGCCGCTTCCACAGCTTCTGATGGCCGTATCTCTCTACTGTCTAAACAAACTCCCTTCCGGCTTCAAAATTCATCTTGGAGAATCAATGCTTTATCAATTCCTGTCATAGTTACATCATTAGTAGTAGTAGTAGTAATAATAATAATAATAATAATAATAATAATAATAATAATAATAATTTATTATTAGGGAGAGCACCTTGGTGTAGAGCTCACCAGTGTCTATATTTATACAACTAGTGTTCACATAAGTGTCCGCAATAAACTCAGGCACCGAATGTAGCTGAACCCTGTTGTATTTAGCTTATTTGACTCTTAATGAGATGATGCAGCTACATGTGGGAAAATGACATTTTGGCGAGTGGGCTGAATTCAATAAACAGAATTTTAAAACTGAAGGTTCAATCGGTACCAAAGCTTTGATGAATGTGAAATTGCAAGGCAAGTTGCTAAATTTGCACTTGAAGCACTCACAAAGGACGTCTGAGAAGCAATTCCATAACTTTTTTGGCAGATGGAGGAGCTGGAGAATGGAAAAGGATGATTTGCGGGAGAATTTCTCTACAGAAAAGTGTCCGTCTGCTGCAGGTGTCCTGCTTCTTAGGGGAAACGGTGGATAGTGCTACTGTCTGGCAAAAAGAATTCACAGAAGGCTCTGCTTAGAAAAAATCACTATCCAATCTTCTCCATTCGTAGACCTAGCATACAGGCTCTCCTGTCAGTTGCAAGGAGAGCTGACTGCCTTGAAGTGGCAGGAGGCTGCTGTTTTGGACATGCCGTGGGCTCTCGGAATTCAAATAGAGTAAGGGAAATGTGAACTCTCTTGTGCTCAGAGAGTGCTGGAGGGAAAGAGAAGAAATAGCACACTGACAGTAATTAGTATTCTAATCAATAGAATTCAACAGGGATCAGGGTTCTAAGTAGCAAGAATAGGGATGCCAACAGGCCAGTTCCTGGGAGACTTAAAGAAGGAATCCTGTTGGTTTCCCTGGACTAGCACTATGTTCATCCAGGTCTTAGTGATCACAGAAGAGGAGAAGCCAACACATTCCCCATGAGTTTGTCAAAGTAGACCTGAGAGACATTGGGTTGGCCCCAAAGTACAGCATCCTCATGCTTACTCTCCTGCCCCATCTTCCTTTCTTCCTGTCACCCATCAACGCTCTGGATTGCTCTACTCACAGAGATCCTGGGTAGGCAAGGAAAAGCTTTTCAAGTGCTGCAGCACCCGGCAGGTGGGGGCAGCAGCAGGTGGCACCTTTTAGTCCTCACGCAGGTCTCAGGTGCCGAAGCTGTCACTTTTCTGCGGACCTGGGAGATGGACTCCTCAGCCCTTGCCTGCTTCTTGCATTACTTATTCTGGGAAGGCCTAGGACACTAAGTGTCCTGGAAACTAAGCAGTCTTCCAGCTCTTGTGTTAACCCAGGAAGACAGGATTCCTCAACAGCAGACAGCGTTACATGTCCCGGCTGGTGAAAACTGAGATCCTTGAACCCAAGATTTGATAACTCTCTAGAACTCTCCCAGCAGCCAGAGCTGACCTCTCTCTTTGCTGTTTCCTCCCACCCTTCCTCCCTCCCTCCCTCCCTCCCTCCCTTCCTTCCTTCCTTCCTTCCTTCCTTCCTTCCTTCCTTCCTTCCTTCCTTCCTTCCTTCCGCTATAGCTCACTGCTCTCTCTTGCCACAGCTCCACTTCCATTGCCCCTTCCTTCTCCTGCCCTGGTCACTTCGGAATTGTTCAGCTATGTCTTCAGCTGACAAGAAGGCAGCTTCCTTGCCCTGTCCCAGCTTGGCTGATCTGCCACTAACGGCCACTGCTCTGTTGTCTCTGCCACTTCTTTTCATACCCCCACATCAGTTCTCAGTGCTGAGAGCAGGCAAGAGACCATTGAAGAGAAGCCTTTGATGTGGCCTACAGTTGCAACAACAGAAGAGGCAACAAGAGGGAGCATCTCCCAGCAATCTTTGAACCAATCACAATATGCCTCACATGCAAATTAAGGTTTGCGTTTGCACCAATCACATGGCACCTCACCTACAAATAAAGACTAAGCATTAAGTAAAGTTGTGTGTCTGTTCCAATCAAAGCCTTCACCCATAGAACCAATTATAACACTTCTGCTAGTGCCCAGCCCCTCGCCTATATGGGGACCATGGTAAAGCCATTCAGAGTTCACTGAGGCCCATGAAGGCAAATGTCTGGAGCAAACTTTTTCAAGCAGCACTGACTGAGGCAGCACCTTTGGGAACGGAGGAAACCATATTGGTTGTTTTATTTCCTCAAGGCACCCACAGAGTGTGCAAGACAGCAGCTGCCAGCATAAGGCTAGCCTGCCTGATTGACAGTCCTTCCACTCAAGGCTGCCAGAGCAACAAGGGAGTGTCCCACACCTGCCACAGTGAGGTCAAATTGCCCTGCCCCAGGGTCATTGCTTATTTACAGAAAAACAAACACCAGGGAACTTTACTTACTGGAAGAATGTGAAGAACCCACCAGTAACACTAAGTGATTTCAACAGCTTCTACTAGCAACCTTCAGCCAGCTGTCCCGGCTTCTCTCCCATCTCAACCAGTAGAATTGAAGGAATTGAGAGAAAGCAAGGTCCCAACTGGGGACAAAGCTGCCACCACAACCCTCACCTTCCCAGGCAGAGCTGATCTCAAGCCAGGTCAAAGCCTGGGAGAGGGAAGAGAGCTTCCGCTGCACTTACACCAGGCCCTTGAGAGCAACAAACACTTTAGTGACTAAAAGCCTCTAAAGAAACTGACAGCATTTTCATTCGCTAGCTAAAGTCACAGAAAAACACAGGTTGCACAGTTTTTATTTGGGAGATCGAATTACCTTCTTCTCCTGACTGAACTTCTGAAAACTGGTGGAAATTGGAAATAAAATTAGTTTTTTTTTTTAAAATAAATCTTTATTTATTTATTATGTATGTAGTGTTCTGCCTGCACGTATGCCTGCAGGCCAAAAGAGGGCACCAGGTCTCATTAATGGATGGTTGTGAGCCACCATGTGGTTGCTGGGAATCGAATTCAGGACCTCTGGGAGAGAGCAGCCAGTGTTCTTAACCTCGTTTATATTTAAAGCCAGGCCTGGTGGCACACTCCTGTCATTCAAGTATGCAGGAGGTCGAAGGCTAAAAAATGAAAGTTCAGGGCCGTCCTGGGCAACTCAGTAAGACAATGTACAAAGCGGGTGGAGTGATGCTAGAGGCGAAATTACTGATGAAAGGCCTTGGGTGCAGTACCCCAAAACAACAAGAAAAGTACTATTATTTGTGATCTTGGACATCCCGTGTTCTGCTTCTGTATCTTCCATACACCAGGTTTATTGCAGCAGAGAATCCCTGAGGGCAGCAGAGTGTCAAGCGGCGGAACATGGGAATTCCTGTATCAGAAGATAGAGCCCCAGGATCAGAACTGTCATCCAGACTCACCAGTGCATCGCTACATCATTGCGTTTCCTTTTCCAAGATGAACTGCTAATCTGCAGGTATTGTACACAGTTCAAGAGGGCCTGTATCTTTGCATGTTCTCTTCCCGGGGAAATGCCAACAGCAATAACATTTTTATCCACAGGAAATGTGAGCGTCCCATACAGCAGAAATGGTACCTGGGAACTGATTTAGAAAGTAAAGCTCTGAGGCCTTGTTCCAAGCCAACTAAATCAGAAACCTGTGGTGGATCCAACTCCGCCTCTCACACTCATCCTTCCTCACCAGCCTGTCAGTCAATACTAATGCAGCTGAAATTTGACCCACAAGGAACAGACAAGATCAAGCAGGCTTCATCCCAGACATAATTTAATATATATAAATTGATAGATATAATCCATCACATGAACAAACTGAAAGACAAAAACCACATGATTATTTCATTAGATGCAGGAAAAACCTTTGACAAGATCCAACACCTTTTGTGAAAGAAGTTCTGGAGATATTAGGAATACAAGAGACATGCCTCAACATAATAAAGGTAGTTTACAACAAGTCCATAGCCGGCGTCAACTTAAGTGGAGCGAAACACGGAGCAATTCCACTAAAATCAGGAACAAGACAAGGTTGCTCACAACCATCCATATCTATTCAGTTACAGTGCTTGAAGTATTAGCAAGAGGAGAAAGACAACTGAAGGAGATCACACGGATATAAATTGGAAAGGAAGAAGTCAAAGTATTTTTATTTGTACATGATATAATATTATACATAAGAGAACCTAAAAATCCCACCAGGAAACTCCTACAGCTAATCAACACTTACAGCAAAGTAGCAGAAAAAGAATTAACACATGAAAATTCATAGCCTTCTTATAAATAAACAGTAGTGAGACAGAAATCAGGGAAGTAACACCTTTCACAGTAGCCTCAAGTAATACAAAATATCTTGGATAACTTTAAGAAAGTGAAAGACTTGTATGCTGAAAACTTCATTCATTGAAGAAAGAAATTGAAGAGGATAAATAAAACAATGGAAAAAATTTCCATGCTCATGAATCAGAAGGATTATCATAGTAAAAATGAACATCCTACTAAAAACCATCTGCAAATTTAATGCAGTCCCCACCAAAATTTCAACACAGTTCTCCACAGATCTTAGGACAATTCACAGCTTCATATGGAAACAAACAAAAAAAAAACCCAGGAAAGATTTTTTTAAAAAATCCTAAATAATAAAAGAACTGCTCAAGGTATCACTATTTCTGATTTCAAATTATACTACAGAGCTATAGTAATAAAAGCAGTATGGTATCATCACAGAAACAGACACATTGATCAATGGAAGCAAATTGAAGACCCAGGCATAAAACTACACACCTATGGACACCTGATTTTTTTTATAAAGAAGCCAGCAAAAAGATAGGGTCTTCAGCAAATTGGATATTTGCATGTAGAAGAATCCAAATAGATCCATACTTATCACCCGACACAAAACACACTCCAAATAAATCAATCAAAGATCTCAACAAAAACCGAGAGAGTCTGAACCAGGTAGATATCTTTGAACTAATTATCACAGGAAAAGAATTTCTGAACAGCACACCTTAGCAAAGGCAAAAAAAGATCAACAATTAATAAACAAGACCTCATGAAACTGAAAAGTTTCTGCATGGCAAAAGACATAGACATTCAGACAAAGTGGCAGAATGGGAAAATAATTTTACAAACTACACATTCAATAAAGTACAAATCTTCAAAGAATATGCAGAACTCAAAAAGTGAGATATCAAGAAAACAGATAACCCAATTAGATAACTGAGTATACAGCCAAACCGAGAAAACTCAAATGCCTTAAGAAAATGTTCAAAATTCTTAGTCATCATCAGGAAAATGGGAATCAAATCTATTTTGATATTTCATCTTCCACCTGTCAGAATGGCTAAGACCTATAAAATAAATGACAGCTCATGCTGGTGAGGATGTGGAGAAAAGGGAACACTCATCGATTGCTGGTGAGACAGCCAACATACACAATTGCTGTAAAATTCTGTGTGGTGTTTCTCTGGAAAAATTGAAATCAATCTACCTCCAAAGTCACCTCTACCAGTCTTGGACCCATACCCATGGATACTTTGTTCTACCACAGAGATGATTTTTCAACCATGTTCATTGCTTCTCTATTCATAAAAGCTGAAAATTGCAAAAATCTTAAATTATCAGCAGATGAACTGACAAAGAAAACGTGGTCCATTTATACAATGAAATATTACTCAGCTGTTAAAAAAATGAAGTTCAAAGATAAATGAGTGGAACTAGAAAAAAAAAGCCATCTTAAATGAGGTAAGACAGACCCAGAAAGATAAATGTGATATGTAGTCTATTATAAATGGATATTAGTGATTAAGTAAATGAATAGTTATTGATGACCGTGACTGTGGGGGTAAGCTGCTGAAATGGGAAGATCATTTTGGGGAAAGGAATGAGGGGAGAAGTATGAGGAGAGAAAGCTAAAATTAAGGGTCATTTGAGTGGTAGTACAGAAACCCAATATATTAGCAGCGTGCACAGGGCCTGCAGGAGTCTGCACCAGATGAGGTCCTAGAGATAAAAGGAGTTGAGAACACATGCCCCCACCCCTAACCTGGACTCCATCTCCAGATGATAAACACAGGCAAAGGAAGAGTGATGTTCCTTCAGGGAAGTCTTACAGACCCAAGTAGACAGTCAACAGAAAATGTTGTAAGAGGTTGCTTGTTTGTTTCTCGGCCGCCCATCATCTCAGACCTGAGGGTCATGTTAGCATCCACGGGCCATGCCACTGCTGGGGCCATACAGATCTGAGTGGCCTGCACTGCCACCTCAGGTCGTGGTATTGTCTGGGCCTAGGCTGCTCAGAAAAGCAACTAAAGGAAAGCTTGGAGCCAGGTGTGTTGGGGCAAACACTCAATTCCAGCACTGGAAAGGCAGAGGCTGGCAGATCTCTGAGTCTCGGGTCAGTCTGGTCTACAGAGCAAGTTTCAGGACAGCTAAGCTTAGCCAGTGAAACATAGAAAGCTGGTGAAGATGGAACTGAAGGAGGGAGCCATGTCCCAGCCCCAGCAAGCAGAAGAACTTGTCAGCTTTGACCACATGGTTTTGGGTTTAGAGTTAAGGATAGAAGAAAGGCGTTATAAAATAAAGCCCCTGAGGCCATGTATGTGTCAGGGATGTCCCTGAATAGAGGCCTAGTAGAAGGGTCATTTAGTGAATCTATGAAGTTGAAGCCTAGATTTTCTGTGGAATAATTCTTCTGTACATAGGGTGAATATATGTCTCTATGATTGGTTTAACAATCTGACTGGCCAATAGCTGAACAGGATAAAATTAGGCAGCAAAGTGAAACAGGCTGATGGTATGAGGAAGGGTGAAGTCAGAGAAGTCTTCAGACAGACAAAGAATGAATTGTACACACAAAATGGGACAGAGGTCAAAACCACAAGCCTTAGGACAGCACATATATTAATAGAAATGGGTTAAATTTTAAGAGTTAGTTAGTAATAAGTCTGAGCTATTGGCAGGGCCTTTATAATTTATATTAAGTCTCTGAGTCAATTATTTAGGAATCAACTGCCAGTTATTTGGTAGCCGGCATTTGGAACAGAAAACTCTGCCTACATGGACTGACTTGGAGACCCCAAGATATTAGAAATGCCGGAATTGATTGATACCTGCCAAAGAAAGCTGATAACAGGGAATGGAACCAGCCCAAGAGAAACAAGTATGGTGCAGTCAACAGAGATGAAAGAAATTAGAGATCTGAAGAGTGTTTGACATCAGACATAAAGAGGCAGTATTTGGGAATTAACCAGCTAGATTTTGGTCTTGTATTGGTCCAGTATTTCAGCACTATGCCCTTTCCCAGCATTTTGGAATTGCAATGTATATTCTAGACCATTATATGTTGGAAGTATATGATCTTATTTTTATTATGATTTTATAGGAGATTACAGTTAAAAGATTGCATGACTCTGAGAAGAGACTTTGAATTTTGTACTTTTAAAAATCGTTGCGACTGTGATGTACATGGGGACACTTGAAGTTGAACTAAATGCATTTTACATTATGATATTGTTACAAAATTATGGGGTGCAGGGAGTGGAATGTCATGGTTTGAGTGTAATTGGCCCCCATGATCTCATGTGTAGTGGCACTATTAGGAGGTGTGGCTTTACTGGAGTGGGTATGGCCTTATTGGAGGAAGGGGTGGGCTTTCAGGTTTCCTATGCTCAGGATACTATTCACTGACTCAGTCAGCTTCCTGTTGTCTACAAGATATAGTAGTCTTAGCTACTCCTCCAGCACCATGTCTGCCTGCATGACACCATGTTCCCCAACATGATGATAACAGACTGAACCTTCGAAACTGTAATTGAGCAACCTCGATCAAATGTTTTCCTTATAAGAGTTGTCATTGTCCTGATAGAAATAGAAACCCTAACTAAGAGGGGAGCCAAACACACACACGCACACGCACACGCACACACACACACACACACACACACACACACACACACATGCACGCGCGCCTCCAACAAGTATGTCTAATCCATGGTATAGAACTGCCTGTAATAACATGAACATATTCTTTCTACTTCTTTTTAGGCTGCCTGCCAAATGGGCACCTCCTTGCTATGCCCTTTATGGGCTGCCTACCACAAAGGCATACTCCTCTCCAATGTCCACCATGTAGACAATTCTACTTCCTAAGACACCTGCACCTTTCCAGCTATTTTTACCTTTAACTGCTCTAACTACTTGTCTCTCCCCTTCTACTGGGCATCACAATAGAGTTGCCTGATTTGTCTACTTTTACTACAAAAGTCACACCTGTGTGCCAGGAAGCTTCCTTTATCCTACAGGGCCCCCATAATGTAGAAAGGGATTTCTCCCCTATGATTTGGAACATTTCTCTCTGACAAGTCTCTCAGTCTGCCTGGGAACACCCCAGACTGGAATTCTTTTTACTATAACACTTACCCTCTTTGCTCCCTCATGGCTCATGGCTCCCTCCAACTACAACTTCGTCACCTCTCCCTGGGAGAGGTCCCTACATATGACCTGTCTTGGCCACCTTTTCCTTGGAGCTACCTGTTCTATCTCCTAGTGCCCTCCTGCGCCTATGTGTGGTGAACTTCCTTATCCCACCATAGGATCTGCCTGCTAAGTCCCACAGCTTCTCTATGCCCTTGTGGCTTCTGCCATATTGGAACCCTCCCTCATGTTGATGTCCTGTTTTTTCTTCCTCATACTCTATGGCTGCACTCTTTTCTGTCTCTTTCTCATGCTCCCTATAGAGTTCTTTTTCTTTTGTGACCCTGTCTCCTTTTCTCCTTGGACTCAATTCCTTTCTTGGACTCAGATTTTCTTAAAGCCTTGCTGTTCTGCTGAAAATGGCTTGCTTCAGTATAGCACGGTGGCCAGAGATGGCACACTTGAGTCCCAGATTCTCACTAATTGTAACAATTTCTGCAACCACACAAACAAATGATCACAAGGTCTCTTATCTTTAGGATTCTACAACTATCTACTCTTAAATGTTTTTCTTTGGGCTTTGTTCTCAAGAAATCTTCTAAGACTATTGTGCAAACAGACTTTATCTCAGGAGAGATTTGTAAATTCACTGGGTGTGATTAAAGAACCTGTAAAATTTGGCTTATGATGTGGAATTCCCTCTGTGTGCTGTGAATATGTTTTATTACCATTGATTAATAAAGGAACTGCTTCAGCCTATGTCAGGGCAAAATAAAGCCAGGTGGTAATTCTGAACAGAGACATATAGAGAGAGTAGGTGGAGTCAGGGAGATTCTATGTAGCTGCCAAAGGAAAAAGATGCCCGCAAACGTTTACCAGGAAGCCACAGCCTCATGTTGATACACAGATTAATAGAGATGGGTTACTTTAAGATATAAGAGTCAGTTAATAAGAAGCCTGAGCTAATAGGCCATGTAGTGTTGAAATTAATATAATGTTGTATGATTATGAGCAACCAGGAAACCAATATGTAGTCTCCTTTTATAGGCTTAAAACTTACAGCAAAAGACATATAATTAAAACCTATACATAGATGTTTTAATTTGCTGCAACATACTATATATGTGATTTAATGCCTATCTAGAATATACTGCTTGTGTAACTTAGATTCAGCTCTTATTTAAGGAAACATATTTTAAAAGGCAAGCAACCATGTGACCCTTCTCTATCTTGGCCAATGACCTTCGAGATGTAAGCAGCCACATAACTGGCAGCCATCTTTACAAAGGTTATAGGATACCCCTAGACAAATATCAGCCAATCAGAGGTCCTGAAGCTTAGAAATCCCTCACCCCAATCTCTGCTATTATAAAAACACACCCCAACTGAATTCTGGGCTCTCAGATCCCACCAATATGTTGGACACACAAAGAACCCAAGTTTGAACTTAAATAAGAATAAAGTCTCTATGCTTCTACATACAGGACTTGCTCTCCTAGTTGGTTTTGGAGGACTCTGTGATCTCAGCATAACCTTTGGGTTCCCCCAAGCCCACCGGGATTTATCATCCTGCAGAGACTTTAGCTGACCAGCAAGTTTTTTGTCTTTCTGTGTTTTCTGTGTTTATGGTTCATTTTTTTGTCTTTCTGTTTTGGATATCCTTCTGTAAATAGGCCCAGAATCTGAGAGCCTGTTGATGGTCTGAGAGGATGCACATGAAAGAACTATAAGCGGAGTACCCAAGAAGATGTTCCAGGGCCCATCTGTACGGGAATGTATCCCTCTGGTTAATCTGGGTCCCAGGACCAGATCCTTCTGTACAGGATAGAATTCCTCTAGTTTCTGTAAAAAGACAGAGAGGGCTGCACCCTCATTCTGACATGGAGCTGGTGTCTTCAGTTCAGTTTTGCCTCCAGATGCCAGGAGGACTCTGTTGCTCTCTGTGCTGTTTTGTTTTTGTCTGTTGTCCGTCCTCTTTCTTACTTGTGAGGCTTTGTAATGTGGGACAGACTCAAAGCATGACATCTTTGACTTTGATATTAGATCACTTACAGGATTTTAGAGATAGTGTTGTAAGCATAGGGGTATGTTTTCCTAAAAGGGATGAGACAAACAACCTCTACCTGCCTCAAACATTTCATTGCAAGGAGGCAGCCTTGACCAATGCAGGCTGGTATGCCACCCAAGCACAGGACTGTGGAGCAGCATACTTGTGTGGGTGGGAAGGCTGGGCTATGCAGCCTTGTGACAATGTAGTAAGACTGCCAACTACAGCTTGCAAGGAGCATGTGTGCCCAATAAAATGTCAAATGCTAAACAGATATCTGGGGTTAATTGTTATGGCTGGAAAAGTTAGCAATCTTTGGCCCCCATGCTGTCCACGGAACCCTTTCCATGCTGGTGGGTGGGGCTTATACGGCCACCCCTGGGGGTTGTCTACCTCAACTTCTGTTCAAACCTGGCTGAGATTTGGCTCCACGGTTGCTAAGATATATGGCAGTCATGCTATGTTGCTGTAGCCAGGGCCTGTTACAGCTCCTCCAGGGATGCTTTGCCATTCAGATACCATGGGTTATAAATATCATTTAAAGGGGTCAGAAGCTTCATGTTGGTATAGGTTTTTTAAGTTAATTGACCATATTAGGTCAATTCTGGTTTGAAAATATTGTCCTATTGCAAAGTTTCGTTTATTTCTTGAGAAAGTGGTGTATGCTTGTTTTGTTGAAAAGTTTTGTTTGTGTTTTCTGGTGTGTTCCTAAGTTTCATTGCAAGCACAGAACTGAAACAGAAATGGTTTGGACATTTTTGCTGACAGCAGCTAGTCACCACCCACTGCTGCTGTGGTTGCATTTATGGTCAGGGCTCAAAATTTATCTCTGAGCTCAGGTCACTGTATTTGGATTAGCAGGAGTCCAGATGTCTTTTTGATATAGATAATATTAAAATTGTTTTATGCTATTCTTTATTGGAAAACCAGCTCTAGAGTTGGGTTATAGCTCTTCCTTTGCTAGGCACAAGCATATTTAAAATTTTCCTCTATGTTGCTCTGTCAATTTGAGCCTCTGACAAGGAGAAGGAAACAAAGCAGAACAGAAAAAAAATAAATTATGTGAATATTCTGTACTTTAAAATTTATACATTTATTTTGTTAAATATTATTATTTAAGAAATATTAAAATAAAATTAAAATAAAACTGGTTAAAAGTGAAAACTAGTCACACTGAAAAAATGATAATTTAAATTTTAATGCTAATTTTAAAGGAACCATATGGCATGATTCCAATTTGGACTGCCACCATTTTTTTTACTTGCTGCCATTTTGCTGGAGTTAAAAAAAAAAAGTGGATGCCACAGGATTTCACAGCCATCTTGATTAGAAATGACCATATAAAATTGGCCTGATTAGAAGACGAAAGATTAAGAAAATTTGGGTTGGGATACATTTTTATATGATAATTCGTGTCCTGTCCTAAAAACCAGTTTTTTTTTAAAAAAAAAAAAATAAGATTTAAAATGTTAAACCTGTACCTCAATGCTTTTATACCCCCCAAAAATATACTTTATTCTGCCAGCAAAACCTTGTGGTTTAAAAGTCACTCAGGTGACAATGGTTCGGAAGACACAAAGGTATCATGGGAAACAGCTGGGGTGTGCGGATGTGTGGCAGGACTAGTGGAAATGGAGACAGTGCTTTCGTTTCCTGACTGCCCGGACCTGAACGATCACACAGATCTATAACAATTACAACACTGTTTGGCCAATGGCGCAGGCGTATTCCTAGCTAGCACTTACATCTTACCCATTTTATTAATCTATGTATCTATGTATCTATGGTTTACAGGTAATGTTCTGACGTCTTTCTCATTAGTGGCT
The DNA here is from genome assembly GCF_903992535.2 of Arvicola amphibius. Classification (NCBI taxonomy): domain Eukaryota; kingdom Metazoa; phylum Chordata; class Mammalia; order Rodentia; family Cricetidae; genus Arvicola; species Arvicola amphibius. Next base: position 45,625,273 of record NC_052058.2, read on the forward strand.
ACATGGTGTCTCCTCAACTCCACCTACTCATTGTCTCTAGCCTGGTTTCCTACCTGGTTTAACTCTGCTAAGCCATTGGTCAAAACAGCTTTATTCATCAACCAATAAAAGCAACACATATACAGAAGGACATCTCACATCAGATTAGAGTCCCAGTGAGAGTCCAGTTACAAGGATGTGCCTTAACAGTTTTAGAAATGTCATTGCCGGTGATAGTCACCAGAGGTGCCAGGTACAGTGTAATGGAGCAGACTGAGATCTGAAAGACAGGCTATGTATGTGCCATCAAAGGTGGGGCCAAAGAGGTACTTTATTTTTGATATTGAAGGAAGACATCTAAGAGATTTTAATTTTTTTTAAGAACAGTTTTTAAAATATTTAAATTTATAAGGCTATGGAATCGTTGTGCTTGTAAAATGTTTTATATTGTTGATATTTGAACTTAAAAGGCTAAAACTTAGGGTCACAGCCATAATCACTGGATGCTAACCATAAACTGGTATATTTATTTCTTGTAATGCAGCAAGACAATGACCTAAGTAGTCTGGCAAAGGACATGAAGCAGTTTCTCAGCCCATTGAGTCTCAACCCTTTGGGGATTAAAAATAAAACCATTTACAGGGTTGTAGCCTAGGACCACCTGCGTGCCAGACCCTGGCATTAAGATTCATAACAGTGACAAACTGCAGTTGTGAAAGAGCAATGGGAAAAATTGTTATGGGGACTGATCACAACATGAAAAGTGTTATTAAAACATTGGAAAAAATTAAAAGTCAATGAATTAAAAAATGTCTCTCCTTATTTAAGGTCTATTCAGATATAAGGATGTAGGTTTAGCCTCCTTGTCTTTGCTAATTTTGCTGAGTTTGAATTACTTGGATAAACAAAGTCATATAAATCTTTATGTTTCACTAAAAAGAGTTTCAGTTCAACATCATTATTTTTAAAGCTAAACCTGACAAAAATGTAATGTGAAGTCCCAGTCTTATAAAAGCTACTGACCTATTATGAAATGTTTAAAAATACAAGTTAATAGCTATCCTTATAAATGATCAAGTTTATTAATTATAACCATGCTAAGTACTGGATATATGGCTAACTGGGTATGGACTGGTACCTGACATTTTTAAGAGATTCGGAAGCTGTCGGATCTATACTCAGGTGTAATTTATTTATCCTTCTGGGATCTCTGATAGTATTGATGGCTAGACTAGCTGTAACTTGTTAAATTGGCAGCATTAAACAATCAGATCCTTCCACAAAGCTATAGCCAGCTTGTTATCTCATTCTATATATAAAAATAAAGCCTTGCTTTTCATAAAGCTACTGGGTCTCTTAATAAAAAATTGTTTTAAGGTATATAAGAGTCTGAGGGTATAAAAGTTTATAAGTTTTGAGGGTCTCAGGAAATTATTTAAAATGTAAATATACATTACAACAGTATAAATAGGTAATTAAAATGTAAAAAATGTTTCAGATTTCTTTCCCCTTCTGTGGTATAGTTCTGCTAAGATGGTAGAGCAATGACTACTTACTGTTTGGGTCACAAGCTCAAGGTTTTAGATTTATTTTGGTTGTCATCTAAATATAAACTTAAAGATGCTTCTCATCAGGTCAAAGTCATCTCTGTCCAAAATATACCTGGCTCCCTGGTCAGAATAAAAATGTACATATTTCTAACCCAAATCTGCAGTGTTTTCTAGAACTCAAAGGTATTAGTTTATTCTTGCTGTTTTATAGATACCCATTACCTGTTTTTTTTTACTACAATATGGGTTTCAGTACAGATTGGTAATACTTTGGTGGTTCTTTTGTAAAATAAAATTTCATGTAGACTTCAGAAAAAAACCTAGATACACTTTTCACAGGTCAAAAAGATTCCAGGTAAGTACTGTTGTGGTTTAAATAAAACAGCACTGGTCCCTGAGTGGCTGCAGTGGGCAGCAAGTCCCAAGACCATGGTGGGCCATGAAGGCAGCCAGGTACCAGACAGGAAGCCCACAAGGGGCAACGGATCCCAGGTAAAGAGCTGCATGGTGGGTGAGAGAAGGATGGATAGGCATGCCATCCAGAATGAGGTTGGATATTTATTTAGTGGGTTATGGAAGGGAAGGGGAGTGAAAGGGAAAAGGGGGACTAGGAGGGGGTAGAGGAGAGGTGCCACAATAGCAGCTACCTCTTTGGGAGAGAGAAGAAAAGGAAGGGCTCTGACTGGAAAAGGAAGAGGTAGAGGACAGGGAGTAGGGAGGGCTTGTCTCTTAAAGGGACAGGACAGACCCTTATACTACCATCTCTTTTTATAATAAAAAAGGTGGGAGGTTAGGCACAACGGGTTAAAAAAATTGGAGCGGCAGATTCTCAAGACCGCTTCCTGATTATTTGAGGGTGTCATCTGGGTGGGGGGGGGGAACCTGAGAGATCTGGGTGCAGGTCACATCCTGGCATACCTGGTCTCTTTGCTCCTTTTCAGTGTTTGTGGTATGGAAATGTCTGATGTCTCTTACACCTGTTTAAGATATTTGCAGAACAGAGGACAAAGTCAAGTTTAGAGGAAAACAATTTTAGGACAAGAGAATTGAGAGGGGTGAATCTGACCTGTTTAAGGTGGATCATTTAATTCAGCTTCCTAGAACTCACAAGAATTTTTTGGGTTTGTGAAAACATAAGCTTTAAGCAGCAGCATATTTATATGAAAATGACTGTGACAGATACTTTTTGCATATTGAAAAGTATCTTTAAGACTATGAAAGGCAGCGGGAGAGAGAATTTTGTTAACTTGTATTTGTCCTCGCACCTTTATAACTTGCAGGTACATGCCTTAATAACTTGTATTTGTATTTTACTGAAACTTGTTTGGCGAGGTTGTCCTTTTAAACTGACAAAACCTCTCAGCTGTCAGACTGCATCTGAGATCTTTGAGAAGGATAAAATTTTGCTTGAGTTATTGATTTAAAACAACAGAAAACTTACTTGGTTGGCACCTAGAGCTACTGCTCACAGTTTTCCATGGTAGCTGAGGGTCATATTTGCCTTTTGCTATATAGTGCAGGGCCTGCTGGGCTCCAGAAGATCCTGTGGGCTAGCAATCTGTAGGAAGACAAGCCTACCTTGACCTGAGCATCTAGGCTGTCAATTCCAGTGATTCTGTCCATGTCTGGAGATCTTCAGTTTAGATGAAAGGCAGTTTTGCCAAATTGCAGATGGACGTTGTTTCGTGCACATTTGTCTTCTGTCGTCTTTGGAGGAAATAGGGCGCTACTGCTAGGAGCCAACCTGTCCCTTTTTGTTATGAAAAGATTTTAATAATTAAATATTTAAATGCCATATTCCCCAGATCTCTGAGCAGTTGAGGGCTGTTTATCAGCTGTAACTGCAGTATAGAATCTGGCTGGAGAGCTGGGTCTGAGCTTGACTATACTGGATTTCAACTTAACAGGTAAGATTTACACTCATAAAAAGACAGAAAGAAGAAAAAAACTGCTTGCAATACAAGGTTAATGGCAGAACTGACAGTTGTAGAGAACAGCTTAGTGTATTTTAAAGCAGGGTTGGATTAAACATAACATATTTTTGTAAGAGACTTAAAAGTACATACCAGTTTAAAACATGAGACTTGTTGTTTTGTAGTCTGAAATGAGATGCAATGAACAGACATTTATAACATTTAGGTGCCTTTAAGTTCCATATATGCACACACACACAGTGAACAGGAGTTGGGTGAAGTGGATGCTCTTGGTGGGCCCTACCAAAGTCATGCCACTACACAAGACACACATGTAACAGAATCAATACTGGGGAGCTAGGCAGGGAATGCCTCAGTAAAGATGGCAGGACTTGGTCACCTGACCTGGTTCTCAGTTAAGATGGCAGTGAAGTCACCAACCTCAGTCAAAATGGCAGCAGTCATATGTTGTATGGGGAAGCCACTCTCTTTGAGCCAAGGAATTTTATCTAGAGGCATGATCTGCCCTGTTGGCAAGCCGCCGTGCCACAAGCCATGGTGGGAAGCAATGGCTGGAATTGAAAGCAGCTGCCTCGTGGATCCAACTAGTCTTGTCAGTAGTGGTGGCAGGGACAGTTTGAAAGAAAGCAGAGCCGGCAGGACACTGGCAGAGCATAGTTTAAGGATTTATACCATAGATGAAAATGTGAAAACCACCACAGGGCCTAGAGAAGAGCGTCCTCTCTCCATAGGTGGGGTGTTGAAGCCTGACTGGCTCCAGTCTGGGAGACTCGGAAACCTTCGAGGCTTAGAGGCTGTTCCGAGTGATGGCAGGAACGACTGATGAGTGAGTGGTCCAAGAGAAAAGAAAAGAACAAAAGGAGAAAGAAAAATCCAAGGGACCCTGGGCCTCCAGTCTAATTTACTGTACAGCATGTGCGGTGCTAGCACGGGAGGACTGACCCCAGGTCGTCCGGTCACGTTTGTTTCTGTGGAAAGCAGTAAAGGGCTCAACCATAGCCGTGAAGAGGAAAATTCACCACCGAAGCTGCTGCTGTGTGTAGAGGTCAGCGTTTAGGCAGGTGGAACATGTGGTTGTTGTGGAAAAAAATACCCGGTTCTGGATCCCAATCCCGGGATAGGGGCAGGAGAGCCTCCCATGTCTCAGCCACTGATGTTAAAATGCTCATGCATTTTAACCTAAAGCCTTTGCTATGACACCAAGATGGAAATCTGTTCCAGTTCTCTTATAGGTTCCAGGAAGAAGTTCTGCTAGCTTAACCTCACCCAGTTTCAAGCATATTTACAGGTCACTCCTACTGTCTAGGCCTAGACAGAGTGCTCTCCAGACAATGAAAAACAGTATCTCCTGGGACTTCACCATTGGTACCAACTCTCCTGGATCAACTAAAATATGGTTTTATCTGCTATTGTGTCCCAATTATATACCCGAGTCTTACCTATACACCAGAGGGTACCCCTCTGTCTCATTCTTTGTGGCAGTTAATGACTTCCCAGGACTAGCCCTATTTTATAGGGCCAATAATAACAATATTTTTTCCTAGCCACCTACCTTCTCATCTCCCTCAAAAAGCAGGTGCCTGAAGACTCCAGGATAACAGTAAACCAGATGCCACTCCAGCCCCACATCTCACTGAGTATGAGCTCACCACTCCCAGTTCTCCCCTCCCCACAGAGCCCCATGTCTGCAGGAAGTAGCCAGACTTGAGCCAACACCCCTTTATCTAAAATGAGCCTAAAATGTTGGTCATAAGCATCACCTCAGCTTTCTGTTACCCCTTATACAAAAAGTCTTGAATGTAATACCCAGCTGGGAAGTTCCTTTCCCCTGGGAGTCATCTTGGTCTGGACTCTACCTCCAAAAAGCCCATCAAGCACTGATCCCTCCCCAGGGAGGGTCAGGACCACTCCCACAGGCTATTTAGGCTCAAGCCAGAAAAAGGAACACATGGTTCCTGGAGTTTTTTGTTGGCTTCCCCTCTCGCTGCTGTGCTCTCTTAGCCACGCAGGAGAGCTGCATTTATTAAATGTGGGCATCTTTGATTTGGCCTAATCTGGTCTGCTTGGAGTTATTTTGCATCAGCAGAGAGGTTCCTCTTAAGAATATTCCTAACAAGTACAGCCTAAATTTGTCCCTCTTGTCCATTCCTGAGGGTGATCCTTTTCTCTCCCCTGGTCTTGGGATTCCTCCCCTTCTGCCACGCACCAAGCCCCGTGTCTGTGTTCAGTATGCTTGAACGCTGTTACTGAGCTTCGGGCAAGGGGCTGGAGGTTAAAATACACAGACACACACACAGAGACAGAGAGACAACGACACAGGTCATCCTTGAATTCCCCAAGAATGCCCCCTTTATTGTGTTCAGGGGCAGATTATATAGAGATAGCCACGCCCCAGCCAAACCCACCAGAAACCACTCTCCTGCCATCAGGAACTCCTGAAGGTCTCGTGCTCAGTGCAGCTGTAGGCACTCAGATCAGGGAACTACAAGAAATTCAGGATCTGGGGTCTCACTGCTCCCAACACCCTTCCTACTTTCTAAGTTATGAACCTGAAAGTTTCAAATGTAATATTTTCCTTTAAGTTCATAAATTTTAAATTCTGTTTCTAGTTCAAACTTGTCTCAATAGGTTTCTACTTGGATGATAGACTACAACCTGCTCCAAATGACTTTGAGCCCTGGATTTGCTGAAAGCTAATGTGGACCAGTCCAGCCTATGTGAATATTCCCTGTCTTTTCAACACAGTCTGTGAACCAGATGCTTCTTATAAATGCTCCATTGCCTGAATTACCTCCTCACCTTTGACAAGCCTTTCAGCCTTTTTTGGCCCTGATAACAATGCCCCAATGTCAGCTGGAAGTAGTTGTAGAAAAGAACACATTGTCCTGTGCTTCCTGCCCAAAATAGGTTGAAATGCTAAGACCATGGGGGAACACTCCCTGCGCTGGGTACAAAATGGCTACCTATAATGCCCAATGACATACCAGGAAAAAAGGCCCAGAGTTGTCAATTAATGGATTTATTAACAAAAATGGTCCTACAATAAGATTAGACACTTAGGTTCTTTATGCAGAATCAGAGAACCAAAGAGGGCATTCAGTATTATAATTATAATTTGGTTGTATTCAAGAGCTACAGGGCCTGGTAGCAGAGAATGACCATTGCCCTAGAAAAATCTGTTAGCTAATGGTTCTTAGGTTCCAATACTATCCCCTTAAGCCCCTAGGCAAGCAGGACCCATGATTGGGTCCTGTCATGTGTACTTGTGAAGAGGGGAATATAGGATTCAGGCATGACAAGCTCAATAGAGGCCCAAGTCTAAGTACTTTACCCTAAGGCAATGCCTGATTCTGATAAAGACCACAAACTGAGATCACCCAGGCACCACTCAGAAACAGACCATCCAAAAGAAATTCCTAACATTCCAACCATTGTAGAAGATCACCTGCCAGCACACAGTCATTGCTTTTCACCAGGACACCCCTAGACAATGTCAACCAATCAGGGTTATTGAACCACAACCTCTGATAGTATAAAAACTCCACCCCAACTGAGAACAGGGCTCTACAATCATTTCCATATGTTAGACACACGGAGAGTCAAAGTTTGAACTTGAACAAGAGTAAAGGTTCTTTGCTTTTGCATATAGGACTTGGTCTCCTGGTTAGCTTTTGGAAGACTCCGTGATCTGGGTATAAAAGTGTGCACTAAGCTACCCTGGGCCCTACAGACGCTTCATGAGAAGCAGGAGGCTAAGTTGAAATGGATTTCTGTCCATTTTCCCCAATCTGTAAACATTATAGCCATGAATAAAGAGCCAGAAATATAAGAACTGGTGACAAATCAGAGGACTTGAACAGAGTCCCAAGAACTCACTGCTGTCAAGGCAAACACTCCAAGCTATGCCAATCCTGGTGGTTTTCAAGGAAAAACAAATGTTGCTTCAATTCCCAATTACCCTCCTGGGAAATTTCAGTTGAAAACTTCATTAGTTGCGATTATCACCAGCATAAATTTGACTGTCCCTCCGTAGGCTTGAGTCAGTGGAGAGCATGCATAAATGACTGGAGAAAGCAAGAGACAGATGCCAGGCTTGGCTTGAAATTATCTCAGAGACACCATGCCAAGCACCCACATGATGTTAACAGGAAGAGAGCATCCACCGAGAAGTTGCACCCCAAACAGGACTTGATTCATAAACTGAGGACCGAATGATCCTTCAGTCATATGTCTCACAGTCCTGAGAGGGTCATGGAGAGTGGAGGAACCCCAGCCATCAGCAAGATAAGACTGCTATTGACGAAGATGCTTCAGAAGGAGAAAGCAACATCAAAGCCACGAGAGCAAGCCCTCCAGTAGACACCCAAGACCTGACCCTTCCACTTGGTTGCCACTGTCTGTCAGTTTCACAAATCAAGAGAATGTGATTGGGTTAACTCCTCTGAAGAAGGTCTATAGCATGAAGATGGTCCTAATTGGACATTCTCTTCCATGTTATGCTCTGGCAAAGTTAGAGAATCTGTGTGGGAGATAGTTTTACCAGTCAGCGTTACATCCTGCAACATGTTGCAATTGAAATGTAATTAAAACAATTTGACTTTTTAGTCCTTCTGTAATAAGACATCAACCTTGTCGGACAACATCACCATAATGATTACATAGCTTCCTTAAGGATTTGGTTTTACTCCCACCAACCTTAGCCTGTGGCTCCCGTCCATGTGGTTGCAATATGGCTGCTGTTGCTTCTGCTGTCATGTTCTCTGCATAAGGAAAAAGCAACAAAAGCATTTTCCCTTTGAGCTTTTATTTGTATAATAAAGGAAAATCTTGGATAACTTCTCCCTGTGTGTTTGAGTCAATGACCTTCAACATGGCTGCAACACTTTAAAGCAATATTGCAGCTCTCCAGCTAGTTTTAGAAGGAAGGAGGGCCGTGAATGCTGTTGAATCACAATATTTTCTATCAGTGACAGCAGCAGAGTATGGGCCAGACTTGCTGGCTCCTGTCAAGCCCTCTGATGTCAAGCACTCCAGCTGCCTATCAGGGAATAGCATTAGATAGATCTCCAGCGGTCTGTTTATATCCAGGATTCACTGAAGGCCACTCAGCAGGTAGATACACTTGGCCATCTGCCCCAGTCATGGCCCCTTGTTCTCCTTATTGTCAGAGTCCTTCTGTACTCATGGTACAAAATCTGGTGACATTTTCTATACCAGGCAAGGCACAAGCATGAGAGCAACACTGGTCAAGAAGAACCAAGGAAAAGTATGGCCTGTGGAATTGCCTGAGAAAGATTTCATATCAGTCCATCAGAAGTCCATCATGAACTTCCAGCTCATGGTATCTTCCTTTGCTCCAGCGCTACAGTCTTCAGACTCAACCACAAGTTGCTGAAGTTGTTTTGAATCAGTGAGGTAACATAATCGCCACACTTAAAATCTGCTATTGTTATGCCCAGACCATGGGAATCCCCCAAAAGATGGCCACAAAGACTGAATCCCATATGTAAAAGCAAAGAGTCTTTATTCAAGTTTGAACTTGGACTCTCCATGTGGCCAATGCATTGGCACAATCAGAGAGCCTTGAGCTCAGTTGGGGTAGGGTCTTTATCATAGCAGAGGTTGGGGGAGGGGATTTCTGAGGTTCAGGACTCCTGATTGGTTGATGTTTGCCTAGGGGTGACCTGGTGAAAGGGGATGGGTGTGTTGGGCGAAGGGACATCTATCTACAATGGTTGGGATGTTAGGCATTTCCTTTGGAATGTTAGATAATTTCCACCTTGGATGTTGATTAGTCCATTCCTGGGTGGTGCCTGGGTGGTCCCAGTTTGTCATCTTTCCTAGAGTCTGGTGCTGCCTGAGGGTAAACTGGAATGTGGGCGTACTTTCTGGTTGGTCTCTATTGTGTTTGTCATGGCAGCAGTATAGATGCCATGTGGCAGGTGTGTACCAAGGTGCCCTGGGTCCTACAGTATCTGTAGTCATTGATGATGTTGATCACAGGCCACCTTCTCCAGACTCTACCATACCAAACTAAAAACCCTACTTACTTATGCTGGTTTTAAGAGTTCTACTTCTTTATGTAGTTAATTTAACTTAATTTATTTACTGTTATTATTTGTTTGTTTTGTTTAAAAGCCCAGCATATCCTAGCCACTGCTGTGGGTACCAGGCATGACAAGCTCAATAGAGACCACCTGGGAACAAGCCATCCAAGGGGAGTACCTAACATTCCAACCTTAATAGATAGGATCACCTGAAGCTCCTTAGCCCGGCACATACCCATCTCCTATCACCAAGACAGCCCTAGACAAATGTTAGCCAATCAGAGATCCTGAACCTTAAAAAAAAAAAAACCCACCCTAATCTCAGCTATGATGAAAACCGCAACCCAACTGGGCTCATGGCTCTCCAGGCTCACTGCTATGTCAGGTGGACAGGGGCCAGGGAGTGGGGCAAACTGGATTAAAGGCTCTTTGCTTTTGTATAACAATGCAGACTTCATGGTGGTTTTGGAGGTGGGGAAACCCTCGATCTGGGCAAAACACTGTAATGGCCTGAAAGAAACCATTCTAGGTCAGAAAGTACCCATTTTGTATCCAGTGTGTGTGTGTGCGTGCGTGCGTGTGTGTGTGTGTGTGTGTGTGTGTGTGTGTGTGTGGTGTGTATCAAATAGCAGCCTGATAAGATCCAGGATTCTGACGTAGTAGGGTCCAGATAAGAACCAGGAGCCATTGTCTTCCAGCAGGCAGGGGAGGCAGTATTTGCCTGTGCTCATCAAGGCAACACTTGGACAGCAGTGTCTAAGCCATACCGGGCAGCTGTTGCCTGACGGTGGCCAAGCCAGGTCAGTGCCCAGTTCTCAGTATTCTTGCTGCCTCTGGCAACACATGGCTAGATCTCATCAGATAGGAACACAGCATGCGCCCAGGAAGTGGAGATACAAGGGCTGGTTCAAAACTCCCTGCCGAATGGTCATCGATCTCATTACTTTATACAAATTCATACAGGACCAGGATACTCTGTCTGTGCTTGTTTCCATGGTTACCCAACTGCGCCCCCCCACCCCCAAACTCGCACTCTGCTTGGAAGCAGCAAAGTCAGAATAGTTAAGTCAGTAGTGCTTACAGCTGCTGTTGGGATATTGTGATGTGGGGTGGATGGGGACAAGGGCTAGCCAGAAACTCAATTTCTAATGATCTGAAATGATTTGGTACAATCTACCCCTCCCCTGTGTCTTCCTCTTTCCAGACGAATGGAGGATGAACGTGGTTTTTTAATGACAAGGCACAGGCCTGAGATGTGTGTGCCAGGTTTCTCTACCTGAGCTAAGGCTTAAGGGAGGCACAGGGAACAGCTGCACCTGGATCGCCTCAGGGTTTCTGCTCCACTTCCTTCAGGGTGGAATATCTACACAATTACCTAGAAATCCATCAGGAAACCATCCCTTCTCCCAGGGTTGCTCAGCTTTCCGTTGCTGTGAGAAGCCCCTGAGACTCAAGGAAGGAAGTTCTTATTTACTCCGTGGTTACAGACATTTTGGCCCATGGTCCCTCAGGGCCACTGGACCCGCAGCTTTGCTGTTTCTGAGCCATGCTGAAGGAGAGACAGCATTGCGGTGAGGAAGCAGAACGACTAGGGTACCATTTTACACTCCAGCATCCCAGTTTCCAAGGACTGCCTACATCCCCATGTCTGAGTATCTACTGCTTGCATGCAATGCCACCAGTGGGCGGCCCAGCATTCAGCATGTGAGACTTTGGGGACATTTAAGGGTAAAACTGCGACCCTCCCAGTTTACTAACTTGCTCAAACGTTTATGTCAGCACAGACACAGGGTTATCTATTTTGTAAGTTATTTTCCCTTTTTTCAGGCTGTCTAGCCATAGCTGCTGGGGTCTCCCCCAGAGGCCTCCAAACTTTGGCTTTGTTATCTGGTGCTGCACAGGAACCTAGGCTCATCTTGCGTATTTTCTTCCCAGTTATCTGGGTCCTTTTTTCAGGTTGCCCTGGTTCTTTTCCTTGGAGAATGAGGCTAGATAGAAACTGGGGCTGGGTACAGAGAAATTTGGTTGTTATCTGGGTTTTGAGTACTTTCAGTGATTAAAGCAACATCATTTATGCTTATAGTAGTAACCCATGTATATACACATATATGCAAACAGTTCATATGTGCATGTCATATACATGCCTGCAAACAGTTCATGTGTCCATGTCATACACATGCCTTCAAACAATCTGTGTCCATGTCTTATACATACCTGCAAACAGTCTGTGTATCCATGTCATACATGCCTGCAAACAATTTGTGTGTCCATGTCATATACATACATACAAACAGTGCTTGTGTCTGTGTCATATACATGCCTGCAAACAAACAGTCCATGTGTCCATATCATATACATGCCTGCAAACAGTTCACATATCCATGCCATATACATGCCTACAAACAGTTCACATATCCATGCCATATACATGCCTGCAGACAGTTCGTGTGTCCATGTCATATACATGCCTGCAAATGGTTCATTTGTGAGCGTCTGGATACCAAGCCAAGCAGAACTTACTCTGATGACCATAATCTCTAATACCACATCAATCACAGCTTCCCCACGGTTATCTGCAAACTCCTTCTGCATCCTCCAGAACACTGGACCTTGATGTCTGCTATCTGTTCAGTTGGCGCTTTCATTCCTGTGTAGATTGGATGGATGACAGCATTCCCTTATGAGAAACACATGCCAAAAATAATACATACGTGGAGGGCAGCTCAGTGGTAGAGCACTTGCTTGACATCCACAGGGCCGTGAGAGGGGAGGATGGGGGTGTTCCCCCATTAGAGTAGTGTTCACCTTCAATGCCTTTGGCCTTCCATTTTACAGAATCCATCATTTCCAGAGACACTCAGATCAGAGCCCCCATCTCTGTATCTTCTTCACTGAGATTTTCTCATGCGTCACATAGATTCTCTTCCACTCTTTATATTCCTTCCTTAGAACCCAAGATGTATTTGTATTTGAGTATATTTAAGGATAATGTCCAAAGACTTGATGACAGATGGCAGAAACACGACTCAGCTTTCTTGGTTCCGATACAGTCACTTCTTCACACCTCTGGCAAAGAGGGGTCCTTTTTCCCTTATGTACAGGTTCCAATTCCCAATGCCTTGCCAAGCTTTGGCCTTTTCTTCTGTACTTTCAAAGCAGATAATGGTTACTTTGTCCCCTAAGAGCTGCCAAGGCTATCCAAGCAAGGTATCCTCTACCTCACTGAACCTGCATTTCCATGCCACCTTGTGGAAGAAAAGATGAAGTGAGGACGGATCTCAGGTGAACAACATTCAAACACTCCTTCCCCCGAGGCTCCTGGAGTTCATTTCTCTCTGGGCCCGCAATCTTTTCTTCCTGTTTCTACACTTGTCACACAATTATTAGAGCATGAGCTCTTGATTCAGAACCATGTCATTCATCTCAATTCCTTCAGCAGTATGTATGTGGCAAGTAAGAGCCATCCAATTATTATTTATTAAGTGACAGATAAAGGGTGAATGAGGGGTGTCAGGAATTCCACGTGGTGTGTACACACAATGGAACATTGTTCAGCTGTAAAAATTATAACACCAATTTTGCAGGCAAATGGATAGAACTGGGAAAGAATATATTGAATGGGATAACCTGGACCCAGAAAGACAAATGTGGCATGTTCTCTCTCATGAGAAGTTCTAATTTCAAATCTTTAGATAGTCAGTACAAATCCAAGGATAGCTACAGAAACTAGGAAAGCAATTAGGGACCGTTTCTGGGGCTGGAGAAAACAATAAAGAGGAGAATATCAGGGTACAAGTGATCTGATCAGGAAGATGAAGAAAATGAGGAGGGGAGATTTAGTTAGGAAGTTGTAGGAAGATAAATACAGAAGGAGGAGGAAAGAGGGTAAAATAGCAGCTAGGATTTCTGAAAGTCATAAGGAATCATACTATTAACTATATACCTTATTAAAAACTACACTATACATAATATACATAAATATATATATTCACTCATCTGGTCTGAGAATACTTCCTCTGAAAGCCAAAGACCACATAACAACTCTAACACTGCGCATGAGAAATCCTCTTTGGAGCTGGTCAGAGCTTTCTGAGAGAAACATTATAAAGTATTGCTATTGCCCTTGGTTACCTTACAGAGGTGGAAGTTAAATTCCCACTGCTGAAAGCACCATGTACTTCGGACCCAGGGCCCAGTGGCCCCTAAGCTGGAACTAAACTAAATGCCTTCTCCCAGAGCACTGGCTTTCATGGTACCATTGGGTGCCATACAAACTTCCAAGCACCAGTCATACCCAGCTATGATGTCTTTGAACCACTACAATGACCAGCATGGCATGATGACCCTCAGGGTGCAGTAAGAGCCTGCATACCTTGATAGTAACCAACAGCACTCTAAGTGGACTTAACTGACAAACAAGCAGGCATCATACCTGGTAATGGAAACCTAGTCAACTGCATGGGGAGAGTGGAAGCGTGGGTAGTAGAGAACATATCACCACCAACTGACTAAACCAGCACAACCCCCAACTATATTCTAAATATTTATCCTTAAATTCTCAGATATGTGAAGGCCCCACCTCTCATCAAGGGGGCTTCTCTTTGCACCAGATAGAAACCGTTATAGAAAACCTCAGTCAGTCAACATGGAGAGGTGTGGATGGATGAGGAGTCTAAAGATTCCAAGTTCAGGGCATTTGCTGTGAGCCCCTATCTCCTAGTCATCGGAAGCTGCACCTATAAAGTCTCTCCGACATGACCGCCTAAGTATGAGCTGTATGAGTACCACATCAATAGACAGGTCAAAGTGGACAGGGGAAAGCCCAGAAGACCTCCATCCTACTCAAAAAGATACAGGCAACTAAGGAATGCAAAAATTAAGAAAAATCTTCTTCTTCTGGGAAGAGCATACCAGTTGGCTACCCAGGACCAAATCGTCAGCACTGAAAACAAGCATGCAAGTAACATTTTAAAAACTGAGCTGATTCTATTTAGGAACATATATGTGTATGTGTTTGTATACGTCTGTGTGTTAGTGTGTATGTGCATATACATATATACGTGTAATAGTGATTAATGCAAAAGGGAGACATGAATTTGGAAGAGCACAGAGGGGTCTATGAAAGGGTTTGGAGAAGGAAAGGGAAAAGGGGAGTGATGTCATTATATGATAATCTTAAAAATAAAGAAATAAATAACATGGAAATGAGTAAGGTTGGAAAAAAGATGAAGCCACACGGGAAAGAGAACAATACAAAGAAAAAAGTGAAAAAGGTGAAAGACAAGGTTGGAGCTACCTAAGCTGCTGAGGGGCCTGGAGAAGATGGGGGACCGAGATTATCTGGGAAGGATAACTTTCCTTCAGCATAGAATACAAGGCAATCCTGATGTTCATTCTTTCAAGGATGTAACTGGTGTTGCTGAAGGACCTTCTAGATCTCTGGGGAAGAGGCAATCACAGACTCCCAAACCTTGAGGCTGGCAGACCTCTAGAGAACCTATCTCCTTCCCTCCTCCCGTTCTCTGCTGCTGCATTCCAAGTGGAAATGAGGTAGAGCAGGGACACCAAGTACAGTTACACGGTGCAGAGATTCACAGCAAGACTCAAGGCTGCGTGAGGCAGTGATTCAGATTCACCTCTGAGGAGGCACAATCTGTCCTGAAGAAAGAGAGTTTCTCTTAGGGTTCACCGCCACGAAACCTTAAGGACATTTCCGTAGACTCCCCAAGCCCTTCAGAGGGGCGTGAGGCAGGAAGTTGTTGCATCAGAATTGGTGGAGTGCAAAGACACAGGAGAAACAAATAAGTCTGGAGTTGTTATGAATATTGGAGAGAACAAGAAAGTGCTGAATTGAAAGTGGAAAATTTCAGTAATTGAAATAGCTTTGGAAAATGAAATTATATGGAATGACCAAAGATGTCAATACCATCAAGGAGACATAACTGTAAATTTGGTGCCTATCACTCACTGGATGGATGGTTCCAGGTGTGTGCCCTTGCTCCTATGATGGTTATTCTTGAGTACCAACACACTTTCTGGTGTATCTGGAAGGACACGTCCAGGGCAGTTTGAAGGAGCTGGAAGATGCAGCCTGGCTCTGAACAGTACCATTGTATGGGCCAAAGTGTTCTTCTGGTTAAACATGAGAAAGCAAGTTGAGGACCAGCATCCATTCATCCTCTGTGCCACCTAACCTCAGAGACCATGTGACCAACCATCTCCCACTCTGTCACTTCCTTTTCCCCACAATGACAGACTGTAAGCCCTCAACCTGTGACCCAAACTAAACTCTTCCATCCTCCCTTAAATCAGATATTTTATTGCCCCATTGAGAAAAGTAACTGCACAGAAAAATAATACCAAGGAGTGGAACTAATGCTGTAGCAAGTCTGGCAATGTGGCTGATAAGCCTTGGGAACTGGTTTATAGGAAGAATGAAAAATGTTTTGGGGTTGTGACCTGGAGAAGCCCTGGAACACTGTAAGAAATGTTCAGTGGACTATATTGGCAGCAGCTTGGAAGACTAGGGAAAGACAAACACAGATAGTACAGACTCAGGAGGCTTCAGAGAGTAACAAAAATTATATTAGGAATTGAGCTAGAGAACACTCATGTCACACTGTAGCAAAGAATGAAGCTACGTTAAGCCTCTGTCCTGAGAATTTCAGTGAAGCTAAATTCAAAGACAATCGACTAATTTGGGGGCAGAGGACCAAGCAGCACGGGGTTCATTCTATGGCACATTTACTGCTTGCTGCTCTTACTCTGGTCTACAGTGAGAAAGAGCAACAAATAGACCAGAAAAAAAAAACAAAACAAAAGTAAGAACAAAAACAAGCAAGCAAGCAAGAAAGAAAGAAAGAAAGAAAAGAAGAAAAGAAAAGAAAAGAAACTAAGAAAGAAACTTGGCAAAGAAAGGAATACAAGCAAGTGTGGAGTTCCAGACAAGAAAGTCCCAGACAGAGAGAGCATTTGTTACCAACAGAAAGAGAATGTTCACCCTTTCTTCTGGGACGGTGGGCAAACGCTCTGAGGGCAGGATCCCACCCATCATGGGCGCTGCCTTGTGAAAACGCAAATTCATTTGAAGGGAGAGATCTGAAGGGTTCCAGCTACAAAATAGCTATTCAGGTAAGCATCTTCTCAGATTCAGCCTAGCAGTTACACAGCGGCCATCGTAACTGTGGTCCAAGAGCGGCAAGGCTTCATCTGGAGCTGGAAACAGGGCTGTCAGCAATGTCCACATGATCCTGGTGGTGCACGATGAAAACTCAAAAGGCACTGGCATCATAGATATTCATGCCAAGGTTCCAGAAAATTTCTGAGGCTTAGCCAATGTGTGACAGCATCCGACCCTTGCAAGGTAGCCCCGAGAGGCCATTGCATGAAGCTGGGAAGATGAAATCTAGGTAACAATGTAGCCTCCAGGCTGGCAAAGATGCCAGTCCGTGCAGCATTGGTAAAACTACAGGTTGCTGGCCATCCACTGCCTCTTGTAGTCTTTTCAATAAGCCTCTTCTCTTCCTACTCTGGCCTAAATGGTGAATTCATTTTCAAACAGCTCACCTCTCCGATCCTGTGGTATTCGGTCCACTCCATTTCCTTTGCCTTATGCTTCCTTGTCAAATGGTTATGGTGAAATTTGTTCTCTTAAATTCTTATGACACAGATCCCCAAATGTAAAAAAAATCATTGTCGTTAACACTGTCCTCATTGCCATTGTCACATCAGTAATGACTCAGTTTTATCAACTTCATTACCTAAACACCGCACTAAGTGGATTGCATGCAATTTTTATTACGGTTATTTATTTTGTGTGGGGGAAAGAGAGGCAAGCCTGAATGTGTGTGTGTGTGTGTGTGTGTGTGTGTGTGTGTGTGTGTGTGTGTGTGTGTCTGTGCATGTGACACACGTGGAGGGACAAACACATAGAGGGCATGGTGCATGTGTGCTTGCACACACACAGATGGCTTATGCATGCACGCACGCACACACACACACACACACGTGTCTCTTTCCACCATGTGAGTTCAAGGGATTGGACTCAGGTCATCAGGCTTGGCAGCACGTGCCTTCCATTGCTGAGCCATCTTACCATCCCTGCCTATGGTCTCCTTGCTAATTTTATTAATTGTCCATTCACAACAGAAGGTTATGGATGACCCTTCTCATCATAGCAACGAATCTGAATAGACTTGCCTTTGCTAAGACAAATTCATCTGCCCCAAGCTGAACGAAGAAGAATAGAAGACTCTCTGGATGGTTCATGTTTTCTCTCTGTAATTCTGGAGGAAGGACAAGGTGATGGCAAGGGAAAACGCTGCAGCGGTTACAGCACTGCCCAGTCTTCTGAGAGACAGCTCTCAGCCTCCCTGCTCCACTGCCCTGCAGCAGGCCAGAGAGCCGCTTATATAAACGGCTTTCTCTGACTCACGCCTCTCTCCAGAGTTAGGCTGCCTTTCTTTTCTCGGTGACTGGTAACTATTTCAATGAAGAGGAGAGAAAATTGCCATATTGAGAAAAATCCCTGAATAAACAGCAGGAGCATAATTGCTATGGCCTTCGGGCTCCTGGGAACTCACGCCACTTTCCACAGTGATTGTCATGATCACCTGCTGTTTAATTGTATACTTAGGACTCTGTGGAAATTGCAAACATATTTCAGCTGAGCTGTAAGAGTTCCCAGTCCAAAAGAGGCCATGTACTCGCTCTTGCTCTGGGCTAAACTCACGCGGTTGTGTTCATCTCAAACACACGCGATCATGTGATCATGTTCATGAGCTCATGTGTGGGAAATTTTGGGGACAACTGTACCATCTGGGAAGCCTTGTACAGCCACTCTCTAGGCTATGACCACCACGGCTGGCAACCTGCTAAAGGACCAACAAGCACGTAGGGCCAGTCTTTCTCTGTTGCTGGGCTCTGTAATCTTTGCCCTGTATTAGGGGATTCTGTCATCTTTGCCCTGTATTAGGGGATTCTGTCATCTTTGGGACAACAAAGGAAGACCTCAGTGGCCAAGTAGGGACAGCTTTTCCAGATTGTTCCTGACCAAGTTTCAAGCCAGGAAGGGCTTGTGTCCAGGATATAGGTGAATATAGGACCCAGGCTTCCTAACCCTGGGGATAGCCGTAGAACATGGCATCTCTAAGAATCTGTCTTTGCTGACCCGCACTTTTCTCCTGAACACAGGAAGTATTCATGCTAAACGACAGCACAGGCTGAGCAGGTGTCTGAGGCACGAGGAAGGAGGCATGGGCAAAACCAGAGATGTCTTACCCACCAATCGTCAGATCAGAATCCATTAGCTCTCGGGGAGGATCATCAGGACTTGCAGGTTTAAGATTATTTCGCTGTGAACACACATCCGCCCACCTTCCTAAGCAACAGCCCACGTAGCTGTTCTACCCACATCACGTGATGAGCAACCTCCCACAGAACATGGAATTCTCCATGGCCAAAGTCACAGTGGGAAAAACTTTCTCCCAAGCAGCAGAGAGATTATTTTTCTTTCGGCTTTACAAATGTGTTTTATTTACTTATATTTTCCCTTTCTTGAAGCTGGAGACAGCAAACAGCCAGTTCCGGGACATCATGTCAGCACCAAAGTGCACTACAGAAAGGTTTCCCCTGCCTTTGGCTAAATCTGCCTTTACTTTGAAGACTCCTTACTCTTAAGGGATCACATGACAAATTTGACAGATATATTCTTCTCAGTTCTGGGAATGCATGACACAGCCAGGAAACCAAGGCAGTGTCCTCTAGATGTGGATGTCAAAAAGACACAATTTACGGGGGCCTTGAGTCCTCTGAAGCCTGTGAAATAAAGCCTTTGCAAGAGATCAGTGTTTCTCAGCCTGCCTACATTCATCTGTGCTGGTATTTTATATCTGGTTTCAGTACTCCCTAGTATTAAAGCCAGGGCACCATAAATTAACAAGTACCCCCTCATAATGCCACATTCCCAGCAATTTTCAGCATTTTGTTTTAAAAGGGGGTGTCACTAAGTTGCCCAGGCTTTCTTTGAACTCAATGTATAGCCCAGGCTTACAAAACACTTATGATCCTCCTGCTTCAGCCTCCTGAGTAGCTATGATTAAAATCTTTCCCCAGAGGTGCCCAGCTTCCCTTGCTATAGCAGGAAGATATTTTGTAAGAGCTGATGCTCAGGTCAAACCCTGACTCAAGGAATCAGGCTCTGTGAGGGTGCAACCACTTGTTTAATGTCCCTTGGGCAATTCTAATGTGGGACCAGGCTTAAGACCCAAGATAAGGGATAATTTCTGAACCCATACCTGTACAGGCATGTATTCTCTCTAAACTGGACTCCCAAAGGAAGCAGAATTTAGTATGATCCCTGATGAGTTCAGCCTTGGTGTGGGCCCCCCTCAGTTCTGGAGCCTATGAAGTGACGCTGCCACCTTACACGGAGCAGACTGAAGCAAGAGGTCCTCCTGGCTTTAAAGAAGCAAACTCCAAGGCTGCAGGACAGCTTTACGAGGAGCAACAAATGCCACGCCCTCCAGATCTCACGTGTTGACGTCTAACTGCCAATGCGATGGTGTTCGGAGACGTAGCTAAGAATTCTGGGACAATTGGAGTTCCGTACCTTATAAGAAGAATAAGGGAAACCACCTGTTCTCTTTCTGCCATGGAGGAACAGATCTGGAAGGCTGCAACCCAGAACAGAACCCTCACTGGAAGAGAGTCTCAGTGGGAGAGAAGCTCTCTGACAACTGCAAAGTTTGGTGATACTGAGCTGTTACCGTGGTGATGAGCACAGCAGCTTAAAAGCAGAGCAGGTACGGTGTGAGTTAGTCTAACAGATCCAAAGTTCTGCCTCCACGAAGTGCAGCCCTTTGGCCGAATGACTTCTCCATCTTGATAAGCTTCAGTTTCCTCATATGTGCACTATGAATAATAACGCTCATCAATCTCCTAAGATTTGGAGACTAGGTTGGTAGGAAGATGGGGTTCAATAAGCATGGGAGTCACAGCACAGCTCAAAGCTAGTAAGTAGTAGGGGTGACTGCTACAGGTGCTTCAGCAGGTGGCTTGCAGAATAGTTTGTTCATTTTTTTAGCTCCTGTTGTGGCCTTTCTTTCTAAAAGACCATTCTGTTAATGACCATGGAGGTGCATTTGGAAATACAGAGGTGGGAGGATGAGCAAGTGTGTGCAGAGAAGGGCAATGTCCTGTCCAGAGCCAGCAGGGAGTACCACCTCTAGGCTCTGTCCTCAGTTCCCATGAGGCTTCAACACCAAGAGGGTCGGTGCTGGCAAACCCCATCTAATAGCTAACTGAAGCCACAGAGCAAAATCGTGGGTTTCAGCTTCTTAATCTGCACCTCGTACAGTCTTCTCTCTTTTTTGATTATTAAAGCCACTGTCCTTCGAGCTCTGTTTTAAGCTACCTTCAGATACCAAGTGCAATGTTTTTTTCAAAGTCAAAAACTGGAAAGCTGCTGACGGCCTTGAAGATGTTACCAAAAAACGATTGGAGGTCCAAAGCAGGATCCAGGGGGCATGGCCCAAAGGACACACAGCTAAAGAGGACCTGTGAAAGCAAGTCCCAAGGCCTGCTGTTGAGATCCTCGCACTAAAAGTGAGGAAGAGAAATCTAAAGCTGGGTCTGGAGGGGGGGAATTCCTATTTGGCTGACAAGAGCTTTCCGGAAAGTCGCCTAACAAGCCCCAGAACTCACATTCGAGGAGCCTGTATGCGGCAAAGGGAGATGCCATAAATCTGAAGGATGACTTCCACCTCTAAAAATAAACTCAGAGAAACCCTGTCCCGAAAAACCAAAATAAATAATAAATAAATAAATAAACTCTTGGAGAAACAGGAACAAGAGAGGTTTGAAGGGGTAAATGAAAACATCCTGAATCACACTGAAAGACAAACACATAATGCAACAAAAGCATTACCAGAAATTTAGGAAAAGAGAAAGACAAAGAGAATGTAGATAAACTCATCAGAGGAGAGTGAAATTATCAGCTCCAAATTAGAGGTCTCAGATTATTCAGAGTTTGCACACATCCAAGGTTCCTTGAGACAAGGGCTGGGCCATGATGCCACCAGAAAATAAGTTCACCATTAGTTCCCCCACCAAGTTCTGACTCCTGGAAGACACAAACACATCAGAGAGAAGAAGGGTAAGCCGTGTTTGCAGTGCCTTGTATAAAGCATAATTCCTTCTAGAGCTGCATTGTTCATTTGATGGGCAATCAGAATTAAATCCACTCTGGCGAAGTGGCCATAATCATCACTTTAAGCTTCAGGATTAAAATCAGAAGCAAGTGTGCCAGATGAACAATGTTCAAATAGGCACATGGCACTTGCTCACACAACGTGGGAGGTAACTGCTGGTCCTCCAGAGGACTCTTGTTCACTCTGCAGACACAAAAGTCGAGAGCACAGCCATTAGGCAGCTAAAGAGGAAAAGAGATAAAGGGAAGGAAAGAGAGGGAGAAACAGGTCATCATTTTCCCTTAAAATAGCCTCTTGCTTGTCCCTACAGCCGAGGCATCTCAGGAGTGAACCAATGCTAGCCCATGACACACTTCAGGCCCAACTAGAGAGGCCTCCTAAACTGGAACCAAAGGCTTAGACCCCAAAAGGTGACAGAGCAAGTCAATGGCAGCAGGTTGTCAGCAGGAGCCTCAGGTGCCCTGATGTTCTTGAGATAGCTAGAGACCACACCAAGACTTTCCTTATCAGAATTTTCCAGGTCTGACACTTGCCCAAGCATTAGAAAATGTTTTACAAACCTTGATGATTTCATATATGGAATAAAGCTAAGTCCTCTTTGTCTGAGTACATATACTCTTGATGGTTGTGTCCCACGCAAGTTCTACATATGCCGCTCTTATTGGAGGTTTCTGTCCTGCCTGATTTCTGTACTCCCACCAGATCCCACAGCTGTTTAACCCCAAAGAAAATCACACAGAGGTCTATATTAATGATAAACTGATTGGCCCATTAGCTCAGGCTTTTATTAACTCTTTTTTTTCTTTTTTTTTTTTATTAAAGATTTCCATCTCCTCCCCCTTCCCTCCCCTCCCTTCCACCCATACCCCCACTCCACCCCTCTCCAAGACAAAGAGCCATCAGGGTTCCCTTCACTATGTTAAGTCCAAGGTCCTCCCAGCTCCCCCTAAGTCCAGGAAGGTGAGCAACCAAACTGACAAGGCTCACAGTGAGCCCGTTTTTATTAACTCTTATAACTTATATTAATCTATTATTCTTATCTCTGTTAGCCATATGGCTCAGTACCTTTTTAGCAGGGCAGGTCACATCTTTCTTCTTCTGTGTATGTAAAGGACTGGAGAGGAATGGGCTTCCTCCTTCCCAGAATTCTCCTGTTCTCATTGACGCACCTCTACTTCCTGCCTAGCTACTGGCCAATCAGCCTTTATTTAAAACATAATTGACAGACTATAGACAATTGTCCCGCACTATGCCGCCAGCTCTAATTTGAAGTTAACAACATCCAGGCCCTCAGGTCTCTGTGCTTCTAAAACACTTTGGTTTTCACTCATACCAAATTTCTGGTAACGAATATGGTAATGCATTCTGACATTTGTCTTTTAATATAATTGTTTATTTAAAAAAAAAAAAACAACCCAGTTCTCTGGGGAGAAATGACCATCAGTAGATAATAAAGCCTGAATGCAAAGTGTCGGTCAGGAAGGGGTCTGTCTGGTGCCTGTTGCTTTTGTGGCAATAATGTCCCAATTTCATCTTCAAAACATCATTTTTCCTTTCCATTCCTAGGTTGAATAGGGCTGGACTATAGCAACGGTGGTATGCTGGATTTCTACCAAGGTAAAACATGAGTTCCCCAAGGCGTATGACATGCATTTTTGGTTTTCATCCAGGTCAATAAAGGTTTTCCATAAAAACTCCCATGATCTATAAAATGAATAGTCAATCAGATGTGGCTTTCTGATTACTTGATAGTATACACAAATTAAAAGATATGCATAAACAAATCATAAACAGAAAAATGGTCCATAAACATGTAAGAATTATTTAGCCTCTTTTATAGTAAAACTGAAAATTGAATGCACCCGAATCAGCCTCAGAAATACTGTCATAGTAACTTTTTTTTTTATTATTTAGAAATCTTTGCTTTACTTGAATTTTCCAAAAGAACATAGGCCCTGAGGTTTCTGGTACATGCACCCTGCACATCCAATAAGAAATGTTGAAGCTTAGGCTGCAAGAATGAAATAACCACAGCATGAGCTCAACAATGGCAGAAAGCTGCAGTTTGGTGATTGGTTTCTGTTGGTTAAGGTTATCTGTTCTCCAGGAGCTGAGGTCCATAGTAACTTTTGTAAAGCTTTATTCTCTCTCTCTCTCTCTCTCTCTCTCTCCTCTCTCTCTCTCTCTCTCTCTCTCTCTCTCTCTCTCTGTGTGTGTGTGTGTGTGTGTGTGTGTGTGTGTGTGTGTGTGCCCGAGAAAGCCAGAAGAGGGCTCCAGATCTGCTGGAACTGAGTTCCAGGCAATTGTCAGGGGCTACACGAGGGTGTTGGGAACTGAACTAAGATCATCTTTGAGAGTAGTAGCAAGTGCTCTTAACTGCTGAGTCATCTCTCCAGCCCGGTAGTGAAAAAGGAGGACCCATTCACTTTGGGGTTGAGCCGAAACTATCTGGAGGGAAGAATCTACGAAGAGGACACAGACCCATTTAAGAAACCAGTTTTCCCGTCTGCTCTCAGTTCACTGCATATTGTCTCTGTGAGTAAGTTACACAGTTGTTAGCGATGATGAAGTGCTCTAATTACTGGACAGAGCAAAAATGTTTAGTTTTGATGGTTCTATCATCCCATATGAAGTCAATTGATAACTGGTGTTAGTGAAGAAACAGCTTCATCTGACCCAACTCCCCCCAAATTCAGCTTGAATGCACATAAACATCCCACTACCTGTTCTTTTTTCCAAGGGACATTCACGATCTGGGCAGGATCAGAACTACTAAAAGTTAACCCAACTCACAACTCTACTGAATCTTGTTTTCTGACAATGACGCTGAGCACAAAGGGCCGGGGCCTCTCTATAACCTGAATGGGTGCCCTTCCAGAAGCCCAGAGCCCTACTCTGCTGGTAAGAGCTTCAGCAGGACACTACAGCTGCTGTAACTGTCTTGTTTGTGCTCTATCCTTTGTTTGCTTTTGAAGTGTTGGGCTATTAACATAAATTAACATTGTAATAAAAGAAAAGACCCCCCCCCCCAAGTTCTGAAATTTCCACCAGTTGCGTGACTTGTATGTCCACGTGATGGAGTGCTGCTTTGCTATTGGGGAGATCCTTTTAACTAACGTAAAAATACAGTTGTGACACTTTGCATGAAAGGGAGAAGTTATTAAAAGAAAAAATAACGCTTGTTCTGCTGGAAGTTCCAACCTAGCCCCTGGCATCCATATACCCAAAGAATTGAGAATATTCTGCTGGAAGCTCTACACCAAGCCTCCTCCCATATCTCTCTCCAAATCCTGCCACATCTCAGAAAACCCACCAAATGATGACCCTTCCCCAGAGATGCTCAAGACCATTCCCACAAGGTATTTACACTGCATCCCCTCCCGAAAACAGACATGTGGTCTTTTGGTCTCTCTTCTCCGTCTCCTCTCTGGTGATCCGGAAAATCATCCAGGAACGTTTTGCCCATTAAACCTGGGCCTTTTCTAATTCAGTTTGATTTGGTCTGATTTGGATTGCTGCATCAATGGAGAGACTTACCAGGTGCGGAAACTCTTCACGCTATTTTGATTTTTAAAAACAGATTGGGAGAGTGGAAATGGAAATTGTGTTTTGATCCCCTTGTTCGGGGGACGGCAACTCACTGAGGCCTGGCTTTGGCTATATCTAGTTTGTTTTGGTTTTCTAAGCAAGATAAATACAAAGGAAGAACTGAAAGAGTAAACAGAGCACTGAGACTTTATGTGGGCAACAGTCTGTTACCTGTGAATCTAGGGCCATTGTGGGGCCTCTACCTATACCAGGATCAAAGACAGGAGTCTGCGGAAGCCTCCATGCAGAAAGAGGGGAAAGCCAGACTGGATTACTTATACTTTATTTAGATACGTATGTAATACTTGTTTACTATTTATTTATTTACGTATTTATTACTTTTTTCTTTTTACGATTTTTATTTTTGAGAATTCCATACATGAGAATAGTGTGTTTATTTTTTTTACCATATCTATCCTTCTCTCCCCATCCAATGCCTCCTATTTACCCACACCCTCATCTCAAATTCATGTCCTCATCCTTTATAAACATTATCATTTCTATAAAATCTACTGAGTCCAGCTACTACTCCCCATATGTGCTTAGGGCTGACCACATGAGCACAGGCAACCTAACAGGAACCCTAACCATGAAAACTGACCTTGCCTCCTTCAGCAGTCTATATACAATGGCCATCAGGGTAATAGTAGCACTAATATCTTGGAATTAACCAACAGCCATATGATTAGACTTATAGCCTAATCAGTAGGAGGGAACTGTTATCTATTTTGGTAAATCTAACCAACGGCCTGTACCTAGAGAAGTCACAGACCCACAGAACCAAACAATAAATACCACCATCTTGTTGAACTTATAGAGTATCCAACTGCCTTCCAAATACTCATCCTTACAGTTACAGGTCCATACACCTCTCAGTCCTAAATTTCTTTTCTTGACCTTCCTTGTAGCGTAAGTTGCTGAGGGGAGCCACCTTCACGCAAGCCTTCACCTACAGGGACTTGGCCTCCTAGTGGACATGGTCCTACAGTTCTCAAAGTTGAATTACTGAAGTGGGCCACTTTCCTTTACTAGACTGATGGGAGGGAGGGATGCCCTCATGGACCACAAGGCAACCCTAGTACCACACATTCCTCCTTAGAACACTGTTTCAGGAATCCACTGTTGCTGCATGGAAACCCACTTCAAAGCACAATGGCTTAAGACAGCAGTGGCGTTTTTAGCTGGCATTCTGATGTGCAGCTCTGCCCCACTGGCTAAAGTTGAGGGTACCTGTGCAGTGGCATCCAGAACCCCCACATGGTTTCTCCACTCTTCAGTCAACAGTGACCCTTGGCACTATGTGTGGGGACCGGCTTTAGAGAGAAAGTATAACAAGGAAATAAATCCTGTTCTAAAATGCTCCTGAGGCTTACTGGTTCTGATAGCATCAGACACTAGGACAGGAAATGACCCTGAGCAAAGAGGCTGGCACACACGTATCTCCAGGAGCAGGAAGGCTTTGAAGGCACACAGATACAGAGCCACTTGAAAAAGTAGCAGGCCATCCGGAAGCAGAAAGAACCAAGCGGAGGGCATACTGTGCCTTTTTTTTTCTTTACCATGACAAAATGCTTGGTGGAAGCCACTTGAGGGAAGGAGGATCCACTTTGGCTCTGGGTTTGAAGGTCGATCCTGAAGGAGGGGGCATGCCAGAGCTGGCACGTGCTGCCAGGACTTCTCGGACCTCCATGGATCAGGAAGCAAGGAGTGAAGAACAATGGCACTCAGCTGACTTCAGTCTGGGCCGTTGGGTCATAAGACGGTGACGCTCACATTCTGAGTGACATCTCCCCTCTGTAAAGTGCTCTCACACATGTCCACAGGTGTGTCTCCTGGCGATCCTAAATCCAGTCATTGTTAAAATAAAAATGAAACATTATAATCACCTGGAGCCCCTTACTGGGGTCTCCTGGAAGGGAACTGGAGGCATCAGAGGCACACTGGGTAAGCTTAGGGTTGGGGACTATAGATAATTACAGGGCTGGCACGTGGCTCTCGGATGACTACAGGGCAGGATAGCATGTCATTAGGTTTAGGTGTATTATAAAGAAGGACACCAGAGTATCGGCTTTGACCCAGTTGGTTCGTCTGTCAAAGACACACTCAGAAGAAACGCTGGCTATCAGGAGAAATCAACTAGTACTTGAGAGGCAGTGTGCCCAAGAACCAGACCCCCAGTGCCAAGGAATCGGGAACTAAAAGTTAGAGAACTTGGCAAGCATAGGGCCTGATAGTCAAGCTCATGCCAAGCCTCTGCCTGCACCATGCCTGATAAAACACTAGCGTGCTGGAAGCCAGAGACTCGATGGTAAGGAAGCAGGACACAGACACAGAGATGCGTCTCCGGGAGGCTGACAGTGTGATGCTAACCACAACTTTTTCCTAAATAAATGAAAAAGTCTGGTAAGGTCAACAACGAAAATTTCTGAAGCCTAGAGTTATTTATCCCCCTCCCCTTGTAGTCCTTGTATACCGTTTGGATTTTCTTAGTTCGTCAATGAATATGAATTGTAATAAGAAAATAGCAAGATTCACTAACAAATTAATTGTACTGTCTTAGTTTGTGTTCCCTACAAACCCGTGATGAGGATTCTTGCACAGGGAGTTGGAAGACAAAAATGGCCACAAGGGAGCAATAGGAGCTGACTGGGCAGGTAAAGAGGCTAAATAAGACTGATCCCATTGAAGCCGTATAGTCCTGAGACCCTGGAGGATGGTTGCATCTGCAGTTGACAAATCTTGGGGTAAACTTTGCTTCTGTACTGTTGGTATGGTCAGTGGCAAGCCCCAAAGAGAGGGAGAAGCCTCAGCCCCTGCCAGAAAATTCTGTGATGGAGGCCTGTCTGGGGGAAGGACAGCTTTGAACCATCCTGATCTACTTCATGCATGTGCCGTGTGATCCTTCAAAAATGGCACTGGAGAGTGGCTGGGCCAGCACTCTTGCCCTTGGAATGCTGAGGCTGGTTCTGCTAAACTTTCCCCAGAATTCTCCTCTGGGCTAAAAACACATGAGAAGTTTCGAAGGGAAGGCTCATTTCTGAGGGTTGTAAGCCTAAATTATAAACTCACGTCAATAAGTCAGACGTCTAAAAGTTCTAAAAATAGGGCCAAATAATAAGAGCGCTTTCTCAAGCAAAACCTCGGCCTTCCCTCCGCTGCACTCAGAGAAAGCAGAAATGAATCTTTCTCCTCAAGTGAAGAAATGGGTAATGGAACATTCTACCAGATGCCTTGGATTCTGGGCACGGACACTGTTTCCATCAATCTCATTTATTTTTGTCTGCAGTCTTATTTTCAGGCCATTGCATTCAAATACTCGATCAGGCCATATCTACCAACTATTCTTAGAAAATAAAATAAAAAGAAAAGAAAATGCCTTTTATTAGCACAGACTCTTATTTTCTGGTTTTTAGCATCAATGATGAGAAGTCTGCTCTGAAGGAGGTGAGATCATAGCTGGTTGAATTTCAGGCAAGGAGCTAATAGGGGTGCTTGGGAACATGGAAAAGCTGGGGATCACTCTGAGGAAAATGCCGATGGGATATAAAAAAGGGGGGGGGGCTCCAGAATCACCAAATTAAGAAAGAAGCTGAAACAAGCGACTTGGTTTCCAGAAGCACCAAGGTTCTAGTGTTATGTGGGGGCCAGTGCTCCACCCTCCTAGCTCCCTTTCTCACCCCATTGGCTTCAATAACCAGTTAGTATGGCCGAGTCATCCAGCCAAAATAATGGTGTTGGCAGAAGAGGAAGCAAACACAGTTCTGTGGTCAACTGCAAGAAACATCAGAGTTACATGGGGTGGGTTATGCCTGTGTGTCTACCTCCCAGGAGGCTGGCTCAGGAGAATTGCCGTGAGTTTCAGGTCAGCCTGGCCTACAGAGAAGAAGAGGAGGAGGAGAGAAGGAGGAGGAAGGGGAAAAGGAGGAAGGGGAGAAAGGGGAAGAAGATGAGGAGGAGGGGGAGGGGAAGAGGGGAAGAAGAAGAGGAGGAGGAGGAGGAGGAAGGGAAATAAAAGGAAGGAAAAGAAGAGGAAGAAGAAGGGGAAGAGGAGGAGAGGAGGGAGGGAGGAAATGCCCAGGTAACAAGCTTAACATGTTTTAGAATTTTCTCATACAAATACGTCTATAGAACAAAGCAATCAATACCTTTCTGGATAGATTATTTTCTCGTTTGGAATGTAGGCAGTTTAGCTCCCCTCATCTCCCTATGGGACAGTTTTGTGAGGCATGCACCTGGAAAATGTCTTTATTCCCAAGCTTCACTTCCGAGTCTCCTTCGAGGTCTCCCCTTTCCTTTCTCTTCCCCGCTTCCCCCCTTCCTGTCATGCCCCCTTATTTCCTCACATGTCTAACAGACAACACAGGAGCCTACCAGGGAGTCACGAAAGGCCATCTGTTTCTGATGCTGGGGAGGCCGGTGACAGTTCTGGGAGATGCCACAGAGCCCCAGCCACCCTGTGACAAGCCAGCTGCCCTGGCAGGAAGTTGAAGAGGGCAGCACCAGCTGGCCCTGACTCCCCTTGGGGAGCTGGAAACTGGGCATAGCCCAGCACGAGTCCTCTGAAGTACTCTTGAAAGCTGGCTCTACCACACAGGGGCAGGAAAGGGAGCGTGTTCCCTCTTGGGGTTCCTCCTGGGTGTCAGCCCACCACTCTGCAGCTGCCAGTACACAGGAAGAACAGCCTGGATTCTACCCCCACTCAAAATGTTCCAGCTGGTTCCAGTTGCTTCACTTAGAATTTGCTAGGTGGAACTACAGAAAATGGAGGTGTTTTGCTATACAAACGCAGCCAGACCTGATTTCATATGGTTCAACTTAACCGGTGCTGTGGTGTCTGTGAATAGCAGTGGGAAAAACCCTTGGAGGGACACCATTCACAAATGGATGTCATTTATATTCTTTCAAATCCCCAGTGGGTCCCTGTCACCTCACAGTAAAGTCTATGTGAAGTGTTCTCAACAGAACCGTCTGGACTTTCCAGCTCCCATCCACTGTCTTCTAAGCCCCCACCTCGGCTATGTTCCCATTCTTGCTCTTCTTAAGTCACACAGACTCAGAAAAATTTCCCAACTTCTCCCCAATTCATTTATACATCTGATTCATTGGTTTTGCTGAAAGCAAGGAGTAACATAAACAAGAATGATGGTTGGGGGCAGGTATATCTCTGTGGGTGAGGACATGCCTAGCACCCACAGCTTTGATCCCCAGCACTGACACACAAAAAGAGTAAATTAAATCTTCACCTTGGATCCAGCACCACAAGTTCAACAGACTGTTCAAGTTTTCTCAAACAGTAACATTTTTTAATATAACAGTTCATTTGGCCAATTAGCCATCCTCCTCTTCACATTTATGATCCTGGAATGTTTTCACTAATAAAAACCTTTTGTGACATATGTCCCATGCATTTGTTTAACCATTGCTGTCAGAGAATTCCTGGGCTACTATCAGAATGGCATCTGTATTTGGGGATAACAAGTAGTACTGAGCACAGCAACTCACGGTTAAGACTCCCAGTCTTGTAGGCATGCCATGGAAAAAAGAGTCTATCCAGAAAGCGGCAGTCCAAGGATGGGCCAGCAAATTCCTAGCTCCTGACTTCCCTTGAGAAGTCATCGCTGCAGTCTCCTGGTGGAGGAAGGAGTTCCTCGGCTCTCAGGCAAAGGTCCCCATCAGCAGCTAAGCCTGAGCAGCCCGGCTCCTCTGCAGAACATGCTGAAATGGTGCTAAGCTCGTGGTGATCTCTTGGATCTTCTGACTTTCTCTGTTGTTTATGTACTTAATGTGCCTGCCAGGTAACTGGAGATGATCCCATTGCTAGGTATAGGACAACCAACAAAGGTAGTTTTATATGGTCAACATGAGCCAAAACACAGAGATTCCCCATATCAGCAGTGTTCCTCTGGGGCTGAGTCATCTTGTCCACTATTGCTATTGCTCACCACGATTCCTTATTTCCTGTGATGGCTCCACACCTTGCCTTGCTACGCACTTCCGAGACTCCAAGAAGAGAACAAACTGGGAGTTGTTCCAAACAGTTTCTTAACAACAGATGGTGTGGTCAATCCCCAGAGAGGACATGTCAGGAGCAAGCCTTGACCCGTGAAGCAGAGAAGAAATAATTATCTACACACTGCTTCAATGCTGCCCAGACTCCATGGGAGAGGAAGGCTCTCAGGTGACATGAAGGAGAACACTCATTTGGATCTCCCTTGAGAGGTCCAGGTGACTGACTTCATAGAAAAGTGTCTTTGCTCACATGATGGTAACTTGTCCATGACAGTTGACACGTGCAAGCCGCAGTTCAGACAACCTCTTTCCAATACACAAATTACAAGGTTGTCCAGGTAGGTTAGGAACTCAGACAGATCCCTCGTGATGGACAGAACTGGCTTCCTACGTCATACCTGTCCTAAATGTGGGCCCAGATTTACATTTTTGAGAGCTTATAATCAGTTGTATAAGAAAGCAAGCTGAGCAAGCTACAGAGAGCAAGCCAGTAAGCAGCATTCATCCAGGACCTCTGTTTCAGCTCCAGCTCTGACTTCCCACAGTGATGGGCTGGGATGTGGAAATGTAAGCCAAACAAACCTTTTCCTTCCCAAACTGCCTTTCGTCCAAATTTTTTATCACAGCAATGGAAAGCAAACGAAGATAGTCATGTTGCACGGCAAAGGGGACTTTGCTAGTGTGACTATTTTGGATTCCCTGCGTTAGCTCAGTACAATCAAAAGCAATCTTGGGATAGCAGAGGGAGGAAGAACAGTTAAGATCAAAGAGATACTGTGTTACTGCTCTCAGAGATAGAAGACCAGGCTGCCAGCAAGCAACCTCTAGTGGCTTCTAGAGCCCAGCAATGGGCAGGGAATAGACTTCCTCCTAAAGTCTGGGACACCTTGATTTTTAGCCAGATGGAAACGATTTTGTACTTCTTAGCCTCAAATTTGGAGATAAAAAAAAAATCCCTGCCGGGCGGTGGTGGCACACACCTTTAATCCCAGCACTTGGGAGGCAGAGGCAGGCGGATCTCTGTGAGTTCGAGACCAGCCTGGTCTACAAGAGCTAGTTCCAGGACAGGCTCCAAAGCCACAGAGAAACCCTGTCTCGAAAAACCAAAAAAAAAAAAAAAAAAAATCCCTGTTAAGCCATTCATTTACTAAATCAGCGCAGCAGCAACAGTGTGCTGATGCAGTGGTTGCTGAGCAAGGCTTCTCAGCAGGAGAGTCATGTCCAAGGGACCCCAGATGTGGAACATAGACTTTGAACCTGGGGTCCTCTTAGCTAAGGGTTGACCCTCAAAAACAGCTTGCAGTGAACTCAGTGTTCCCCAACAAAAATCAGTGGTTTAATCCTTAGCCTCCCTTCTTACAGGAAGCTACATGGTAGGTACACTGGCTAAGAACATTAACTCTGGATTCTCATGTCCTGGGTTTGAGCCCCAGCTCTGTCATTACAGCTGTGTGACCCTGGGGAATTTAACTTCTCTCTGCTTGGCAAATCAGTCTACAAGTGGCCCCCATAGGCTCACGGGGGGTGACATTATTAGGAGGTGTGTCCTTGCTGGCATAGGTATGGGTTTGTTGGAGATTACTTGTCACTGGGGGCAGGCTCTGAGGTCTCAGATGCTCAAGCCAGGCCAGTGGCTCACGATAGTCCAGAGGTGGAGCGCTCAGCTCCACCTCCAACACCATGTCCTCTTGTTTGCCGCCATGATTCCTGTCATAACAGACTAAACCTCTGGACTGTAAGCCTGCTCCAGCTAAATGTCTTCCTTTATAAGAACTGTCGTGGTGATGGTGTCTCTTCACAGCACTAGGAGCCCTAACTAAGACATGACCTATACTGGGTTGTGCAGTATAACTTCTTCCCAACCCCAGCCCTCCCTGGAACCTAAGAACGCAGCCCTGCCTGAAAGAGGTATTACAAACCTAACTAGCTAAGATGGGGTCACACTTAGGTGCTACTTGGTTAAAAAAAAAAAATCTCACCCAAGTCAGCAACCCTTGGAATCAAAATATATGCTCAGACTTCCTTCATTTTACCTAGAAACGTCATTATTCTTATTAGCCAGTCATCTAAGAATGTGAGGCCTAGTTCTGACCAATCAGAATGGAGCACAGGAGCCTGAGAGTAAGTGATCAAAACCTAATGGACTTTCTGCTGAGTGGCCTATGGGCCGAATTTCTAAGGGCTTCGCATTCTTCCACAGAAGAAAAATTTCTGATTTGCCAAAATACTTTCAACCATGAGATCCCTTAGAACCTTGTACTCATTTCTAACAATAAGCATATACCTTTTATTATTCGATTTTCAGGATATTAGCAGCTATAACCTGTGGGGCCCCTCCAATGCAGACATGGAAGATCTTTCCCCTATGTGTGTGGCTGGCTATTCTGCAGGAGTGGGTGCTCCTTGTCTCCAATCTGAATCTCCCCATCTGCTGGCTGGTAGGGCATTTGTTCTCAGCATGGAGCTTGACATTCCCTGGGGTCTGTACTTCCAGGCCTCCAGGAGTTGATGGTTGGTTTGTTCTCAGCATGGATTTTGACTTTCCCTGGGGTTACACCAATGCTTTGAGACCTCTGTGAGGTAATGGTCCTATCTGATTTATACATCTGGGAGAAGCCAGGCCTGTGTGTGTATGTGTATATATATATATATATATATATATATATTTCAACCCAAACAACATACCACAGCAGATTTAACAGAAAAAGTAAATTACGTGAACCCAGCTATGGAAACAGAAATTAAAGAACTCATGAAATGCAAATGGAAACCATTCTACTCACTTGGTGGGGGGGAACAGGGAGGAGTTTGGCATAAAATAGTGTATAATCGTGCAATGATTTTATTAATGATAAAATTTTAATTTTTTCTAATATAAACATGCAAAAACTCTTTGGGGTTCCAATGATCTTTAAATTTGTGAAGTGGCCCTGAAACCAAAACTGAGAAATGATGGAATACTGTCTTTGGGGTTAAAGGTTTTATTTTCAATTTTTTAGGCGGTTGGACTTCCCTCACTATAAGGTTTTCATACAAAACAAACAATGCCAACCTTCTGTGGCGTCGCACTTGACAGCAGGGGTCCAGAAAACAGGAAGATACGCTCTATATACAACAAATAGGGGAGAAATTTATTTTGAGAGTCTCGACCTGTTTTTTCCTTTTCTTTTCTTTCCTTTGTTTGTTTGCTTGTTTTGCTGATGTTCTTGATATTTTAGAAAGCCATCCAAGATACTTTTAACTTTCTGTGTAATTCTAGAATTTAGGCCAAACTCTCCAGAGAGGATGCCCAGCTTGGACCCTGGTGAAAATTCTTTCGAATGTCAGACCTTAGTAGATAAGAACCCAGAAAAGCCAAGCATGGCACCCACAGCTGACAGTCCTTAGCAAGGATGCAGACCCTGCATCCACCAGGGGACTCCTCCATGCTCCCTGCTTAAATTCACAGTTCCTCATTTGCCAACAATGGTAACAAGGCTGGAGAAGTTCCAGGGTCCCTCAAAGACTCTGTCAGGGATAGTTCTGTGATATTTTGAATAAGATTCTGTGGTTTCCAGTCAGTAAGAACTAAAGAATCAGTGGTAATTGATGAGTGACCAGCATCACTGAGGTGAAATTTTCTAGAAAGTTTTTCTTTAAGGCCAGCATACAGATGATGCAGAGCAGAGAGACCCAAGACTGTATCCTAGGCTTGCTTCGAGCGCATAGCCTACAGACAAGCCAGTCATCGGCTTTCCTCTATGGTCTCTGCAGTCCTGACCTCGTGTTTCCACCCCGGCATCCCTTGAGAATGGAACGAGGAGATGAAAGAAATGCTTTTCTTTCCAAGTTGCTCTCAGCCGTGGTGCTTATCAGAGCAGCAGAACTAAGCCAGGACACTGGGCGAGCTCAAGACTGAAAAGACAGACTTTGAAAGGACAAAACCCACTTTGGGGACCCAGAACTTCCAGAAAGAGCACTCTATGAACTTCCCACATGGGACCTTAAGATCAGTTCAACCTCTATGGCTCCCTACGTGACTGATAAAACCACAGCAACCACATTGCCGATCAAGCCCTTTAAGACGGTGGATGCCAAAGGCGTCCTTCCTGCTGCCTCACAGACTCCATCTGCCACATTGAGAGGAACTGGTGGCTGGACTATGCATATAACAGCAACTCCCCACTAACATCGGGGCCCCTTTCAGAATCCCCAGGGGATGTATTCAGTGTTAACAATGTCAACTCAAGGGAAGCAAGCAGGGCTTGGAAGGAATACATGTTAATGCTTAATTATGTCATGTTAATGTTCAGAACAGCATGTCCCATCAGAATCGTGGGTGCACTGTTGGTTCCTTTCAGTCT
Source organism: Arvicola amphibius (assembly GCF_903992535.2). Taxonomy (NCBI): domain Eukaryota; kingdom Metazoa; phylum Chordata; class Mammalia; order Rodentia; family Cricetidae; genus Arvicola; species Arvicola amphibius. Next base: position 45,660,932 of record NC_052058.2, read on the forward strand.
GTTGGGAGATGGTAGATTCTCAGGAAAACAAGAAATAAAGAATTCTAGGGTATTGGAGCTGGAGTTAAGTTTGAGGTTTGGAAGCCTTAGAGGTGAGCTGAATTCTTTACCTCCAACAAGCCAGCCACAGCCCACTTCTGAGGGCTGGGAACAGGAACTCCCCCTCTGTAGCCTTCCCTTGGCAGTCCCTTTGGCTAGACACACAAAGGAGACCTTAAGAAAAGTTCTACCACAGCACTGTGGGGTGCCCAGTAGGGCCTGGGGGTGGCATTTACAGCATCTTCTGTGTAGGGTTGCCTCCAGCTGCTCCTTCTTGCAGGTGGGTGGGATCAGATACAACCCTTCCAGCCTCACTCAGTAGACTCTGGGCTGACTACTCCACTCTTAGGACCATCTTAGAACTTTCCTCTTAAGACTGTCAAGCTAACTAAGCACCCCAGCAGAAACATCCTCCCAGATTCTGACCAGAGACTGAGTCAGACCACAGGTGTTCCTGAAACGCTGGGTCAGCCTCTAGACACCAGTTCTAGAACACAGAGGCAGTCGGTGTAAATCTGACTTTGTGAACTGAACAGACACCATGTATTAGGTCTCAAGTAAACCTGGAACAAGTCTCCCTCAGTACCTGGGACTGCTCCCAGCGCTTCTCACCCCTTTCCCACTTAGCCCTTCCCTTCAAGGGGCTGGGCTTCTGCTTCCCTTCCCCCAGCCTGCTTTCTAGATTCCCAGTAGCCTCTTGACTCTGCTCTTTCTCTCCCTCCCCCCCTCCTCTCACCATCAGGTTTAGTATGCTGGCATTGTTCAGCCTGGACTATTCCCTCTGCCTGCTTTTGCCCTTCTATCTACAATAAAAATCTTCTCCATACTTGAAGAGTAAGTCCTGTCCCCCTCGTTTTATTTTTCTTGTTCATTCGCCATGTATGTGCTGACAGGATTCAACTAAAGGGCCACTTTACGCCTATGATTTTCTTTCATAAAACCCATAACCTCAGTTTATCCTGGGGCGGGGGCGAAGGTTGTCTGTCCAGGAAAACATGCCAGAGAACACCTAGCCAATAGCTTTCAGGACTCTAAAGAATAATAAAGAATGCCTTGGAATATGTTGTGAATTAATGGGGATGGGAGATGTGATCTCTAAATGCCTGGTAGCACCCTAGAGCAGGTCAAAGAGAGGCTCCCAGGAGAATTCCATCAATTGGCTGTAGTTGGTGCCGAGGTACCATGAAGCCCATGTTTTCGCCAGTGACCCTTGTAGTCTCCAAGTCCTGTGAGTCCAGCCATAGAGTTCATGCCTCTTGCTGCTCAACCCTCCATCACTTCTGATCTCATCTTGCTAACAGCCGTGAATGCCCTTCCCTCGGCCCTGAGTCCCAGCACTAAAACCACTCCCGGCACCCAGCAGGCTCTCGGGGTTGAACAATACTATCTGCATACAGCTTTTGATGTTCCCACTCACAAAACCTGCCCCCACAACACTCCTTCATGCTAACAACATGTTCCTCTGTGAAGTTCACCCCAACTTGCAGGAGGAAGACCCCTCTGGTCTTCCTTAGCGCTGTCGTTGCCTTGATGCAACAAAAGCTCACATTCAGAAAGGTGCCACAAAAATGGTATTGATTTTTATACTCCACTTCGGCCCAGTTCAGCAAACATCGTTAACAACGAATCTGTGTAGGTTAGGCTTCCTCTATTTCTAGATTGCCCACGTCTGTGTTTTCCTTAGTTGAAGTAATAACACGGAGTACTTTGAAGTCATGACACTTTCTGCATGGCCGGCCAAACACTCTACACTTTACATGTCTGATTTAAATTCCACACAACTCTATGGTATAGATCCTTTCATTACCATTCAGAACACGCATTGACTGAAAACAAAACAAAACAAAAAGATTGTAGCACTTAGCTGAAGCTGCTGAGACCTGAGTTCCATTACGATGCTTAGGGGCCCTTGCTGAAAACGGCAAGATGTCCTTAGCACACAAAGGCCACTCCAACTCCCTCCTGACTCCTGCCTGCCTGAAATGCTAATTGCCCTGTAGATATTAGCGAGCATGACAGATTATGCTTTATAGATGGCATTCACTCCATATAGTGTGAATGACTGTGGATACCCCTTTGCTGGGTTTATTTTAAGACAAAGCCAATTTTCCTTCTACTGGGAAGGAGATGACATCATCTTCCTCAAAAGCAATTTGTTTATGCACAAGATAGCTTTGTAAAGTGCCTAGCCTTTGATTTACCATTTCCACTCTCAGAGTTTGCTTTGAGAGAAGAAAAAGCTAAGGCAATGTGCAAAGACTTAGCCCCAATATTTGCATATTAGCACTCTTTTTAAAATTTTTTATTGTTTTTTATTGAGCTATATATTTTTCTTCACTCCCCTTCCTGCCTCCCCCCTTCCCTTCTGCTGTCTCCCATCATCCTCATGCTCCCCATTTACTCAGGAGATCTTTTTTTTCTACTTCCCATGTAGATTAGATCCATGTATGTCTCTCTTAGGGTCCTCTTTGTGTCTAGGTTCTCTGGGATTGTGAATTATAGGTTGGTTTTCTTTGTTTTATGTTGAAAAGTCACTTATGAGTAAGGACATATTATACTTGTCTTTCTGAGTCTGGGTTACTTCACTCAATATGATGTTTTCTAGATCCATCCATTTGCCTGCAAATTTCAAGATGTCGTTATTTTTCTCCATTGCGTAGTACTCCGTTGTTTAAATGTACCACATTTTCCTTGTCCATTCTTTGGTCGAGGAGCTTATTATCATAAATAATGTTTCTGTGAACATAGTTGAGCACATGTCCTTGTGGTATGATTGCTCATCCTTTGGGTATATACCCAAAAGTGGTATTTCCTGGGTCTTAAAGTAGGTTGTTTCCTAATTTTCTGTAGCACTCTTTCTCATAACAAGGACTGGAAAACTTCTAAATGTCCAACAGGAGTTATTTATACAGTCCATGCCAGAAAGCCCTGGTGAGTCATCAAATGGTATACAGCTATGCATTCTGGAATACTAAGAGAACATCTTATGTCAATTACTAAAATGATTTGAAATAATGTAATACATAATAAATAACACGTTGGCACTTTGTATATATGTATAATATGGGAGGTCCCATGCCAGACACCTGGGAAAATCAAGAGCTCAGTAATTAGTAACTAGTTAAGAGTAACCAGAAGGAAATAAGGCAAAATGGTTAGTGATAACATGCCTGGGTTATAAAGTCAGGACTCCGATGAGAGTATAGCTGGCCTTGTTTAACCCTCATCGTCAGCCCAGAAAGGATTGTCTGGGACAGCCTGTATCTCGAGATACTCTGCCTTACCCTGGGCAAACAATGCCAGGATGGAGATTCAGCAACCACACAGGCCCTTACAGCTGCAACCTCGTCACCCAAGCCCCTCACCCCACCCTTAAAAGGGGTCCCCGTCAGTTTTTTCCTCCATTTCCCAAGGGGGAGAGGCGTCCCCTCACTGTGTGTGCTAATAAACACAAGTCTCAACTGTTGAAGGTCTCTTGGAAATCTAGCAATTACAGTGAGTTTTCAAGGACAGAGTAATTACTTATGATGCTGGCGTTTTATTTCTTTTTTAGAGTGAACTTGTTTTACTTACACTAAAAGGGAAAAAAGCAATCACCAAAATTGTAACAAATAAAGTATGTTTATCAGATACGTTTGATAACCTTGAAAGTTTAGCCAGGTGAGACTTGTCACTCAGTGTGACCCCCCCCCCAGGAATTGGGGCTCCCAAGCATATAGGATTCTGCATGTAGGCTGTAGGGTCCTTCTTCTTCCACAAGTGGAGCTTTGGCAAAGCCTGGGGCTCCTTTTCTCAGGTCATTTCTCTCTCTCTCTCTCTCTCTCTCTCTCTCTCTCTCTCTCTCTCTCTCTCTCTCTCTCTCTCTCTCCCTCTCTCTCTCTCCCTCTCTCTCTGTCTCTCTCTCTGTCTCTCTCTGTCTCTCTGTCTCTCTCTCTCTCTCTTACACACACACACACACACACACACACACACACACACACACTGTTTACCCCAGATGAGCTCGATACTCTACTTGTAGATGCTCCAATCCTTACAGTATCACAAATTGCAAGGAGAAATAGAGGTCATGAGAACCCATGCAGTATACAATAAATTTTCTTCCCAGGCCCCTCTGGTTCCTCTTTCAAGGCTTTCTCCCTTTGAAGTCTGCCCACTTACATTTCCAAATGATTTGATTAGCAGAATCCCTGAAGCGAAAAAGTTACTAAGCTCCTAATAGACACATAGCAGATATAAAGATGAAATTAAAGAAAAAAATGTTTATTTAAAGCATATTGGCTGTCATGATACCAGCATGATTGCTTTTGTTTTCTGAGTTATGAACAGGAGCTTTTGACTTTGTAGCATCAAGTTTCACTCGTGCGTAGGAAATAATCCCATGTGGTCTTGATGCACCACTGACACAATTTGCATTAGATATCCATTAGTATATTCAAGTCAATACCCAGAGTGAGCTTCTCTTCTTTTCCTCCTTGTTATCCTCTTGTCAGTTGATCACCTCCCTGGGACACAGAAGCAAAAGGAGACCTCCAAAGGGAGCCACTTTGGGGTTGGTGGGCACAGGGTACACCTTCAGTTCCTTTCTGTTCTATCCTGCCTTCTAACTCACCCATTAACAGCTCATGTCGAGAGAGTGAATCTCCCGTTTTGTCTTACAAACAGGAAGTTGATGCTATGAGACACATCTTCCCCCAAGAACAGTGCTAACCAGCTCCTGTTGACCATCTCCGGACTCCGCTCAGCCTCCGAGTGTTTCCTGGGTCCTCATCCATGCTTTGTAAGTGGCTTCTCCTTAACCAAATCTTCTGAGCATCATACAGTTTAACACAGAATGTGCTCCATGTCAAACCTCCCCATGGGGGCGGGGCACAGCTTGGAGATGGGAAGTGACTGTCAACGTCATCTTTTGTCAGCTGTGGTCAATACAGGGAGGAAACTCATCGTGTGATGGTCTTAGAAGCTGAGGAAGGGGGCACGGCCTGTGTTTGTGTCCATGTCTGTGTCCAGCATGGAGCAGCACATCAGACACCCAGTCCAGCATGCATGCCCCAGCAGAGTGCTCTGTTGCTGCCATTCTGTTTAATCCCTTTGACTCTTATATCCCCAAGCGGTCACTTTCTTCCTGCTGTGGCAGCCAGCTGTGCGCCGACATTTCAGCAAATTAGAGAGTAATCCCTCAATAATGGATTAGTTATAGAGTTTAATCTCTCTGGGAAAAAAAAAACACTTGAATTTTCCATTTCTGGAACTATGAAATTCCATGTTTCCACACGGCCCATCATTTAGGGTTCATAAGATCAGGCCTTGGCTGACATGGATTGACTTTAACACAGAAAACAAGGAGATGGGTGAAAGCAGAGTTTCTGCCACTGGGAAAGAAAGCTGGTGACAAAGAGCAACAACCATCTATCTAGTCAGTAAGTGGGGGACAGATGTCTCTCAGGAGAAACGCAAATGGTTAGTGTGTGGGGTAAACCATTCAATGCCGCGCACCGCGCCCCCGTGTCTGCGTTCCCTGGGCTGGTACCCAGTTCCCAAGATTCAGGCAAGGAGCAGGAGGTTAAAATACACAAACACAGACAGACAGACAGACAGACAGACAGACAGACAGACAGACAGACAGACAGTGACACGGGTCATCCTTGAATTCCCCAAGAATGCCCCCTTTATTGTGTTCAGGGGCAGATTATATAGAGATAGCCACGCCCCAGCCAAACCCACCAGAAACCACTCTCCTGCCATCAGGAACTCCTGAAGGTCTCGTGCTCAGAGCAGCTGTAGGCACTCAGATCAGGGGATTACAAGAAATTCAGGATCTGGGGTCTCTCTGCTCCCAACAATTTAGCATCACTAGCCACCAGGGAAATGCACCGTAGAACCTCACCACGGTTGCACCTCACCCCAGTCAGGATGCTTGCCGACAAGTGAACAGAGGCCATCACACACCAGTGAGGATGTCGAGAAAGGAACCTTACATGCTGCTGGCAGAAAGGTTGGCTGGTCCAGCCGCTGTGACAGTCAGCATGGAGGCTCCCCCACAAAACTGAAATTAGAAGCAACAGGACCCAGATATGCCAAGAGTAATCCAGGTCAGCCGACCACAGTGACGCTGCCAGATAAATAGAGTCTGAGGTCTGAGCCCTTTCATGGGTTTGCCTAGGGGGACTAGGTCTCAGAAAATGGAAAATCATGGGTCCTAATGTACCCCTTTTCACAGTCTAGATTGTTGCCCCAACTCCTATTCATGGGGTGAAGCTGGGTGGTGGTGGCACATGCTTTTAATCCCAGCACTTGGGAGGCAGAGACAGGCAGATCTTTGTGAGTTCAGGGCCAACCTGGTCTACAGATTGAGTTCCAGGATAGCCAGTACTACACAGAGAAACCCTGATTCAAAAAACAAAACAAAACCAACCAAAAAAGGAACAAACAAACAAAACATAAAGATTCATGGGGTGAAGAGAGGATGCTCTAGTCTAGAGACAGAGCTGAGTTCCATGTTCACCTGCTTAGTGGACCCAAGATAAGCTATTCAAAGTAAATTGCAGCCAAGGAAACTTTGGTCACATTCTACCTTGTGGGAGAAAACAGGGAAGCAAAGTTATTCCAGTCAGTTGGGATCCCAAACCAATCCACTAAACATACTGGTGACCAATGCCATAAAAAGGGGGGCAGATCTAGTCCCTAGCTTTTGCTTTCTAAAAATGGCAGCATAGCCCCAAAGGACATAGAATGAAGTGTGTTTGTCAGGGGAGGATATATCCACTCTTGCCCAAACATCCACTCAGTGGATGTAAAGCTCTCTAAAGCTCTCTTTATTCAGATCTTTAAAAAAGAAATAATTGCACTTGTTAGCATGTTGATTGATTTGGCACATACATAACAATAATTTAAAATATTCTCAAGTAAAACCACAAAATTTAAGCACCCAAATAGATGTATAAAGATCAACTAACACATGCTAGGAATGTGAAAACATGTCCTCCAAATGTTCACATTTCTCTCGTAACTGACTCCAGAAAGACTGAGTTGAACGGAATGCCAGACAAAGAATTCAAAGGACTTGGTTTATGAAAGCTGAATGAATGCCAAGAAAATCAAGAAAAATGGCTAAATAAATTAAGGAAGATGATACAAGATATAAAAGAGATGTTTACCAAAGAGATGAAGATTTTGAAATAAAGCAAACAGAAACCCTACGAAATATACAAAATGGGACAAATAAAAGCCCAGGGAAAAGTCTTACCGACAAGCTAGGTGGACAGGAGATATTTCAGGGTTTGCAGACCGTCCCTCCCAACTTGATTGGTGCTGCTGCGATAAAATATCATGACCAAAACAACTCGTTCAAGGAAAGGTTGATCTGACTTTCCCATTTTAATCATAGTCCCCAAATGGAGGAAGCCAAGGCAGGAACGTGGAGACAGAAACTGAAGAAGACATCGTAGGGAAGGAAGTTCAGCCTACTAACTTGCTTTGCATGGCTTTATTATCTCGCTTTCTTCTACAACCCAAGATCACTGCCCAGAGGTGCTATCCCCCAATACAGGGGATTGGGCCCTCCCACACCAATTATTAACCCCAGGAATGCTCCACAGATTTGTCTACAGGTCAGTCCAATGGAGGCATTGTCTCACCTGAGGTAAACTCTCCCTAGATGACTCTAACTTGCATCAAGTTGAAAAGAAAAAATGACCAGAACAGGCAAAGTTAATGGATTAGGACATTGGGTCATAAGTAAAAAAAAAGTAGGAAGCTACAAATGTCATCTCTTTCACAGCCCGTGAGCTGGAGTTGAGAGGAGGCATGGTTCAGATGAGAGAGAAGAGAAGAGCAAAGAGGAAGCTTTGTCCGGCCTCCAGCCCTTCCCATCCGCTCTGAATCACTCTTGCCTGTCATTCATTTGCAGATACTTTGTCATTCGGGATTGAAGATCTTAAGGCACTGCAGAAAACTAGGTAGAAACCTGTTTCCCCCAACGAGACAATCCAAAGTAGTGACATGCATGGCCATAACTCAGAGACAAACACTGACGTGGAAGACCTTCTGTTCGTGTCTGTTCTCTCCACTTCACACTGGGTTAGCAAGGCTTGCTCCAGGTCGCAAGAGGCCAGACCTGGCACCACCACCCAGAGAGAAGTTTGGTGATGGATATTACCTTCTGCCATCACTTCCCTTGCTACCATTCATCTGAACACAGCTCAGCCACTGTCATGTCTCACTGTCAGGTGCCAGTGCTCCGGGGCAGTGAGTTCTCAGGAAATCACATCCTGTGCCTCCATGGTCAGTTCCTCATAAGAAATGATCAACAACAAAAAGTTGACATCTTCATACCTAGAATATTCCAAGGTAACACCCAAAATAATGTCCTTCAATCTACCACTCACTCATTCGGAAATCCTAATGAAGGGTAATGGGGGATTCTCCTCTCTATGCTGTAAATATGTTTTATTATCATTGGCTAATAAAGAAGCTGCTTTGGCCTATAGCAGAATAAAGCCAGGCAGTAAAGCCAAGCAGAGATATAGAGAGAAAGAAGGCAGAATCAGAGACACCGTGTAACTGCCGAAAGAGAAAGATACCAGATGTGTGATGTCACAGCATTAACTGGTACTTAGCAGTGCAAGAAAGTGGATGACCCCTGAACGCCTCTACGCATACACTGAACTCTGCTTATTTACTCATCTATTCATTCATTCACATGTTCACTGGACAAATTCAAATCAATACCTCCAGAGACTGGGTTGTGCCAAATAACCCAGGCCCTACCCCAAACAGAAACAGAGATGAAAAGGATTATTTTTAAGTTTTGGTGTGCTCCTCTGCTCATCAGAAAGGCTTCCTGAGTACTGAGAACGTCACTGAACAATGACAGCAAAAACCCTCCAGACTCATTCCCAGTCAGGATTCAGATAACCCCCACATGGAGACAGATGTCTTTCCTCTGGCTTCAGCAAGCTCTGGTTCATGTTGGAGATGGATGTGTCCTTGGTAGGGAGGATGGGCGGAGTCAGTCAAGGGCTCCGTAGGTTCAGCTCGTTACACTACACAGACATGAAAATTATTCAACTTTGATTCGCCGGGGTCTGCAGGAGTGATGAGTGTGTGCAATCAAGCCCGACATTCATTCAAATCAGGGACTCGTTAATGTGCTAATTAGCTCACTGTGCTCGCTGTGCCAATGGGAGGCAAACCCTAATGATGATCGCTTGAACTTCATTTTGTCTCTCTCTGTTTTCCACACTATTGCAAATTTAGAAAAGCCCAGAACAGCCCTAGACCAGAAGGCAGGACTTGGCTACTAGGGTTACGATCCGTGGGTTCTGTGCAGGACACCCCACCCGCATCCAGATACAGGGGTTTACTATGCCCCTGTGCCTTCCCTGGCTCAAAGCCCCTTTGCTGCTCTCTGGCACACACTAATCTCGTATCCATCTGTCAGTTAGCAAGTTTTTATAGGGCATCCAGTTGACACCAGCTTTGTATAAAGCATTACGAGCACAGGGAGGACCATCCTTAGCCTGGGGAAGGGTAAAGCCAGTGGGGGCTTTTACCATCTCATAAGAGTGGGGCTAAGGAAAGTGAAAGTTCAGAGGTCAGTGTAGCAGCTACTTTAATGCTGCTGTGATAAGACACATGGCCAAGGCAACAAAGAAGAGAGACTTTATTCGGCTCCAGTTCCGGAGGGCTAAGAGTATGCTACTTAAATACAGACAGACTCGGTGTTGACAGTACACTATATTAGCCTGCAGCAAATGCCTGCTGCTCATCCCACATTGGCTCACCTCTTGGTTGTGCCAAAGGTCAAACGGTGTGCCCAACCTGGGTGCATGAGCACACTCCAGGAGGTGCGGTAAGCAACGATGCTGATTTCAACTCTTGGGCATCCCTAGACTGCTGTGGACAATTCTTTTCTACACTATGGATACGTATTACTCTCATTGGTTAATTAAAAGCTGACAGGCAGGAAGTGAGGCAGGAAAGCCCAACTCAGAACTATGGGAAGAAGAAGGGTGGAGACAGGAGAGACCAGTCAGCTGCCCGGGAAGCAAGACTTGCTAGAGGTCAGGTAAAGTCACAAGCCACCCTTGCACATGAGCCATTTGTTATTACTGGTCAAGACCTCCTGCCACTGGCTGGCTTCCCTCAGCCAAATGTCTGGGTGGTGTTGGAAGGGTCACAGGGACAATGTGTGAGGTCAAGGTGCGGATTAGGTCAGGAGGCGACTTCAGTTTTTTTCTCTGACCATTGCAGTCACAGGTCCAGCCACACCCTCACTTCCCAGCACCTCTAGAGCACTGTGCTTTTCGCCTTACCCAATAGAAATATGGTCCTAAGGAGAAGCTAAGTCAGTAGAAAGAGAGCTCAAAATGCTAGATTATTACCACCTGTGGGAAGAACTGTAGCTACCGTGAGCCCAAACCTGCACGTGAGAAGTGAGAACACCAGCAAGAGGCAGAAATTCTGCATTGCCACGATATCTCTGAGCTCCGCTTGCAGCTCCCATTCCTGAGCTCCCACGGATCCGGTTCCACAGCCGATGACTGCATCTCCATGTCCAACAACTGTCTCACCCTGGCAGGTCCAAAGTCACCTTCTCGGTTTCCCCTGTACTTCGCACATGGATGATTCATTAGAAGCCCTCACAGAACGCAAGCTCTTATGCTGGGGACACGGCATCATAGCAGATTCATCCAAAATGGAGTCAGCAAAGGACAAGGATGAATGGAGTCTAATCCAGAAAAAAAAAAAAAAAAAGGAACCAAAAACCTAGGCCCAGAGGCTTAGTTCGCCCAGCACTGCCACTGAAGCCCGGGAAACGCTGCAGAGCAGGGAAGTTCAGCGGGACCTACGAGACCACAAACTCTACTGATATCCACCAAGCAAGCATGCCGTGCCCACCCAGGTGACAAGCCTGCCAGCCTCAGACCCCAGCTCTCCAGATCAAAACCCTGTCACTGCACTGGAAAGCCAGCGTCGCTCCAGTCTGTCGGCACACAAGAGCACTCTCATCAGACAGCAGCTTATGATGTGTACGAGTTAATGCTGGGAGCAGACTACCATTTCAGGGGGTGTGCATTGGTCAGCTTTTCATGGCTGCCACATGACGCCTGTACTTTGAATAACTTTATTTTAGAAACAACAAAAACAACAAAAGGTGATTTCCTCATGGCTCTGGAGACTCAAGGCTCATATGCAGAGTGCCTTGGGATATGTATGGCAAGAGACAAAATACCCCAGAGAATGGCTCTAACAAAGGGCGGATTTGTCATCATGCACAGTTTCTGAGGGGCCGATCCCTCCTGCCAGTCTCTCTGTAAGTCACGGCACCGCCTTTCTCTTCCTCAAACATGGACGGCACACACCCGCCTCGGGGCCTTTAGACGTGCTCTTTTCCTTACCTGGTCTGTTCTTTCGGTATCTGGGAGGTCGATGCGCTCACTTCCTTCAGAGCTGTGCTCAAATGCTGGCGGATTGGAGGAGCATTGCACCCTGACCCTTCCATGTCCGAAGACACCGCTGCTATTATGTGACTGAGCATTCTCCTTCGCTCTTCTTTCTTACAGTGCTACATATGTGTTTCATTTAATACGTTTACTGCTGTCTCTTACAACTCGTCTAATTTTCTTGAGACGATTTTTGTTACTTCTGGGACCCAAGGATCTATACAGGTGTCTGGGGTGAGGTTTTGAAACAAACTCCTGTGCTTCCCATACAAGCACTGGCTGTATTACAAAGGGGCTAGTTAGAGCTGTAGGTTCAAGGCTCTCTCAGACCCACTGTATCACAGAGTCTGTAGGTGAAGCTGTGTGTCTCTCTTGTAGACACCTGGTGATTCTGATGAGAATAAACCTGGAGTACTACCGCTTTGCCTGCAAACATACAATGTCTAGAAAGGCTAAGCTAACCCCCTGGTGACATTCCTAGGTTACTGCCACAAGTTCATTTGTGTCTTGAGATGGTCCTTCCTATCCACCAAGAACAGGACCCACTGTGTTTACCATGTGTTTTTTTTTCAGGGATTTTTTTTTTATTCCCTAGTCAGAGGCAGGCTGCCTGCACAGCCTCCTATTGGACACACACAGTTCCCTCTTCCAGGCCATCCTCAGAATGAGGCAGAGACCAAGATCTCTCCGAAGCTACCTCCCTGTAGGCATGGGGGCTTTGCTGGAAATCCCTGTGCACTTCGAATTAAGCTGGCAGAAAATCCTTACCCAGCAGCTCTGCAGGGCACCTGTTCCAGCTGCCTTCATCACCAGCCAGGCACATCCAGGCTGCAGGCTGGAAATGGGCTGCAAAAATAAACAGCTGGAGCTCAGTGCTATTGAAAGCCCTTGGGGACAAGGCAGACCAGTGGCCCCAACTGTCTGATGCTGGCCCACCTGTCAATCTGCAAGGCTGGTCCACTGCAAAGGCTGCTGGGAAATAGGAGGTACCTTTCCTCGGCTGGCCTGACATCGGCAGCTGTCTTTGTAAGGTATTTTCTAGAGCTGTGCCCCTGTGTGTCCTGCCCTCCTCACCTACTGAACCCCTGTCATCCTCACTGTACAGCTTTACCTAGGCAGTGGTCTGAGTTAATCTGAGGAGAGGGAGAGGGAACCTAAGGGACACCGCTTCTCCCCCCAGATACCCCAACCAGAAGAACATGGAGCCCATTTTCTATCCAGCTGCTCTCACACAAGCCAATTGCTTCATTTCCTCCTTAAAGTTCAGATTTGCCTGGAATGTTTTCTGTCACATCAGGCAATCTCCCGAGGTTTACAAATGACAAGAGGAAATTGGCTACACAGACCCAAGAACACATCCATCCCTTTATTTATTTAAATGCCAATGATCACTGCCCAGCAGACCAGGGAAGGAGCAGGCAGGGGTGCCATCTGCCTCCTGCAGGCCTCAGCTAGAGGGGCAGAGTCACCTGCTCTCCAGCTCCGCACTGCCATGCAGGCACCCATGGGCACCCATTTTAGGGACTGTGCATTGGCCAGTTTTTCACTGTTGTAACAAAACATCTGTGGCTGAATAACTGTTCACGAAAAAAAAGGTGATGTAGCACTTGGAGATTCAAAGCGCTTATCTAGAGATGGCTCTATCCCTGGAAAAGTATTAAGATAGCTTGGGATATACATGGTAAGAGACAGGGGGTAAGGGATAAGTATATGTGTACCCTCTGTTCTTTATATAGCATTAGAAAACTACCAAGATTCAACATGCAGCAAGAACCTGGTAATCTGAACTGTATTATCTCTAACCACCTCCCCAGGCCACACCTCTCAGTACCATGACCTCACTACTCTGAGTTCCACACTCTTAATGCCTCATAATGGGGGTCGAACGTCAATATATAAATCCTTGGAAGACACACAGAATTGTGCCCATGCCACAGTTATGTGTATCCATAGGAAAACGTGTCACAAAGAATAAGAAAGCTCTAACATAGCTAAATACGCCTCAGGGTCCTGGCCAAGGCTGAGGGTGAGGAGCAGCCATTGCTTCAAGAGCCCTAGCAATTGGCATAACTGCCTTGTTACCGGAATATAGTTCCTAGAAATTCAGTCGCAACCACAATAAAACAAAATTTCAAATAGTAGAGCATAGAAAATTGACTAAGTGTTTACATAAACAATTTCTAATCTTTAAATGTATCGATAGGTTTATGGCTAGTAATGTCACTCAGTGGTAGAGTGCGTGCCTAGAATCCCCCAGTGAGGGGCTGGGGTGTGGCTCAGTGGTAGATTACCAGCCTGGCATGTACAAGGGCCTTGAGTTTAATTCCCAGTTCTAGGATGAATGGGGGTTATTCGTTTGAGCATGAGGGGCTGCATACAGGGGAAGGGGGAGCATTCTAGAGCAGATTTGCATTCAGATTTTGCCTCTGCAACCCACTCCTGCTCTTGCAAGGTGGGCAGGTATGAGAAGCGATTTCATGTCAACCACTCCATGGAACCCCCACCCCCACTGCCCTAGGAGCTCACAAAGTGTTAGGGGTTTGGTGTGGGGTGCAGCTCTCCCAGAGATTTTTATGAAACTTATGAAAAATCTCCCAGGAGATGCTCATGCGCAACAGAATCTAGGTACTGCTGATGGGAAGTGGATGAGATGGAAACCCTCGTCTGCTCAGCAAATGTGCCCATTACACTGCTTTATGCTGCTTCCCGCATTTCAGAAAAAGAGCCAGAAAAAGAACAGTCCCTTGTAAATGTCTACTTAATTAACATCTAGACAAAAGTATTGGAAGATAAAACTATTGGCCAGGTAGATTCTGAAGAATCTCTGTGGGGTGGCTCCTTGTTTTCTAGGTTATCACAATAACCCTGGACACCCAACTGCCAGGGACTCTTTTGGGCAAGAAGAGCTGCTATTGAATGTTGAGGCACAATTAAGAAGCTGATCATAAAGTAATATTCACGAAAGGAATTGTTGTTGACCCAATGAGGAATTTGAGCTGTTTATTTTCCCCTTGAGAGATAGACACCTCTAAAATTCAACACGGAGTTAAGCTTAAGAAATGTCAAGCCAGCTGAGATAGCTGCTGACTCACCCCATATCCCAGCTGATAACACCCAATTACAACATTCTTAAGTCTGGGTTACTGCTCCCTAATTACAGAAATGTAATGGAGTTGAAAATATGCGTCCTGCGCTGATAGATGACACATTTGACGTTCTTTACCTTCTGTCTCAGTTGACAGCGGCTCTGTTTCTAGAGTCCCCGTTGTCTGGGTTAATTTTGGAAAACAAACGAAATTAAGTGACAACAAGAGAATCACAGGATCATAATAGCCTGAGGGCTCCCTAACCTGGGGGTTCTCAGAGACAGAGCCTCTGAAAGCTGATCCAGAATGACCGCAAATCCCAGAGAGGTTCCGCACAATGTGTCACTATGACTTACTCCACTGGTGCTCAGTGCATTGGTAGTTTTAGTGAGATGATCTCATTTGTGCTTAGAAATAAGTAGATACACATTTTAGTTTTCTGTGACAAAATATCGGTGGTGACAGTGTCACAAGTCCCGATGGATGTGAACACAGAACGCTCAGGCAGTAAACGAACCCTGATAATAAGGAGAGGAAGCTACTGGATGCTGAGGACAATGCTGAGGAGGATGCTGATGTGGATGCTGAGGAGGATGCTGATGTGGATGCTGATGACGATGCTGATGTGGATGCTGAAGTGAATGCTGAGGAGGATGCTGATGTGGATGCTGAGGACAATGCTGAGGAGGATGCTGATGTGGATGCTGAGGAGGATGCTGATGTGGATGCTGAAGTAGATGCTGAGGAGGATGCTGAAGTGAATGCTGAGGAGGATGTTGATGTGGATGCTGATGACGATGCTGATGTGGATGCTGATGACGATGCTGATGTGGATGCTGAGGACAATGCTGATGTGGATGCCGAGGGGGATGCTGTAGTGAATGCTGAGGAGGTACCTTGAACCAGGATGATAGAAAATTTCTGACCCAGAACAGACCAAGAGAGAACATCAAAGAGGAATGAGAGAGAAAGAGTGGGAATCCTTGTGGATCCAAGAGGTCAGAAACGAGATAAACTAAGGAACATGTACAAAATGCTAAAAGGAAAAATGCATTAAATGTGTCACAAGAATGGAAAAGAAACCCTCCCCGGGGCCTCACAGAATCAAGAGATAAGTCACATCTATTGATCCTCATCAGTGTCTCCAAGAATAAACCCTAATTGTTTCCTTTGAAGCACAAACACACCAACATACACATGTATGCACACATGCACACACATATATACATATGTATACACATACATACACACCTACTATATTTTTATAACTAACAATTTTCTCTTGAAACTATCTGTAAGCCACAGTTAAGTTGCTAAGCCATTGCCCAGAGAATAAATAAAAAGAACCCCAGGTATGCCTGACCACCTCAGAGTCACCTTAAATTGACTACAGATTGTTTATTGGCACTAAGTCCTTGACAGTGGTCACTTCTAGCCACAGCATGGGATAAAATTGGTTCCACGGGGAGAGTAGATATCCGACCATCCAGCAGTTAGTCACAATGTACTCCAAGCATGTTTTTCAAAGAAAAGAATACTATCAGAGTGTAAATGACGCCAAGGTGGCTTCGTAGCACTGGCCTCTATCCCAGCTAAAGATAGAAGCTGGTAAACTTGAGTCTTGCCTAAGATTCATAGCCAGTCCCTGCCTCAAACCAGCAATAAGATGGAGTTGCTTGTTCTAGACCTTCTAAAAGTAAACAGAGCCAAGAAATGAATGATTGAGAAGTAGTTTTTTAATGCCAGAGCCTGGTGCTGTTTTTTTTTTTTTTTAAAATCTTGGCTCCGATTTGTAAGATATTTGCTGTACTTGTTTCACACACAGACACATTTTACCTCGAGAATGAAGTGTTAAAAAGGTTAATTACAAGTTAATAAAGGGTAAGGTCAGAAGAACACTTGGAGTGAAGGAAGGAGACACACATTCCTCCTGGTTATTCCTGTATTGTCTGTCTCTACTGTAAAAGAAAGTCTCCAGATCCCATGATTGCAGCTGGATGACTGTTTTCCCAGGCGCTGGAAAGTTTTGCAGCAAATAGTTTATAATAATCGTTAAATATTTATTGGAGGGAAAGAATGAGGTGTTAAAACAGATGTGAGGAAATGTGGCCACACTGGCGGCGCTGGATAGGTTTTAAAGACACCGTGTCTTCCTTGTGGTTATCTAAGAACCAGAAGGATGGACTCCAAGAAATATAAATTTCTTCTGGCAGAAGAAAAGGGTTGGATTTTTGATGTGGAGTGGACGGGCGCTTGTCTCCTAGATTTCACACCATTGTGACAGTTTATCAGACTGCCTTATGAGACAGGCCACGCTGAAACAGCAGTCCTTGGCAAGGACTGTTTAGCTATGCATACCTCTTGCCTTCTTTTAAGCCCTATCCTCATGTTAGGACCTCAAGGTTGTACTTCAGAGGGTCCTGACCCTGATTTTTACTTCTTCCCCATGTAACTGCACTTAATCTCTTTTGGATACTTTCTATCTTTACTTGATTATTTAATTGGGTCTCGAAGATGGGTAGCCAAGCCTGGCTTGTTATGGCTTCCAGGGCACAGGCTTAGACCCTAATAACTCTGGTAACAATTTACAAGCACGCACACATGCATGGGTAGGTAGACAATAGATAGATACATAGATAGATGATAGATAGATAGATAGATAGATGATAGATAGATAGATAGATAGATAGATAGATAGATAGATAGATAGATGATAATGACAGATATACAGACAGACAGACAGATAGAATAGTGGATGGAAATAGTTATTATATAGTTATAAACACACGAGTATGTAACATACACACACACTTTCTTTTCTTGGTGGTCACAGCTTAGGAGGAATTAAAAATAGAAGATTCTGAGATTAAACAGCAAGACACATATGGAGAGCACACAAATCGTGATCTCAGAAGGTGGTTCCAGTCCTACAGATAGTCCCATGACAGCAATAAGCAATGTGTGCTTGCAGTGGTTTGAGTAAGAAATGCCCCACATAGGCTCTTGTATTTGAACACTTGGTCCCTATTGGTGGCACTTTTTAGGTAGATTTTGGACCTATGGCCTTGCTTTAGGAAGTATGCCACTGGGAACGGGATTTGGGAGCTTAAAGCCTTGCTCTACGTCCAGTTTGCTCTCTCTCCTTTCTGCTAATGTTTGAAGATGTGTTTCTTACCTCAGCTTCCATGCCTGCTGCTTTCTGCTATGCTTCCTCACCATGACAGACTCTTACCCCCAGAACCACAGCCAAGTAAAGTCTTCCTTTCTTCCTTTTTTCCTTCTTTCCTTCCTTTCTCTCTTTTCTCCTTCTTCTCCTATTTCTTCTGCGCTGCTTCTTCTCCTTTTATGTTTTCTGTTTGTTTTGTGTGTTTGTTTGAGGCAGGGTTTCTCTGTGTAGCTCTGGCCATCCTGGAACTTTTTAAACCAGGCTGGCCTCAGACTCACAGAGTTCCACCTGCCTCTGCCTCCTGAGTGCTGAGATTAAAGGTATGTGCTACCACTTCCTGGCAACTTCTATAAATTGCCTTGAGCATGGTGTTTTCTCACAGAAGTAGAAAAGTAACTAATAAATGTACTTTAAATGCCTTGCTTTTATCTGGTATACAAATAATTCTTCTAGCCAGTTGATTCTCTGACCTGCAAGAAACAGAACTATTTCCTCACCCTGGATAAACCAGCAAGAGAGAGTCCAAAATCAGAGTAGTCTTCAGACTGGGCCAGTTCTAAATTGGAGCAATGTCACAGAGGTCTCAATTGCAGCCTACACTCTCTCTCCCCTTCTCAGAGGTCAAGTGAAGCAAAAGGCACCAGGTTCACCCTCCCTGAAATAGGTGGTTCCATAGATAGAAACCTGGATGAGGCTGGAGTTCAGTTCATTTGAGAGAAACAATGAAAGCATGAACGCAGGGCAAGTGACAATCTAACCCATCACACGGCTACCACTGCTATGCTCTATATTGCTCTGTAATGACATCTGGGTGGGAGACAAGTCCGTGACCACATGGAATCATTGTTGTCCCCTGCAAAGCTCTGTCATCCATCCCTTCTGCTATATGCAGAGCAGAGAGGACTTTCTGTTCTACAGCAAGCCCTCAGATTATTGTTATTACAACAGCAAATTCATTGAGAGAGAAAGAGGGGCTGCATCTCGTTGGATTTCACAGCATCCTTCAATCACCTTTGGAGAAGATGGCTGCTTTGGAAAGGAAACGCATGCTCTCCAAGAACCTCAGCATTTGGAGGAGCAGAGAACACACGTTTCATTACCACTGTGGGT
This sequence comes from Arvicola amphibius, assembly GCF_903992535.2. Lineage (NCBI taxonomy): Eukaryota > Metazoa > Chordata > Mammalia > Rodentia > Cricetidae > Arvicola > Arvicola amphibius. Next base: position 45,679,777 of record NC_052058.2, read on the forward strand.
TTAGGATGAAGACAGGGCTGTTCTGCCTCGTTCCTGGAGCACTGAGGAGCACTCCAGCGAGAGGGGGATGAGGGGTGAGGAACCACTGCCAGAAGACTCCTTAGGGTCCACCTGGATAGGAGGTCAGCGGGCAGCATCTAGCAGCTGCTGGGAGATGAACAAACCTCCCACGTAGCCTGGAGGCTGTCCTTCACTCTACCATGTGCCAGCTGCCAAGGATGAGTCTGTGGGTTGTCGAGTAAGGATGACATCATTTAATAGCATGGTCCCATGTACTACAGGAGTGAACTGACCTTTGCACCTGGCCTTGGGTGGTTGGGATCCCGGTAATTCTAAAGAGAGGTGATGGAGGATTCCCATTGGCTAATAAAGAAACTGCCTGGCCCATTTGATTGGCCAGCCCTTAGGTGGGCGGAGTAGACAGAACAGGAAGAAGGAAGTGAGGTAGTTGGCTCAGTCAGATGCTACGCCTCTCCTAAGTTAGACAGACTGCCATGCCTCTGCTCAGAGAGAGAGATGCGATGAAGCTCCAGCCCAAGATGGACGTATGCTAGAAACTAAATGGTAAGGCACCACTTCGTGGTGCTACACAGATTATTAGATATGGATTAATCAAGATGTGAGTAAGAGGCTGAAAATAATGGGCCAGGCAGTGTTTAAAAGAATACAATTTGTGTGATGTTATTTCGCGTGTTAAGCTAGCCAGGAGGCAGAAAGCTGGGCGGCGGGAACGCAGCCCGCAGCTCCACACTACAGAGAGGAAAGGATAAAGGGACAGTAATAGAAATGCCCTCCTAAGCACCCCACCACACACACAGTGAAAGTGCCCTTCCTTCTTCAGAATTTCAAGTCTATGATACCAATTATAAGCCCCAAGCCTGCCCATACTCCCCAATAACATCATTACAACTTCCTTCAGCTTCAAGTTCACGAAGTTTGACTTGAAGGTTGAGGGCTGTTGTGTGTCAACACACAGAACAATACTTCCTGAATCTTCCATAGAGTTCTGGACACCACCACCTTGGGAAAGTCTTGTGAAAACCGCCAACCCCTGTTGCTAGGAAGCAAAGACTAACCCTAGGTACCGCTTCTGCAAAATGAAGGACTTAGGCCAGATGTTTCTCGGTTTTTGGTTTTGTTGTTGTTGTTGTTGTTGTTGTTTTGAGACAGGTTCTTGCAAGCCATGCAGCTTGGGCTGTCGTTGAACTCACTTCTCAGCCTGTGCTGGCCTGGATCTCTTTGTGCAGTGCAAAGCAGCCAGAAACTTGTAGATGGCTTTTCTATTCACCTAACTTGTGATCAACAAAGTCTTGCTAGACACCAACAGAAATCTTTAATTCTTGATTAAGATATTATGTTTATGCAGCTCATTTAAAGGGTAATATATAATTAAGAAATAAAGGTTAATAGAAAGTCATCTATAATAATCAAACTTTTAGTCATGCTAGTTAGGTTCTCTAGATGTTCAGAGATATGTTTCAGTTAGATGGATAATCTTCAAGGCTTCAGAGACCTACAGAATATGTCATCTAGAAGGTTTTAAGAACTTAGACTTTTCTCAACAGTGAGACATGTAAGAGCTAGCTAGGAATATGTCTGAACCATTGGACAAATAGTGTTGTAGTTAATATAGTTTCTGTGTGAGTATTTGGGTCTGGGCAGCCAGGAAATGAAAGATTGGGTTCAGAATATCCACATGGTGGCTTACAACTGTTTGTAACTCCAGTTTGCAAGGGATCCAGGGTTTGCTGGCTCATATTTTATTGTTCTCTATCTAGATGGTTAGTTTGGATTTTCCTGCTTCCTTGTGAGTCTGGTGACAACAACATCTGATCTCAGCTCAGTAGGTTCTGAGAGAGTCCCAAGCATCCCCTGTAGGCTGCTACTCTTTTCTTCTTGGGAGCACAGATAAGAAACTTCTCTTAGAATTCATCCAAGCCTCTCCTGAAATCACCAGAGGGTCTAGATCAGAAATCCTCTCTCTCTGGGCACAAAATCTCCCTATGTTCACAGCTCCTGGGCTCCAAACTGCCCCACCTCCCCACACTGGTTTCTGCCTAGCCATCAGCTGTTTCGTTGGACTTTTTCTTGCTGGTGTGCTGTGGTCAGTGCCCTTCAGTACCTGCCCATGCTCAGACTAAGGAGAGCTGGTCCCTGACCTGCAGTTAGTTCATGGCCTCAGCAAGAGCTGCGGCCTCATATGTGTGGTGCTTTTGGTTTCATTTTAAGGGCTGTCATACTGCCCTTTCTGATGCTCTGCCACAAACGGGAGTTGGGAAGCCCAGCCTGACTTGGAGTTTGCATCCACTCTCTTTGGCTAGGAGCTGGGCCCATCCTCATTAGCTTAACCTTCCCCCTTGGCAATCATCCTATATACATTCACAACTCCCTGAGTGCTATTAGGTTGGACGTTTTATAATTACAAATTTGGTTAACCTTTAGACAGCTCTGTGATTTTTCAGTAGCTACTTCTTGCCATGCTGGTTGAAGTCCAAGGAATCTTAAAAATCCTATCACCAGTTTTCAGTGACTATGCCAAGGACAAAAGAGGTTCAAGAGAGCTGCTGATGCACCCTGGTCATGCCAGGACAGAGTCAGGTAAGCTCAGAGAAGAGAAGCTAGTCTCCCATCCATACATTCAAAAGCATCGCAAGCTCGCAGTGAAACTGGTTCATAGACAGCGTTTGGCCTGTGCAACTGGAATGGAACAGACCTTGTGTCTCACTCCCTCACAGTCTAACACCTAAACAAACAGTACCAGATATGTGTGCAAATGTCGGAGAAGGCAACACTTCCCCTGGGGCGTTCTCAGAACAGAAGGCAAAGCAAGCATATCCTGAGATCAGAATTTGAGCGCAAGTAATTCACCTAGGGAACCCCAAAAATGTAGTAGGAAAATAGGAAGCCAGAGCAGGAAAGAAAGTAGCAGTGAAAGGCAGATTGCAAAGGCCCTCCCCTTCTTGAGAAGCTGGGAGTCACAGCCCGGTCCATGCTTTGATGTTTCCTGCTCCAAAACTACAGCTGGTCATCAAGAAGACTGTGAGAGCCAGGGACAGAAGTTTAGATGAAGCCCTTCACGTGGGCAGTGAGGTCAACTCAGGTCAGAGGACAGATTCTAGAGTAGTGTTTCTCATCCTGTGGGTTGAGACCCCTTTGGGGGTCCAACGACCCTTTCACAAGGGTCACCTAGAACCATCAGCAAGCACAGATATTCACATATGATTCATAACTGGTAAAATTACACTTACGAAGTAGCAGTGAAATAATTTTATGGTTGGGGTCACCACAACACAAAGAACTGTATTAAAGGGATGCAGCATTAGGAAGGTTGAGAATCACGGGTCTGCAGCAATGAGGTGAAGGCAAGCAAAGAGCTACACCCAGTGGTATAACACACCCTGTCAACCCAGAAATCTCAGGGAGTACCACAGGCTACTTCTGCAGAGGCCCAGCCTGTGCGTAGGCTAACAGGTGAAGGGAGCTGGGCCAAGCCTGAGGACCCCAGGCTCTTCTTCACATCCACTCTATGTATGGTGTAGATTGATTCTCCATCAAGTAAGAATTGCTGCATTGGAAATCAAACTTTTCTAAAGTAATATTTGTAGAATGCAGGGGTCCCGGAACTCCAACCCCAAATATGGTGTCATGGACACAAGAAAAAGTGTGCAGAAGAGCAATACACAGCCATGTGTGTGATGCCAAATGAGGGGCCACTCAGATGCCTGTGCAAAGGGAGCCTCTGATGAGCATGCTCAGAGCTAGTGAGCATTAAAGGGAGGGACAGGGAGACCATAACTGTGGACACAGACTGCAGCCCATCCCTGCACCTCATGAAGCCACGTCAGGTACAAATGACATAGAGCTTCACAGGGGCAGTCATGACAATGCCAGCACTGGTGGGTCACCTGGGTTTGCACAGAGATGGTCAGTGCCTTATGAATTTCTTCCTGATGAGAGCCACTTAACTACGGACAGACAGAGCCAGGAGGAGGGAGGTGGGGACAAACTGAAAACAAGATGGAGCTGGGACCAACCTGGGCATGCTACTTTCCAAAGCTGAAACTCTCTCTCTCTCTCTGTGTGTGTGTGTGTGTGTGTGTGTGTGTGTGTGTGTGTGTGTGTGTGTGTGTGTGTGTGTGTGTGTGTGTGTGTGTATAGAGGTAGAGGAGGCTGTAGAGAAACTCCGTGACTAAGAGCACTTGTTGCTCTTACAGAGTTCCTGGGTTTGGTTCACAGTACATGGTGGCCCACAACCATCCGTCAATCACAACTCCAGTTTTCAGGGATCCAGTGCTTTCTTCTGTCTTCTGTGAGAACTGGACACATATGTGCTACATGTCTACACATACAGATAAGACACAAAGAAACCTAAAAAAAATCAAAAAACAAATGAATAGTTTTAAAAAACCAAACCTTGTATATATAGGGCTCTGTGTGTGTGCATGCATGTATATGTGTGCTACGTGGAGGTCAGGTCAGTGTCTGGAGTCTTCATCAGTCACTCCCCATGTCTGCTACTGAACCCAGGACTTGCACATCTGACTAGATTGGCCAGTCAGTGAGCACCAGGCATGCTCCGGTCGATGCCTCCCCAGTGATCAGCTTTTTCAGGCAGGAACTAGGAATCAACCTCGGGTCCACAGGTTTGTGCGGTAAGGCCTTTCCTGGTGAAATCACCCTCTCCCCACCCCCATCTCTCTTTTTCTCTTCTTTTTCAGGTACCAAAGATTAAACCCGTGACTTTCTGCACACTGAACACATGCTCTACTACTAGGCTTTACCCCATCTTGTCTGTATTGGAATGGAAATTGCTAACGCATCAAGTAAACAGGCAGAATGGGCAAGCTCCCATATCAGGGTCCAACAATATTGAAGCTCAGGCATGGAGTGGCTGGGCAGCCCGTCTCTCTGCCTGCAGCCTACAGCTTGTCCTGGTAGGTACTCTTGTCCCCACCGAATCACATGTCACAAAGCAAACACCCATGCGGTTATCTGTAAGGCCTCGGGGGAAACGTTTTTAAATTTTGTTCTTTGAACAAAGATTGTTTGTTCGAGTAAAGCAAGGAAGGAGCTGGGTGAGAAAACCCCTGACTGTAAACCCAGCACTTGGATTTGATTGTACTGGGTTCAAGGACAAAACGTAGTTTCAGGCACTGTTAGCATAGACCAAGACCTTGTCTCAAAAGTAAAAGAACTGGGTAGGGGTCACAGCTGTAATCCCAGGTGTCGGGTGGCCGAGGCAGAAGGACCACAGCACATGCAAGGCCAACGTCAGCTACATAACCCTAACACCCAACATCCTGTCCATTTTCAGAGGTGCACAGAGCAAGCTTGGTGAGCTCTAAACTTGACTGAGCAAATCTGTCTCTGAAGTAAGTGTGGTGGAAAAGCCATTTGCCCCCATACAGACACACACACACACACACACACACACACACACACACACACATCTATCTACCCGCACACACTGTGTATGAATGACAACAGGCAAATAGGAAGTGTTCCTGAGGACTGTGGTATGAACTAGAGCACAGAGCAAAACCATGGGGACTTAGACCACCTCGATCTTGGTCCAGCAGCTCCTAAGGCTGCTGACATGCCTGCCCAAGGCAGTCTGTGTAGTTCAAATCACTCCTGCTGTGGGGACAGGGCTTTGTGGAATACAAGAAAGAGAACTGAGTAGGTGAACCGTCAAGGCTAATCCTTAGAGTGTTTCTCTACGGAAGACAAAGTTGTAAACAGTGGCAAAGATGTAAGCAGTGACAATGTGGAGCCCTGTGTCTCTTGCAGAGGCAAACAATCTAAAAAGAATCTAAAGCGACACAAAGTATCCATCCGTAGGAACTGACTGGGCAATGGCAAGGCTGACAAGACCCTGATGTCCAGTATCAAAATGTGACCGGTTGCTTAGGCACCAGAGGTCGTCTTTCTTGAGGCTAACAACAGTAAACATTTTATCCTTCACCAGTCAGGCAGGTTTCTATTGCAATTATTCAACTCTGCCATTGTGGCTCAAAAGCAGCCAGAGGCAACACATAAAGACGGGTAAGGCTGTGTTCCAATAAAACTTTATTTATAAAACTAGATTGGGTTTCCACCCTTGGGCCATAGTTTGTTACAACCCTATGTAGATCAAGGTTTCCTTGATATACAAGATGCCCACATTCTATTGACAAGAAGGAAAAGTCAGGTGACTTTGTATCATTGCATGTTTTGAGAGGATGTGTCACCGAGAATGGCATCAGGTAGCTATGGTCCTGAATGCCAGTCTCTCCTGCCTCAAATGCCAGGATTTTGCGTGTGCACCACCACCCCTGGCTGAAAACATATCCTTACAGAACAACAACCATGAAAACCTAAAAAATGCTCCAGATAACAAGACGGTTAGTGTCGTTGTCCCCCTTTCTCATATTGTATTCATCTTTCCCTAGAGGAGTGGGTATGAAAAATAGAAATGGATCCATTACTCTAAAAGATAGCACTCTGGAGAGAAATTTTCTAAAGGCTAGGTAACAGAGGCATTCTTAAAACCTCCCAGCTTGTCATTTTCATCCAGATCAGAGGCTGAAAGAGCTGCATTGTGACAGGCCATAGCAAACAGCGAATTGCTAGAGTATAGTCAGGAAAGAACCCCAACCCAGGCCATCTTTCTGCCAAGCAGGGCCTTCTGATATAGTCTTCAGATAGCTAAGAACCTCCGTCTGACCCTCTGTGTTCTTCCACACTGAAGAGCCACTGGGCACATCTCTGAACTTGCAGAGTGAAGTCTCACAAAGCCTCTTTCTAAGTGCTCCCTGTAGGACTGGTCCAGGACACAGAAGCGTTAGTCAGTTGTTCAGAGCCCTTTCTGCTATGGCGTGTCTAGCACACTGATAAGGGTTAAAAAGCCAGGACACTGAAATTTTGCGGCCAGCAGCTAGTGACTCAGTAATCTGTCTCTGGTCCTTAGCTGTTGCCTACAGCTGTTAAACCACAGCCACGGGCCATGGCTGTTGACCATGCATGGACCTCAGCTGATGTGGTGGTCAGAGCAGTTTAAATTGAAGTGGTAACCTTTACTGGGGAAGCTGACATTCCCTTTTGGGGATCTTAGCACCATTAATAAAACAATTTGGAAACAACAGCTTTATAAGGAAGCACAAGGACATTTTTACTAGAGTATAAGATAGAAGAACAGCGTAAGTCAGGTGAAAATCCCAGCAGCCTTCAGGGCAAAAGATGGATAAATCAGGCCTATTGAGCAAAGACTAGAAATAGTCAAACAGTCAGCTTGTTACTGAAGGGAGAAACACTCCCAAGAATGGAAGTGGGCTAGCGAACCAAGGACGGAGACCCCAAAGTATCTAACCACACAGGTTGCGTGCTCTTGTATAGATGGCCACTCCACTCACTGTCCTCATTTTGTATTTCTCAGGGTGTTTTGTTTTGTTTTGTTTGAGCATGCTCTGTTTCTCAGATGGCGTTTGGTTCTATCCCAGGATTCTGGGCCATCCATCCTCTGGCAGTGTCTGGGTGGACTCACTCTCGTGGCATGGGTCTCACTTCCATAATCTCTGTGCCACCCTTACTCCAGCACATCCCATAGGGAGGACAGACTGTAGGTCAAAGGTTATGCGTCTGGCTTTGGGTTCCAGCCCCTCCGCTGGAAGTCTTACCTGGCCACAGGAGAAGACTGGTTCAGGTTATGCAACCTTCGTTGCTAGGCGTCTTAGCTGGGGTGAGCCTTGTAGATTCCCGGGAATTTCCAATGCACTAGGTTTCCGCCTCACTGTGAAATGCCCCCCCCCCCCATTTTTCCAGTCATCTCTTCCAGTCCTCTCCCCCTCCACATCCCTACCTGATCCCTGGTCCCCACCATCCACCTCCAGTCCATTTAATGTCATTTTCAACTCTCCCCTCCCCCCCCCATACAACATACATAAGAAATTAACCTTGCCTGGGCAGGGAGTCCATGGCCTAAGACAGGACTGGAGTGAGCATGTGAGACTCTGGGCTACAGGCAGGGAGGAAAGCTGGGTTAATCCACAGTGTCAGACCCCACGGATTCACCTATGGTGTGGAGGATACGTGGATACCCAGTGTTCTGAGGCAGGAATGACAGTCTCGACCTTCCCACTAGCGACTTCTCTACATTCCAGCCTGTTTTGAGTCTCTTGGAAACCTGCAGTAAGTTCTCCTAGGGCAAGCGACCTCTCATCAACACACAAGGCTTAGGCCAGCTAAGCCCTTGATCTGAAGTCTGTGTAGGAAATCAGGGAGCAAGCATTTGAACCCAAGTCCGGGAGCCAAATTCTTAATCATGTTTACTTTTTATAGCACGGACACCCACTTTTGGGGACTCGGGGCTTTAGATGACTATGTATGTGTACACTGTGAATAGTGTACTGGGGATGACAGTTAGGCCCTTGCCGCCTGTATTCTTTGGTAGTGCATTCTGAGACAGAATCACTGATCTGTGCCCATGCACTGTTACTGATGGTTGTTGACTGGACCCAGTGTTCGCAATGTGTGTGTGTGTGTGTGTGTGTGTGTGTGTGTGTTCATTGAAGAAACATACACAAATATCTAACCCGTGGAAATCTGAGAAGGGAGCCAACAAACGAATGGACAGGGTAGGTATGCTTCCCAGGGAGCAGTGGCCTCTAATGGAGATGACTCAAGACCTAGCAATTACTTCTTCCCAGGGCTTCCTTTGTGCATACAGGAGGAGGAGTTGCTGGGGGTCAGGGTTCTCACTGAGCATGTCCTCTCCCAACCATGCATAGGCAGGAGATGGCAGGAGGATCTTCTCTGAGAGTTCCCTTGGAAGACACAGTTTGTCTTGCCATGCATGCACCTCAACTGGTCCAGGCTGCATCATCACATGGTGCCCAGATCAAGAATGGAGTCTAAGAGGCATCTGATTACTAGGGCAAGTTGCTTGACTGGTGGCTTTGTTTAGAGCAGGGCATGTGTGTACCTCGCTGTAGGTAAAGGGCCTGGGTTGCTAAACTGGCCCTGCAGACTACCTTATCATTCCTGCTCATCATGGCAACAGGGCAATGCGATCCATATTCTTAGTGTGTTGGTGAGACTTCGTCTTGGCCCACTGCAGAGCAAGCCAGACATCTTGGTGTGAACTGTCTGTGGACAGAGCCAAGTGACAAGATCTGTACAGTCACCAAAGTACAGAAAGTACAATGACCACACGCATGAGGCAGGTGGGGTCCTGACACTAGTTAGTATTTGATTCCAGCAGTGGCACTTAGCAGAGGATCAGCTGAGCTGTGCTTAGCATTCTGGCATAGAGCCATGTTGCTTCAAAGAGCTCGGCCACAGCGACTGTCATCGAGCAACCAGCACTTGACCCATTTCTCTACACCCAAAACGATTTTGATCGCGAGACTTGCTTGGCCTGGGGGAAGTGGGGAGAGCATGACATACTCTGCAGCTTGACAAAGAGGTCCTGAATTCTCTCTTTGGTCCTTGCTGTTGTCATCAATACATCTGTTTGGTGGAGAGACACTGCTGGAGACATCCAGAGGGGAAGGAATGGGAGAAATGCGGGTCCCTCCACCCTGAGTCCCCTGGGGTCCAGGTTGGCAGCAAGCACCAGCTTACCTGCCAGCCCTTATGCAACATTTGTATCAGTGGGTTAATTACTAAGGGAATCCACACAGTTTACAAATATACATGGCCGCTCCCGTAGAATTGACTGTGGTAATGCACATCTGTAATCCCATCAACGGGAAGGCTGGGGTGTCGGCAGTTTGAGGTCAGCCTGGGATCACTGTAAGATCCAGGCCAGCTGGAGCTAACTAGTGAGATGGTCTCAGAAAGAAGAAAGGGGGAGGGGATGATGGGAGGGAAGAAGTAGGAGACTTAAAAACACAAAAGGAGAGAATGACAAAGTTAACCAAAAAGGAAATGGCACTTACCCTCGACAAAAGCAAAATTATTTTCCAATAACTTGAAAATACACATTTATTTTCTTTAGCCTTTTACAAAGCACATTTACACAAGAGCAAAAAAAAAAATAGCATTTGCTTTCATCCTTCATGTGACTCCCTTTTTTCAGTTTATGGCTCTGTGGTTGCATTAGAGACTCACAGTGTTTGCAGAGAGCTTTGGGGAACAGCCAACAGACATGCTCGCTGACTGCCTTCCATAACGGTGGAGCTGCTGGCATCCCCCTAGAATGCAAGCTCCCTTCAGGAGGGTCACAGTCTGTTCCTCGGGTGGGAAGGAGGACACTGAGGGCTTGCAAGGCTGGGGTGACCTGGATGGAAGGTGGCAGACCAAAACAAGATCCTGTCTCAGAGACCAAGGAGGATGAGGGACACTGGGAGGGTTCGTGCCTGCTGCAGGCACAAACCTTTGTCTTGGGCACAGGACCATTCCAGGGAACAGCTCTCTGCTGCAGGGGAGCAGAGGCTCCACCCCCTCAGGGTGGACAGCACCACTCTTGGGTCTTTGCTGGATCACCACTGGGAGCAACAGAGTTCGGGAGGTCTTAACAACTCATATTTTAGCCACTAAATGTCAGCAAGCAAAATACTGAAAAGATTTTTCTTTTATGGATTTCGGTCTCCCAGTCTGGAAGAATAAAAGGGCGGGATCTTTTCCAGAGCTAACCATCAAGCAGCTGCCGACAAATGGAAAAATACCTGCAGTGTCCCTTTCCCCGACCTGACCGAGCATCCTTGTTCCCACATGGGTCTCTGCAGTGACCCATTCAAATTCTTCACAAATTGTTTTGTAAATTTTTCATCGTTGGATTAAATGAGCACGTGTTGGAAGAAGGGGAAGAAAACTGGGCCCCGGGGCACAGCCGTGTTCACTTACAGGCAGATAAAAAAAAATGCTGTTTGGGGGTTTGTTTCTTGGCTCTGCTGACGTCTGGGTGGCCAGCTTGCTGTGACCATGCACAGCTGCTATCCCAGAAGACCCAGCAGCAGGGATCACCTGGGCCTCGGGACCTACCTCGAGGCTTCACTCTGCCAACTGCTCCTCAGTGAGACCCTTCTGGGTGATGCCCTACCCTGGGAACGCTGTGCCCTCCAACTACCAGGAACTGACTGACTTCCTTGGGTGATCTGTCATCTTTGTAAGGTGGGACTTCTGGGTTCTTTCTCACAAAGACTGTGTGTCACATGAGGCTTCCCTAAAGGTGGGGTCTCTGCTCAGATCCATTAAAGTGGGAGGTGAGCATGATAGGGAATTTAGCTAAAGCTCACGTGTCTCCTAGTCTTTCCTACAACCATGCCCCCAGTGGCTCTTGCAGTGTAGAGCTAACTGGCAGGATGAGATATCCATGGGGGCCTTCACTGAATGTTTAAACAGTGACAGGTCTGTAGGCATTGCCTTCTTCGGGTTATTATTTCTGGTATAAACTTCCCTGTTTTGTGGGACAGTTCTGTCTTGACCTTTTCCCAATACTTACTACTATTCACTAGTGTATTCACTAGTGACCCCACCGTATCAATTCCAAGCAGCTATCTTGCCTGCTGATCATCAAAATGGCAGCAAGGTATGACTTTCCGTAGGGAAAACAGAGAAGCTACCTTCAATGGTTCATAGAGCAGCCGCATTGCTCGTGTGTGCTTTTCTGAGTTCTGGCCACAGGAGCCAGATACAGAGCAGAGCTGGCTTCGTGGGATAACAATGAGAAGAAAGGGGAGTGTCAGGCTTTCAGAAAAAATAACTGCCCGCTTTCAGCTAAGGCGAGCCACTTCTGCAGCGCGGACTGAATGTAATCATCTCAAGCTCCTAGCCGAGCACTGCCCAGATGCCAAGTGCGGCATCCATCTCCCCACGTGAAGAGGCTGTGGGGACTGCAGGGTGTACCGTCCTCACTCTTGCAAATGACTGCTGTCCAAAGACCCAAAGGATGCATGCGTTGTCAGTATCCACCTGCCACCTCGTCAAAGCTGCACAATCTTTCCTGCCCCTCTTACAAACCTCAAAGTTACACCAGCGGCATACAAACAGGCGTGGAGATGTGACTTGCATGTTATGTTTACAGCCGGCACCTTAACATGAGTCTCTTCACCATGAAGTTGCTTCCTTGAGACACACACGACTTACTATCCATGTGGACAACAGCATCCAACAGTGGCTAGCAGCACACATTAATTTTAAAAACAGTTTATCCAAAGCTGTCGCTCTGTGCCAAAGGAGCATTAAGACATCCATAAGACAACAAATGCATATATATCATCTCCAGGCCCTGAACGTAAAGATTTGATGCTCAGACAGAATCTCACACGGGGTTAAGGTCAGAGTGGAGTAGCCTCCAGCTTGCACACACTGCTGCAAGCTCTGGGTGCTAAGAGGCTGTCCCACCCACGTGGCCTCGCCCTGCCCAGCAGGTGATATGGGTACTCGAGAAAAATCAACATTTTTAAATAGCAAGAGGTGAATAGTCAAAGCTGCTTAAAAACAATTTTTTCTGCCTTCAGAAGGACAGAAGATGTGGGTATTTCTGAAGGAATCTAGCATGTTCGTTTCGTGTAATTTCAGAAACTAAGAGAGACAATAAAGGGTGTGTGTTTGTTTGGTATATGCATATTAATACTGACGGAATTGACTAGTCACTATTATTGCCTTCACAAATCCTAAAATTAAGTTTAAAATAAGTGGTGATATCATGGAATTGGACATCATCATCCAGCTCCCTATTTGTCCCTATTTGTCCTGTCATTGCTTTTAATGAGCTCCAGGTGACACTTATGTAGGAAGACCTTAACTTATATAAGCTTCGTAACAAAGCCCTACCCCCAGCGGACTCGTGTCTGTGTGCTTTCTGGAAATGCCTCCCCTAGCTGTGTCTGTCTGTCTGTCCCTCTCTACTCCTGAGATGTTCTTCCCTTAGGGACTGCACATCTTCTCCAAGACAAAGACAAAAACTTGCTGCCGCCAGTTTCCTGAGAACAGGACCTTTTCCTTTCCAAGAGTGCATGGTGGTTTCAAGATAAGCAGACAGAGCTGGCGGTCAAAGCATAATGAGCCGGAGCATGTGTGCATCGAAAGTTAGGCGAAGAGATTAATTCAGATTCTACCCCATCCTATATTCGGTCACTGAGAATGAGATGGACTCAACAATTCACAGGATTTCATTGTACAACAAATTGTTAAAAATTATACAAGGCAAAAAAGAAAAGATGGAAATGCAATCAAGAAGAGATTATGAGGTGCGTTGATATCAAGTAGCCAAGTCTTTGCCCTAAAGACACTTCAGCTGATCAAGACAAAATGACTGTTCTTGTTCTCATCTGAAGGTCACAGAGAGCGCTTTGGAAAGGCCGACTTCACTGCTGGGGAAAGGCTTCCTTCCAGGACTTCCTTACACATGGAGCATAAGGGTCAGTGAACTCGAGGAGAGCACACACAGCCTGTACCTTAGCAAGACCACCCCGCTACTGCTCAGTTGGACCTGAACAGCTGGGACAGGAGTACTTGCTGGCTTCTTTTTGCTAATCTTATCAGCTTGTTCTGCAGTAAAGGCCATTCCTATGACCTAAAAGAGATACGGAGAAACTGTATCTTTTCCTTTTCCATCAGTAGACTGTACTCATTGAAAAAATACCTCAATTAAACATTTCTTCCTTTGCCAAGGCAATGGGTGCTATTATTTTTATTTGCTCTCTATGACCATTTGAGAAAGAATTTGACTATTTAAACATTCGCCCCACAGCTTAGTACATTCTATGCAGGGCGTCTCAAGTCCATATCCCCTCTAGGCCTCCTGACACACATCGGGGGATCTTGAGAATGACTGTGCAGACACAAAGAAAACTTAGCTTCAGAGACTCAGTCGCAGCGTTTAGATTCTGTATGTGAAGTCCATATACGGACAGAATTGTTTTGAGAGCTGAAACTGAAATTTTTCATCACTGTATTTAATATTTAAAATGACACTGTGTTTTAATTGCTCTCTTTGCTTAAAGAAAGAAAACATTCATTAGTAACCCTGAAAGGCATTAGTTAGTCTATGACCAAAGGGAATTGGGATTAATTCAAATGTAAAACATGCTAATTCCAAAAAATAGAATGAATTCACATTGATTTGTATACTATTCAAGAAGGTTATAGAAGGTTATAGTGTGTCTCAATGACTGACAACATATTGTACCACTCAATCATGCTAAAACACATCAATTTTAGATAATAGAAATCAATGGGAAGTTAAAAGTGTAATTTCATCTTCCAGCTTGCTAATTGCGTGCAATGAATTGCTGCTGCAGTGGAGCCATGTACAGTCTGGGCTGGTGCTAGACTGGAGTTATCAGAAGCCAGTTTAAGAGGAAGGATTTGAACCCAGTGGCCTAGTAAAGCCTCTCTCATTAGAGACGGGATGCTATTTGGCATTCGGATTCCTCTTTCCTTGTACCATCTCAATGGATAAAGAAGGAATTTCTATTTTATTTTATAACTTTGGGAGGCTTCCCAAATAATAAACATCCATCTTACACACAGGTAATTTGGTAAGGTCTAGGATAAGGGCCGTCATATCTTCCGTGGTCTATGGCTTCTTCAGTGTTCTAGAAACATTGGATGCTTGATCAGCAGCGAAGTGTCAACTCATCAGACTTCCCTCCTCCCCTGGACATATGTGCATGCACACACACACACACACACACACACACACACACACACACGTTATACACCAGTAGATTCATCTAGCCTAACTGCAATCAGAGTATGAGAGCTGCTCCCAGATGTGTGCAAAGTTACAAAGATAGCCGTGCCCAGATGTGTGCAAAGTTACAATGATAGCCATGCCCAGATGTGTGCAAGGTCACGACGACAGCTACCCAGATGTGTACAAGGTTACAAATACTGTCTGCACTGTGTCACGTCTCGGAACCTCTAGCATCCAAGTGGATCAGAGAGAACCAGTCATGTCATTTACAAACTATCATATTCTGGATGTCTCGAAAGATTAACAATGGGGAACACGACAGCATACATAATATTTTGCACAGGGTCATGTAATATTTTTTATCTAAAACTATTTTGTGTACATGAAAGGCTATATACTTTTAAGCATAGTTTTTAGTAATTGTGAGTATAAAATGTTCCTTTGAAAAATATAAGTGGTTTTTATAGTTAACCTTGAGGAAAGTTCTGTGTTCCTCCCAACCCTCCCCTGGGAGCCCTTCTGCAGTGTTTTCTCCCAGAAGCACACTGCTAGCCTGCCATTGTGTATGTAATGCACACAGGGGACAGAGACCCAGCACTGTGGCTACCACATGCCCCTGTTGGAGAATAAGAGCAACTCCTACAGTACTGTGACTTGGTCTTTCCTATGCCATCCTAGCAGCAGCCAGTCCCGGGCATCCCACAGTCTTAGCTGAAGCCTAGAACTTGAACTTGACTGGGAAACGCCGTCCGCTCCAGGCAGTGCTCTTATCTTTTGGTTGGGTAGTTCTTGGTGGTCCCCCACGGATAAGAGTGAGATCTAGAAGGTCTAGAAGTGGAAAGAGAAGCCATAGAATCAACATTTCTGACCCACTGACAAATTTCAGTAGCTCTGGCTCGAACAAACAGGTATAATAAATAAACCACAATTAATAGAAACTAAATACGATAGGAAGTTTTAGAGAGTGTGACCTTTTGCTGAAACTTGGTGGTAGGATTCTTCTCAGCTGATGAGTACAGTGAAAACCAGTGTTTCTTCATGGGGGAAAATCAACACCATTCAAAGTAGCTTATGCCACATGAACTTCTACATTCTTTCCCTGGTATTGCACAAACATCTATGCTCATTTACATGTATCACATTGTGATAGTCTGTATGTAACTGGCCCCATAAGTTCATAGGGAGTGGCACTATTAAGAGGTGTGGCCTTGTTGGAGGAAGTGCGTCACTGTGGGGGCAGGCTTTGAGGTCTCCTATGCTCAAGCTATGTCTAGTTCAGTTCACTTCCTGTTGCCTGCAGATCAAGATGTAGCTCCTTCTCTGCTCTCAGCTCATTCTCCAGCACCGTGCCTGCCTGCACGCCACCATGTTCTTCTGTTACGTTAACAGACTAAACTCTCTGAAACTGTAAACCATCTAATTAAATGTTTTCCTTTATAAGAGTTATGTGGTCATAGTGTCTCTTCGCAGCAATCGAAGCCCTAACTAAGACACCCATGAACATCTGTGTTCACCTACCTGTATCAAATGTTCATCAGTCTGAACAAGCAAAGCAATGCAAATGGATTCAATGTGCATTGCTTTTTAGTTTCTCTTCATGTCTCTCAACACATTCCCCTATCGTTTTCATGACAAAATACTGTAAAATGTTCACAGGGGATGGTGAGCTGGCTCAGAGGGAAAGGCGCTTGCTGACAAGCCTGATGATCTGAGATCAAGCCCCGAGACCCACATGGTCAAGGAAGAGAACTGACCCCTGAAAGTCGTCTTCTGACTTTTCGCAAACATCCCTGCTTTCTCTCTCACACACATAAGCACACTCAAAAATGTCATAAATTTAAATGATCTCGGTTTCCTGTCAATTGTAGAAAACTATGCAATAACTATGATTTCAGTAATCTCTCATTTGTGTGTGTCTCTCTGTGTGTATGTATGAGAGAGATATAGAAAAGCCAGAAGTCCACCTTGACTGTTTTCCCCAGGACACCATATCTTTTAACTTCTGAATCAGGGTCTCATTGGCCTGGAACTCGTTGAGTGGCCAGTGAGCCTAAGGGACAAGTCAGCACTAGGATTACAAGTATGTACTACCACCGCTGTTTCCCTTTATCTCTAAATTTTGTAAAACAGAGTATTTTACATGTGCAGTGTTCTGCCTACATGTATGTCTGTGAACTATTTGCTTGCCTGGTGTTCTCAGAGGCCAGAGGAGGGTGTCAGATCCCCTGGAACTAGAGTTACAGACAGCTGTGAGTCACCGTCTGGGTACTGGGAATTAAACCAAGTTTTCTGGAAGAGCAGTCAATACTCTTAATTACTGAGCCATATCTTTAGCCCCCATGCCTGTTTTATTTATTTATTTTTAACTTGAGTTTTGGGGATTCTCATACTTGCAGGGCAAGCCCTCTCCCACTGAGCTGTCTCCTCCCCACACTTAGAATGGAAGACTCTCCCTTACTTACATACAGTTCTCCTGGCCAATCACTGAACCATAAAGCTATAATCTGGTATAGGTCTACCATTCTCATCTACAGATGAGAATGTAAGGTACCATTAAATAACCCAATAAAGCCAATTCACGAGCCTCTGTAAACTCACACACCTAATTATTCATTGATACACAGTTCCGTTTTCTGCAAGAACATGAAGCTATTCACTCCCCTTGCTCCTGAGCCTCAGAGGAAATATACACAAAATGAAAGCAGTCACAGGATGACAGCCTCTGCCCCACTACTTCAAGCAAGGACACTTGAAATAATAAGATACTGAACAGAGAAATACACACTACCCACAAAAGCCTTGTATGCTCAGCACCTCAGTGAAATGCAAACATCTCCCTGGGACGGTGGGAGGAGATCACCTGTAAGGACTATGATTTCTGTACACAATGTATCAAGGGGCACCTGTAAGGACTGTGATTTTTATCCACAATGTATCAGAGGCCACCTGTAAAAACCCTGATTTCTATCAACAATGTATCCTTGCAAGATCCGGAGAACTCATTTTGGTTTTGCGGTCCCCCATCACAAGCCTCTAAATTTGCAATGTTATATTTTAGAAATACATTATCAAGTCCAAAGAGCAAGCCGTTGAACAATCTCATGTGTGATTCAGAAGAAAGGCTCACTGAAATGGGAGCAGAAGAGAGGAGAGGGGACTGAAGCGAGCTAAAAGAAGAAAGGAATTTCTCTGTAATGACCTTAGCGAGACGGTCTTGAGTCCTTGCTTTCAGGGCTACTCCTCACTGTCCTTAAGGGACACTTCTGGAACAACTTAAAAAGCCATCACAAAGTAGCTTTCCTGGCTGTGGAAAGAACTGTTCTTCCCCCAGGAGAAGCCTGCATGGGGAAGCCCAGACCATCTGGGGTATGTTCTGAATGTGGATGCTTTGACACAATGGCGCTTGGGAACACAGAGGGACACCTCTGTCAGCTGCTGTTACCAAAAGCCAGAGCTCCCTATGCACAGTACTCCACAGTGCTGGTGTTTGCTCAGGAAAGGCTGGAAACAGCAGGAATGAGCACTTCCTGAGGAAGACCACCAGCAGTGACTGACTAAAGGGGAAGATGACTACTCCAGCTCCCTCCCTTTGAGAGGAGAACTCGAGATACACTGTTGACAAAGCATCTCAGAGTCTGGTGCTGTGGCCCAAGATTCAGACACCCAATATGGAAACTTGCTTAACAATGAAGTCTTACTAACTTCATCGTCTTTGTCAGTGTTTTCTAGAACCACCTATCAAATAAACTAAATATATTCAAATTACTGCAGTATCTCTTTGCCTAACAGTAAAACTATAAGAATTCTAAACTAGATTTAAATTTATCAAATTCCAGGTGGTAGTGGCACACGCCTTTAATCCCAGAACTCAGGAAGCAGAGGTAGGCT
This sequence comes from Arvicola amphibius, assembly GCF_903992535.2. Taxonomy (NCBI): domain Eukaryota; kingdom Metazoa; phylum Chordata; class Mammalia; order Rodentia; family Cricetidae; genus Arvicola; species Arvicola amphibius. Next base: position 45,698,288 of record NC_052058.2, read on the forward strand.
GATCTCTGTGAGTTCGAGGCCAGCCTGGTCTACAAGAGCTAGTTCCAGGACAGGCTCCAAAGTTACAGAGATAACTGGCTCAAAAAAAAAAATTGGTTTTTAAAATAGTTTCTCTTAAAGTCACCCAAAATATGGTGTGCTTGGCTATGAGAACAATGGATACCTGAGCTTCCTGCTCTTCTAGAATGGCCCAAGCAAATATTTAACTCAAGGAACCAATCAACCCAGAAATGTTTCCCACTGACTTGTGCTCATAGCCTAATAAGCAGCCAGTGGGTAGAAGGCAGCAACCTTTTGCTTCATTGCAGGAACACAGGAATGAGGTCTCCACAGAAGCTTGGCAAAGGCACATTCTCCCGATGTCCATATCCACTCAGCGCAAATAAAAAACATCATAGATCAGTTTGTAGAAACAAAGCTTTCCAGAATCAAGGACAGATAAAGCAGAGCGAATGTCCAACCATCTCCCTCCATCCAACCCTGACTCTCACCTGTTAGTTGTGAAGTTGTAATAGCCATTTTCCTCCAGGACTTCTTCGATCACAGTCTGGAATTTACAGACAATCCGGTTAATATGGAGTTAAAAGCAACAGAGGTGAAAGCACCCGGGCTGTAGAAATACTTACCTGCATCTGCTCGTATGTGAATCCCTCTTCCAGCTCCAGGCTGCTGGGTGGACCTGAAACACAGCAGTTACAGACAGTCAACCTTTGGTTCATACCGTCTTCATTACACCTTACTGGCAATTAATACTTAAACGGCAGAAAATAGGGTCAGCTTCTTACCTAGAAAGACTCAAAGGCAAATTCTAAGGCCAGAGAGATGGCTAAGCAGGTAAACGTACTTGCCTCTCAAGCCTGATGACCTAGTTTGATCCCTCCCTGGACTCCCAAATGTTGTCCTCTGACCTACGTGCGCAAGCGCGCACTTGCACGCGCACACACACACTAATTAAAATAAACTTAATTAAAAATAAATTCCAAAATGTCTTGGCCTTGTTGGCTGCTCTGGGTGAGGCCATTACAATGCAATAAACAAAGACATAGGAACAAGACTCACTGTAAACCAACCAAGTAAGATAACAGTATGTGTGTTAAGGTGAACAGTAATTCCAGATACAGAGCACCTTAACCCACTGGGGAGGTGCCAAAACCAATAGTCAGTTCCCCCTAGTCAGGCTGCATTGACCTATCAGGAGGCCCCACTGGAGACAGGCAAGAGAAGGAGTTATTAACTTGGTTGCAGTTGAAGGGAGACATAAAGACAGAGTCCTGGCTCATTTTAAAGCCTTGTTTAAAGGTCCTGCCCATGGTGCCAGCAGGTTCTGGTGTCTGGTTTTGCTAAACCTCCTGTGAAAAGGGCTAAGCCTCAGCTCTGGGGTCAGGCAGACCTAGGAAGAGTTAGTTCCAGTCTTGGGCTTTCGAGAAACTACAACCAGAGTTCACTTCAGCTCAGTTGCTTTGATGAGAACTTTGACCAGCAGGCAAAACTGGCCCAACCTGGGAGCAGCTGCTAAAAGCAAATGACTTCTGATATTTTGTTATCTTGAGTTTGGAAATTTCTCAGGCTTCTGTTTAAATGACACCGCATCCATCTGGGATTTGATTTATCACAGGAATACGCATTCACAAAGTTTGACAACAAGCAAAAATGATTTCTTAGGCAACACTTCTGCGAGCTATGAAATATTGATCTCACTGTGAAAGTCTCGCTTCTGGCAGCTATGTCCAGGACCATCACTGCAGCTGATAGGGAATTCTGAAGTCTTGGAAGAACTGGGATGCTGCTTCCCAGGGTTCAAACATCACAAGGTCATGCTGAGAGTTCCTCCAAAGGCCTGGCTCTCATTACGTCACATTGACTATACAAATACTATATAATGTTTATATTGTATACGTTTATATTGTATGTTATATGTTTATACATCACATTTTATAGTCTTATTCTTATATTTACTTCCATCTTACAGGAGACACTGAACTTCAGTCTATGCTCTAGATGACTAAATGACTGAGCTGAGATTTGAATCTGAAGTCAATGTTTCCGGACTCTGTGTCTGTTACCTCACACTACCCAGCTTCCTTATGTGGAATTATTCTAAAGTGAAAAAAAAAAATTCTGGTTGCCTGATGTGAATTCCTTGGGTATGTCTCAAGCTGCCTCCATTTTGAATACTTAAGTCTTCCATTTCTGCTTTTTATCTTCCTAAATGCTCTTAGACATTTGACTTCATGAAGCAACAAAAAAATAAAAAATAAAAGGAAAATACAGTTCACACACAGAGATCCCGCTGTTTGTTTATAATGTCAAGTATAATGCGAGGAAGGCATTGCGTGTGCTAGGGCAGGATGTCTAGGAACCTCTATGCACTGTGTCATTTTACCCCCAACCACCATGTCAGAGAACACCAATTCCCTACTGTCTGTGTATGTGTGGTGTTTTAGGACGTAGGTACAAAATGGTTCTCTCTGCTGTTGCTTTTGGTGAAAGCCAGACCCTTCTTACCTGTGGGGTCACTTTGGGACCAGTTGTTTGCGGCCAGGGAATGATGCAGTAAGTGGTAATCGGACGTAAAAAAGTTTGGCTCAATCGGCTCTGGAGACCCCTGGGACAACTGAAAAGGAACATGGGACAACACATCAGAGCAAACAGCAGGCAGCTTCTGGGAAATGCGTTCCCATTCGACTAGGGGACCCTGTGTCTGTCTGGGAGGGTTGCAGCTCTGAGGTCCCTTGTAAACGGAGAAACTTCCTGCTTCCAGATGGGAAGCGGGAAATTACAGTGAAGGCATCCTCAGACCGTTCCTTAGTCACATGAGAAAACCATGCTTCACAATGGCAGAAGACAAAAGGCGTAAAAACAATGACAGGAACCTGGGACATCAAGATGTGGTTTTTAATCAGGTGTTGGAGCAATAAACCCCAGTTATTCAGCAGAACAATATTCTTAGTTCAAATCAAAGCCCATTTTCATCATCCGCTTTGAATAGCACCTTTGTAGGACCACAGCAAGCCAGTTTCTTAATACGTTTTTTCTAAATTACTGTTAATTAACTAGGTTCTCCAAACCTTGGTTCCTAATACTCTATTGGCCCAATGGCAGAATTTATTAAGTCCCAACTGTTTAATGCTCTTCCGTGAAGATGATTTTTTAAATGGAATTTCTTAATGGAATTTAAGGCTATAAATATTGTCCGACTCCTTTTACCTTTAATTCCACCCAATATTTGGCTCAGCTAAGTTTTAGTGCCAGAGTTAATTTACTCTTAAAATGTCAAATATTAATAAAACAGAAGCAGATAGCACCGTCTGAACTGGGCGGGCGTAGTTAATTTGGATTTACAAACTGCTCATGAGTTAAGCACATCCATTTCCAGTGGCTTGAGAAAACTGGAAGCACAAACCACAGCTAAATAATGTGTGCCACCTGGTAGCCCAGAAGACTCGTGTGTGTGTGTGTGTGTGTGTGTGTGTGTGTGTGTGTATGTGTGTGTCTCCCCCTCCCACGTGCACTGTGTCTTCTCTATCCTCCCTTGCTCCTCTTTCTTCTTCCAAATTAATATGTACAAGAATGTTTATTGCACACTGCTTATAATAACTAAAAACTGGGAAAATCTCAAGTGTCTGTATAGACAGGCAGATAGATCATGGTGTGCTCACACAGTGGAATTCTACAAAGCCGTGAAGCAAATGATTGATACCCAGAGTGTGGATGAACAGTGAACAAACAAAGCCTGGCACAGGCGACAGAGAAGAAAGCTTCACCAACACGCATCTTCACACCATCCAGCAGAACCAATGAATGGTGATGGCTATCGGCATCCTGGTAACCGGGCAGGAGGGATAAGGTGGGATGAAGATGACGGAGCTTGCTGAGCAGTCAGGAAGGCTCGGCATGTTGCTGCGGAGGAGGTCACACGGGCAAACATGCACCTCACTGTCCATTCTGCATTATCTCGATACATTTTAAGTTAGCAAGTCAGAACTATTCCATCATTGCACATCAGACACGATGAACACACGCTGCAGGCATTTTCTAGTCTCCACACTCATACTGTATGAGAAGAAAATGTGGTCCTGTCCCTTTTCATTCTTGAAAACGTGCTGTTCTTCAGTGATAACTGACAACTCGGGTTCATCACGGCACGACTGTCAGATGTACATTGCAGGAGGATCGGATGGCCCCAGGCATTCTGCCTTTCTTACAATCTGGTTAGCACTAGTCGCCATGGCTAAGCTGTGAACATTCCCTAGGATCCTGAAAACAGTTTCCTGTGCTAGAATGACTTTACACAAGATTTTTTTAAAAAGCAGCAGGGTGTATTCAACATCGCTATTCAGAGTGTCTTGTGGTCCTAACTGAACCCTTGTGTAAATGAATACAACTTGCGAGCAGGGGACCTCAAGACTGAGATAGCAAGGGTTAGATGACTCTTTTATTGGTACTCAGCCTTGGGGAGCAGGCTGTTTAAGACTTCGGGTCTTACATCACATTGGCATACTGCTTTAGCTGGAGAGCCTCAGATTCCCAGGGGCAGGGAACAATGGCCAGGGCCAAAATCTTATTTTTGAATCTAAATATGCTTGTTTTTATTTCAGAATTTTCCAGAGATTCTTTTTATAGTTTAGATTCTAGGAGTAAATATTCTTTTAGAAAACTAATCCCCTCATCCCACTCCATTTACTGTATGTTGTAGTCTCTATCCTTTTGACATTGTAGCATGAGGCTGTCATGAGTTCACACTTGAGAGCCATTCAATCAAGTTACCCACACATACAAAAATAAAATCACACACACACAAAATCGTAAGCTGCTCCAGGGCTGCAGAATTCAGATGTGACCATGAGATTTACAATATGACCAGGAGTATATCTTTGGGTATATATAGACAATGCATTGCAACAATAGGCATTGCAATAGAACTAGAGGAGTGTATATAGACAACGCATGCTCAACAATAGGCAGCGCAGTGTATATAGATAGGCAAGGAGTGCATATAGATAATGTATATACAATTATAGGCAGTGCAGTAGATCTAGAGAAGTTCATATAGACGATGCATTGCAGCAGTAGGTGATGCAGTAGATCTAAAGGAGTTCATATAGACAATGCATTGGAGCAGCAGGCGGTGCAGTAGATCTAGAGGAGTGTGTATAGACAATGCATTGCAGCAATAGACAGTGCAGTAGATCTAGAGGAGTGTGTATAGACAATGCATTGCAGCAATAGGTGGTGCAGTATATCTAGAGGAGTGTGTGTAGACGATGCATTGCAGCAATAGGCAGTTCAAGAGATGGTACAATGGAAAGTTGGAGATTTGCCCACACAGGAAAGAATAGTGGAGAGTTTCACCCAGGTAGCACTGGAGGAGGCATAGACACAGAAGTTTAGTGGTCACAGAAGAACTCATTGCCACTAAGGGCTTAAGAGATCCTGGCAAATTTGGTCATTCTATTTGGCTCTTACCACTATCTTGTAAGATAAACATTATCTTCATTTTGTCGGGGAGGAACTTGGAGAGGCCATTTACCCAAGGAGCACAGCAGTAATGGCAGAATCTGGCCAGAGTCCAGGGCTTTCCACAATCAAAGGTCAAGCAAACCTTCTACCCTTTGACTTGAGTGACTTGAGGATACCAAGACAAATAGTTGAAAGAGACTGACATTTAGACAGAGCTAGGGGTCCTGATGTGGTCACGGGGAGCTGAAGGTGATTCTAATTATGGATGTGACAGACGGCGAAATCCCTGCTGCCCAGTAGGTGGAGACAGAATGTCTTCAAAGTTGCAGCCCCATGGCTAGAGGAACCTATGGTTGGTTATTGGTTCCACAATGGCATGGTAAGCACTCAGCTTATATGTAGACCTGCCTTTACCACGCTTTCCCTCCTTGCATGATAATAGTGAGTACCCTCAGTTTGAGGTGCAAATGACTGCACACATTTTTGAACTAGCAAGTCAAGGGACACATCTGAGAGAACAGATTATGGCTGTCACCACCTCTGCTCCAAGACGTTCCTGATTCAAGGCAGGTATGAGCCATTTTCACACTAAGTCAGTTAAGAACAAAGGCTTAAGGCAGAAATGACAGAAAAGCAAGCAAGGAGAGACTACAAATGCCATCACTTCATTTCCCAGACTGTAGCTTCTTTTCCAGACCAGAGAGTCTAGTCCTCTGCTGCTGTCCACAAAAAACACAGGACCTAACGGATGGAGAGAATCCTGGAAGACCCAGAGTCAAGCATGAATGGAACTAGATGTTGGAGTGAGAAAAACCTGCAGCTCGGGCCACCACGCTGCACTCTCTGCTCCTCTGCTCTAATTTCCTTGTCCTCTGAGACTGAATGCCACTATCAGAGGCCATAACACATGGCTTAATGTCCCATGCTCTCTAATCTACAGCTTCTTTGAGTGTCTTATTAGCTTTTCATAAGCACTTTGTTATTGGAAATGGTCAATATCTATATCCAGCTGTTTTCTTCCATGAGTCAACGGTCCATCAGCTCTGCCACAAGCTCCTTTACCAAAGCACCCAGCTGGGTAGTGCTTACATTTCCTCTAAAAGTTGTGTCCCTAGAAGAATGCCATCAGGGAAAGGATGAAAATGTTCCATGTGGTGTTAATTAGAAGCAAGACCTAATCCTTCCCAGACCTAGTTTAAACAGTGACAGTGGTATCAAGCAGGAGGCAGAGTGGCTTTCCCTCCAGGAAAGTGGGCCCTGACTCTGGAGCCTTTCTTCTAGGTCAGAACTGGTAACTTGTCCTAGAGACTTAGCTTGCCTCTGGACTCAGGGCAGGGCCAGATAAACACAAAGCATGCTTATCACAGATATGAAGTCCTGGGAGCTGAGCAATCTGCCTATCTGGAAAAGAGCTGGAAGCCTCGGCCATTAAACAACACAACATGGACCGGCAGTCAACCTCTGGCCCTTACATGCGTGTGTACACGTTACCAACCATCTGCTCTAACACACACACACACACACACACACACACACACACTACACATACACATGAACAGGAGATGGAAACTGGTTAGGAGTTTAGGGACAAGGACTTTGATTCTTGTTCTTAGCCAAAAGCCAGCAGTCCCCTTGGTCTGTACCAGCTGGAGACCAGAAATGCTGACGTGTTGGGGGTTCTCATTTCTGGGCTGGCTCCTCATCTTTCCTCTGCTTTCCTGCTTAGGGCTTGTAATACTGAGCTCTTCTATGATCCCATGCTTGTCCCCAGGAGGATGAAATCACATGCTCTCCTGGGAGGATTCTAGTTTCACTTCTTCTAATCTATTCATGACAGTGTAACCAAAACGTTAGTCCAGAGACCTGGGATACAGAGGTTCACAGAGACCTCATGGGTAGGCCAGTAAGTCCCAGCTCATGTTCAGCCCCCACCCACCCCACCTCATGCTTCAACCGCTTAATAAACCCAGTTTATTTTTTTTAATATTTATTTATTATGTATACAATATTCTGTCTGCATGTATTCCTGCAGGCCAGAAGAGGGCACCAGACCTAATTACAGATGGTTGTGAGCCACCATGTGGTTGCCGGGAATTGAACTCAGGACCTTTGGAAGAGCAGGCAATGCTCTTAACCTCTGAGCCATCTCTCCAGCCCCCTAAACCCAGTTTAATAACTCATAGACACAGAAACCCTCAGAGGCAATCCCGGTCTTGAAAGCTGTTCTGCTTGCTTTCTTCCCCTTCAGGACCTGCCTATATAAAAACTACGACCTGAAACTCACCCTCCTAGCTCTATAAGTCTTCAGATGTCAGTATTCAAACCTGGAGTGCCTGAAGAGCCCAGGAAAATAAAAAGAGACCATTGTCAGGCATATGGAGCAATAGAGGAGAATAACAGGCTACAGGAGAGCTGAAGGGGGAGATCAGGACAATAATGGAGTTCTAATTAGGAGGTGGAAGAGATATAGATACAGAAGGAGGAGGAGGAGGAGGAGAGGGAGGGAGTACAGTAAAATAACATTAAGGTTATAGGGAAAAGTCATAAGGAATCATAAATGAAAATTTTCCATCTGGGCTGACAATGCTCACCCGAGAGCCATAAACCATCTAGTAAAAACCCCAACACCAAGAATGAGAAGCCCTCTTTGTAGTTTTTGGTCAGGGTTATCCAAGAGACTCCAAAAATATTATAGGCTATTGCTGTTGAATTCAGTTGTCTTCCACCTGCAGAGGTGGGAGGTGAGTCCCCATTGCTGAAAACACATGTATTTCAGAAACAGGACCCAGAGGATCCGAGCTGGATCTAACCTGAATGCCTCCTTGCTGAGGACTAGCTTTCATGGTACCAGAAGGCTCCATGCAAGCTTCCCAAGAAGAGAAGCAACAATCCTACCCAGCAATGACGCCTGGGAATCATATCAACAACCAATATGGCACGATAACACTAAGGATGCAGTGGTGGTGCTCACACCTTGGTGTGACCAACAGCTCTCTAATTGGACTGAAGACCTGCTCAACAAGAGTGAAAACATGTCCGACTGAAAACCTAGCCAACCACCTATGCCCATTCATTCCCAGCTACTACATCCACCTCCCCTGCAGGCCAGGCTCAGGGAGCAGTGCAGAAGAGGAAGCAGAAAGATTGTAAGGGGCAGAGGAGCAGGGAGTAGCTGTGTCATGAAGTCTAACCATCATGGCTGACTTAACAGGACCTGAACAAAGATGATACCAGTAGACACACTAACATGTAAAGCTCATGAGATGACAACCCTAGACAAAGAGCTACAGGCAACTAAGGAATGCTGAGGGAAGGAGAAATAGTCTTCCCTGAGGAAGTGCACACTGATTGGTTATCCAATACCAAGTGTCAGCCCTGAAAACACACATATACTTTTCTAAGAAAAGTTAGAGCAAGCCTCAATTCTTAATGGAAAATCCATGGGAGAACAAAGACCTATGTCCCATAATACCCCTGAGCTCCATCCCTTCGAAATATGGGAAATCTATGCTACTTCCCCTTCCCAGGGAAGCAGAGGGGTTGAGGACACAAGAGCATGAACCACAGAATCAATGAATCAGGGCTCATAGGGGGATCACAGAGATTGAAGCAACAATCACAGACCCTGTATGGATCTGAGTTAGGGCCTCTGCATATATGTTATATTTGTATATTTGGTGGTCTTGTGGGGCTCCTAACAGTGGGAGTGGGGGCTGTCTGATGCTTTTGTCTATACTTGGCATGCTTTTCCTCCTACTGGGTTGTCTCATCTAGCCTTGGTATGAGGGTTTGTGCCCAGTCTCATTGTAACTTATGCCCTATTCAGTTGATATGCCTGGGAGGCCTGCTTTTTTTTTTTTTTTTTTTTTTTTTTTTTTAAGGGAAACAGAGGAGGAGTGGATCCGGGGAAGAGGGGAAGTGGCAGGGACTGAGAGGGAGGGGAAATTGATCAGGATGTAAATCATGAGAGAAGAATGGGGGGGGGGAGGACATGTAGTCTCCATCCCATTTTTTCCCAAGTCTGGATTTTTTATAAAACTGTCCCTTCCATCAGTCTTTCTCCTGGTTTCTTTTGGCAACAGTGGTAGGTTAGAAGACCTCAGCCCTGGCAACTGTGTTATTTATTATCTGTCCTTATCCCTGTATTTGCTGATACAGCAAGATCCAGTGCAGGGACTGGCAAACTGTTCTATGGAGTCGGGCAGTAAGTGTTTCCAGCCTGGAGGATGGAGGGTTTCTGACTCTGCAACTCAGCTTTGCCTGCAATAATAAAGTGGCCACAGGCCGCATGGAAATGAATGCATATGGTTATGTAAATAAAGCTTTATCGATAAAATAGGCAGCGGGCCAGATTGGTCCGAGGGTTATAGCTTGCTGACTTCACATTCAAAAGCTTGATAAGATGCAGCTGCAAGCTTTTGGCAGAAAGGGCTGTGTCCTCCACTGCATGGCCTGACTCTCAAGGGACCCCGCTCTGTGGCTTCTCCATCCCGTCTTGTCCCGGGACTATAAACCCACAGTGCCAGTCAAAGTTCATCTATAATATAAAACATCCCAAGCCAGGTGGTGGTGGCGCACATCTTTATTCCCAGCACTTGGGAGGCAGAAGCAGGCAGATCTCTGTGAGTTGGAGGCCAGCCTGGTCTACAAGAGTTAGTTTCAGGACAGATACCAAAGCGACACAGAAATCTTGACTTAAAAAGATATAATATCTATTCCTCCATCAGCAATTTGTTTACCCTGACACAGAACTTAAAACAGAAAGTAAGAAAACGGATTGATACCCTTCAAAAACAAGTTTGGAAACAATGAATGGGTTTCTTCAATTGCGCCAAGGGTAACCCACAGGTGATTTTCCTTCAGTATCATTAACTCTGGATTTAATGCTGCTGTTAAGCCGTGACTGTATTCTTAGCAATGCTTCAGGGACAGCTTGAGCATGGCTCCCAGTCCTTCGGACACATGGCCAGGACACAGGTCCCTGGCCATGCTGTGTGTCTATACCTCAGAAGATCCCAGTCCAAGCTTGTGTGATCCCTGCTCTCTACCAATCCACTGTGTCTCCTCAGAAACACGTGGAAAGGTATTGAATGGTACTTGTTTGGCTTCTAGAGAATGTAGTAAGTATGTTTTTAAAAGAAAAGATTTGTCATGAATTTCCACTCACGAAGAGAGCAGTGTGAAATACTGACTAACCTTTTCCGTCTTGCTTCTCCCCTTTCCCGTGTTGAATATCCTAGTTCCTCAACCACTGTGCTATCACTCGCTTGGCTTTGGTGGCCCTGAATTATTGCAGCCATGATGAAGCCTGGATCAAAGAACAGCTTAGGTGAGCTAGAGAGAAAGAGTTCACTTCTTAGAAATGGGCTGTTCCATCTTTTGACTCCTGTGTATAGCATGCTGGCCATTGATAATCTGATAAAAGCTATTGATAATGTGATGCCAGTCATCCCATAATGGCTCCTTCAAATTGCAGGCACCTGCTCCCTGGGTCCTGCTCTCAGAAGGGAGGAGAAAGTGAAAGTCAAGTACCTGGGTGGGTAGGTGAGGCTTAATGTGGTGGTCTGACTGCTCGGGTGATGAAATGCCCATTCCTGAACAAAAGTCATCACAAGAGAAAGACTACCAGAAAGTGGGTGCACAGGCACAGGGGTCATGAACTTCTTTGGTTTAGACCTTTCCACATACATAAAAGTGCATGAATAGATCACAGCAACACATAGTTTAATAAAGAACTGAAGAAATGAGTACTTTCCCGTGGGATCTATAAGTACGTAGTATATGCTGCTTTCACTAACTAATTATATACATGAAGCACTGACCACAGGCCAGGATGTAGAAGACGCAGGGAAATCAAAGGTAAGAGGGACTGGCTGCATCCGGGAGACACACAGGCAGAGGTTAAAACACACACAGCTGGTTAAAACGCGGGAGTGAAGAAGTGAGCTGGGCATGGAAGAGGGGATGCTGGCTGTGCACAAGGAAGCCTCAGCAAGGCCTCTGTGGAGGAGCTGACTGATGCCTCGTTCAGGGGAGCACAGGCTCATTTCACTGTGTGGCAGGGCTTCCCTTAGAAGAATGGGGCCTTATGTCTGTTGACTACAGCTGAACCCTAGCTGCTGAATGTCCTCTCCCCTGAGTCAAGGGGCCCCATTGAGTGTGCTACAATCTGACCCTAGTTTATCAGAAAAGAGAAAGTGCCATCAGTCGCTAGACAGTGTGACCTGCTTCCTAATCCTGCTGAACTTAGAAACAACTCTTTGTCCCCAGGCCCTAGAAACCAGGTCGGCAAGGCGAAGGGTATTCGAGAGATGTATTTGCGGCCCTACCTTTGTCTATCAGACTGGGATGGGAAACGAAGAACTGAATAGTTCCCCAGGAAACTCATGCTGGGAGAAGGAAAGGCTGAAATTTGGCGCTAGAGGGGGCATTTGTCTCTTGAAGAGAGAGTCCATGGTTCAGACAACATCTCAGACCGCCTTAAAAGAAAGGTTAGAGCTGTCCACTGAAGCACCTCTCTTGCCTTCCCCTTTGGTCTCGGAAGACCACTTGGGCTCCCAGAGGGTCGCTGGACCTCTTTGTCCCTCTTCCCAATTTAGTCACATTAAGTCTCCTTTACTTGCTTTTCAGTTTTAACTTGGCTCCTCACTGGCTTGTTGAGGGGGGTGGCTCAGCCTGGCTCAGTAGCATGCTCACTGGAGTCCCCCAAAGTCCTCTACTACTCTAGCAATCCCACTTTTATGCTCAGACCAGGATACTGACAAGAGATGCTCTTATGACACAGACAGGGGACCAAGGATGCAGGGGGCGGGGTGATTTAACAAGAGAAAATGTCTTTGCTGTCAGGGAAGAAAAAAACTCAGGTGGAGCCCACAAGAGAAAGACAACAAGGATTTGCCTTCAGCTCGGGCATAAGTGAAAAACCATTGGGTGGGAGGGGAATGCATCTCTGCACATCCTTCTGCCGTAGAAGCTTTTATCCCATAAAACCAGAATTTCTGCTAAAATGAATTTGTATGCAAATTGACTTAATCTCAATATCATTTTAATAAGAATATAAAAGTAAAGCATTATGTGATCTTTTGTAAGAGATAAGCTTCTCTCATTTAAAGCTATATTTCTTAATATTTAGGATACTGTAGATAAATGTGAGACCCTCTGTACCTCTGCTTTACCTATACCAGCTCCTCTACTTTCCAACATAGCACATAAAGGACAACTTGCTCTCTTGTCTCTGAGGGTGGGGTCATGCTTTGTTTACCTACCTGCAGCTGCTTGTTTGGTGTATTTATCAATGGTTCAGGCGTCATTATGAGCTAACAGAGCAGAAACAAGCCACTTGCCTTTCGAAAAAATTGTGTGTGTCTGTGTGTGTGTCTCTGTGTGTGTCTGTGTGTGTGTGAGAGAGTGTATGTATGTGTGTGTATGTGTCTGTGTGTGCGCGTGCCTGCATATGTGTGTCTGTGTGTGTGTGTGAGTGCATGTATGTGTGTGTATGTGTATGTGTGTGCGCGTGCCTGCATATGTGTGTGTGTGAGTGTGTGTCTCAAAGAGCCTGGCAATAAGTTTGCACCTAAAAGAAGACTCACTAGCCGGGCGATGGTGGCGCACGCCTTTAATCTCAGCACTCGGGAGGCAGAGGCAGGCGGATTTCTGTGAGTTCGAGACCAGCCTGGTCTACAAGAGCTAGTTCCAGGACAGGCTCCAAAGCCACAGAGAAACCCTGTCTCGAAAAACCAAAAAAAAAAAAAAAAAAAAAAAAAAAAAGAAGACTCACTAATGAAAAAAAAAAAAGAAACTTCCCAGGGAGAGTTCATTGGCAACACAATACCAAGGTTTAAGCATATGAAGACACTTAACAAGAAGGGGAAGAGGAGGATAGCAAAGTGGGGGAACAGGGACCAAATTATCTCCACCAAGGCAGCTAGACTTTCCCACACCTGGGGACAGGCAGGACAGGACAGAGGGCTTTGAGCACTTCCGGGACAAAGTAGGCTTCCTGTCTTCAACTTGTGTTGCCAGAGGTAAACAACTTCCTTCCCATTTGGTCTAAGATTTAGCCTCCCTGCGTGTGAATAGAGACTTTGCTGTATCCAATGATAAGAAGGCAACCAGATGTTGAAGATGGAAGCTCATTGTACACACACAGATGATTACAATTGTGGTCTTGTGTGGTCAGGTGACTGTTTCAGACAGGCAATGCACACTTTAGGGACTTTCTGAAGAGTCTTGTCACAAAATGCTGGGACAGATTTTTCAAAGGCAGGCTATGAGATGCATACTTTTAAATTAAAGACAACATGTATTCTTAGGACAACGAGCTGTATTAGTCACCTGAAAATAATACCACAGAAATAAGGATAAGAAGTCAGAGATAAAACAGACCCATTGTGGGATTTTAAGCAATAACCTTTGTCAGTGCACAGAATTCAAGAACGAGTTAGAAGGGAACAGGAACCCTCAGGATGTTTCCAGAGGACAGATCCTTATGCACAAAACACATACCTTCTTAATCTCAGATTTCAGGTTACAAGGGTTGCTCTGCTGGCTGAACAGGGATTTCTTGAACCTCTCTACAACCCTTCTCTTCAGATCATGGTGCAGGGCTGGAGGCAGCTGCAGGAAGCAAGCAGACAGTCATCAGAACTGTCTTCTACACTTCATCACCCCTACAGGACGCACTGACACAACACAGCAATAGACACTCGCAAGACTGAGGAGGAACCTGAATTAGCAAACTATACACTACGGCTTTCATCCTCTCTACAGGAGGATGGCTCCGCTTCCATTTATCATGGGTACACTTACTGACACATGAAACATGTAACCCTTTCATGTAACATCCATGCCCACATATGTTGCATTTTGTGAAGAACAGCCTTGACCAGAAAGGTCCATTCTGCTCATGTTTGGGTGTCTATGGCATACTAAGCAGCACCCCAGCCACAGCCCTGAGAAGGACCTGATGCCTTGAACCAGGAAACACAAAAACCCACCCTTTTCTACATAGATGGCCACCTATAAGGGTTCTTCAGCTAGAGAGAAACCAAATCCTCGGGAACAATATTACCAGTTAGAAAGACAGGATGGATTAGCATGCATTAGGACCTGAAAAGGATCGTGTGAATTTCATAAACACATAGACAGCCACTGCACAATCTTAGAAAAGAAGGGGATTTTAAACAACCACTTAAACAAGGCTTTGTAGACAGGATCTACAGTGGGAATTAGTGTGCTGATCACCCAGGACAAAACAAGCAGCATCAGAACTACCAAGGCTTGATGACTTTTTTTTAAAAAACTATGAATAGATACCAAAAGGAAGAGCTCAGGGAGAAAAGGTTCTGTAGGGAGATGAAATGGAGTACTCACAAATAAAAGGAAACAAAGACTTAAACACTCAGAACAAACGCTGGCCAAAAGAGGTAGAAACACTGTCCAGATGACCATACCCAGTCCTGTCCGTGCCCAGCCCTGCTCTGCTCCCTGGGATTCTTCAGTTTGGGTTGATACCATGTGACCATTTGGGGCCAATAAAATGATGTGTGTCACCATGAGGGTAGGGTGATGCAAACCCCCCAAAAGTCATTGCCCTTCACATGAACTAAAGGGGGCAACGTTGAGGTGAAGGAGAGAGATTTAGCATTATTAGTCTCCTAGCACGGGGTGGGGCCGGAGCAGTGAGAGGATGAAGGCTTCCCTGGAGAGACACACAGGACTTGGTAATTCCCTATTACTTCACACCTGAAGGTGCCGCCTCCCTAAACCAAACAGCAGAGGGCAGTGGTGACCTAGGTCCAACCAGCAACCTCCCAGTTTGATTGCATGAAGTCCCTGCAAGGGGAAGGCTGCACGGGCAGCTGCTGGCTACAATGACATTTTGAAGGGGAGCATCACCATCGGGCTCCTTCAAGTATCAGATCCACTAACAGATTAATTCAGAAATTCATAAAAGTCTTGCCATTTGTTAAACTTGATAAGCCTCTAGTTACCGTGGAGCCCCATCCACTGCCCCTGAATTCAGTATGGAACGTTTGAGTAAGCTCACTTCCAGCCGACTTAAGATCCGCACATAGACCGTGCAAGCAAGCCACTGTGTCTCACTGGGATGAGTATCAGTAGCACAGTGTCCCACCCATAAAGCTCTCAGTGAGAACTGGAAACTTTACACAGACGGATGAGGGCTCAGCTGTAAATGAAGTGAGTCTAATAACTTAGTCTATATGAAAACAGAATCAAAACCCCTGGCTCATGCGTGCTGGGCGCTGGGATCACTCCACATGTTTGTATTCCTGTATCTCTCCTACAGCAAACTTACATGCCAGGGTATGCAAGCTTTTATTGCTGAGGAAAGCTTGTCACACACCTTCCTTCTGAAAGGTAGGCCTTCTACATCATTCTTATCCTTCAGCCAACACCACCGGCACACCACTGCCACACAGCACCCCATAGTTTATAAACATTCCCAGGTCCTTTGTTACAATCAAGTCATACTCAACCCATGAGAGCACCCATTCTGATGAAGAAACTGATCCTAGAAAAGACAATAGTTTCTTCAATTCACATATCTAAACGGTTTCGCCATACCATACAATGTAATAAAAGGAGAGAGAGAAAAAACAAAAAATCTAGTCTGTATGTTTTCTTAAACTTGCAACTATATGGATTCTTTCTAAAAACCTGGATTCCCTACCCAGAAATACATTAGCAAGGCACAAGCCATTTGTAGGGCTCCATTGGGTAAATAGTAGACCAAAATAGCATTTTAATCTATTTTGAAATTTTACAGCTTAAGAAAATTTCCCTAAATGTTAAAAATCAAATGCTGTAAGATTACCATTTAAAGAAATAAAATCTCACACTTCTCTTAGAATTTAGAGTCCCTAAAAAGAGAGCTGATATGAGAAATCCAGCCATGCTGTGACTATCGTATCCTGTTGGCTCTCGGCCACCATGAGTACCCAAGGGACCCAGTAAATGAGCAGACTGTTCTGTTCTTTATCGCTGCTGCACAGCATGGTATGAGTCACAGAGAGCCAGGGGCCGATATCCACTCCTGACAGCACCCCTATGATGGGCAAGGTTGCGGGTGACTTCCTATCTCTTCTCTTGAAGAAAGATACATTGTAATTTTTTAAGTTGTCATGTGATGACTTCAAAGCATTTATTTAACAAAATGACTCAAATGTAGTAGAACATTAAAGCCAGTCTCATTCCATCACCATGCAGGTCTTACCTACGCAACAGCTAAAAGGTAACCTATGGGTATAATTGCCATCTGTTCACAGGCGCACTGGTTCCCAGCATCTAAGGTAAGCTACTCATTGCCTTCTGAGCATGCTGGTCTCAAGACTTCTTTCCAGCTTGATGAAAACAGATGTGCAATCTCGGTAAGAAGGACGTTAACCTCCTGACGGCTAGGACTGTTGTCATTAGATGAGATTGGCAAGTATGTCTCCATGGAAACCGGACAGGAACGGTCGCCACCAGCCAGAAGCTAGGTTTCTCTCAGTGTCCCCTCTGGTCCTCAGGAGAACAGAAGAAGGAGGTTGTCTCGCTCCTCAGATCAGTCTTCCTTTGAACAAGTTTCCTTTGCACAGGTTGGTCTGCGCAGCGAGTGCACGAACATAATGCCTCCGCCTTGTGCCTCTCCTTCCCGTGAACGGCACTGGCTGTGCTGAGCACTGTAAGTTAAGGTTCCAGAGAGGACCCTTTCCTCGCTGTGTCAATATCATGGAGTTGAAAGTATTCTAAAAGCGAACTTGGAAAAAACACTCAGTTGTTATGCCTGAACTGGCAGCGTGGGACGAACGGCTGCCACTGACAGAATAGCACACACATCCGCCTGCAGTGGCTTAAAGGAATAATGACACATTCACAAGGACCTTCATCCGTGCTTTAAAGTGCATGGAAATCCAACAAAGACGGTGTGTATACCCATTAAAGAGTTTATTTACCGCGCCAGCATTTACATACAGACATTGTACTAAATCTCAAATGATATTTCTCTCCAACTTAATGAGTAACAGTTAGAGTCACTAAAGAGCTACTTACAGATCCTATAACACTAAAGAACATTTTCCCACACTTCACTCTAGTGCATAAATGGACATGCATTTCGATATGATATGTTTACCGTCTGATCTGGTAGGTGACATTCATATTCATCCTCAAGTTCTCTCCCAGATTTGTCCTCGTGCTTCATTTAACCAGTTTAAAAGTTACTTGTGATTGCCAAGACACAAGGTGACATCAGAAAACAGTGAGAAAAAGAATCAGTTTTAGAATCTGGGCTCCAGAAGGGCAGTTGACGGTGTGACTGAACAGGATATTAGATTTGGGGCGAAAGTGACAGATTAGAAAGGCGCTCATCGCCAAGCCTAAGATGCCCCAAAGTAGGGGCTGTGGAACACAAGAAAAGCAAGAAGAGGCTGTGCAGTACCAAAGAAGGGAGTGGCTTTGCCCGTCTGGTCCCCACTGTAGGTGGTAGCCACTACCTGTCAGTCCATTCTGATTGTCCTCCTAGGACAGCAGGACACTTCTCCCTGGCTTACGGGACAGATACTAAGTTCTGTAGGTAAGGGCTGCTGGAATACCCTGGAGGAGGATGGAGCTTGTCCTTCTGTGTCCAGGATACTCGGTCTTTGCCTGGCTTCAGCAGTAGACTGTAGTCCGTACATGCTGGGATCCCAGATGATTGGTGCTTACCCCCGTCACATTCAGGGGCACCACCAATAGGTGGCCTTTCAGATAGTTCTACTAACAACCACCCTCGTGGCCTTTCTAATCCCATAGAGGGTGTTCTGCAGCACACCACCCTAGGGTGCTGACTCCCAGCAGCCTTCAGCAGGGACCTCATGGCAGGTGGTCTGTCCTATCTCCAGGGGCAGGATTTTAGGTTTCCTAGCATGGCACCTCAGCAAATCTCAGGGAATCTGTTGTAGGGAAGTGCAGGGAGCCGATTTGCCGGCCACCATCACAAGATGGCGCTGAGCCCCTGCAGGGCCAAGTAAACAACTCCATATTAGGCAAGGCTCTAGACAGAACCTCCCTCAGGCATGACCCGTGTCCACTCTCCCTATATAAGCAGCTGCCGTTTAGTGCTCGGGGCCCTTCGCTTCCTGCTCTCCCAACAACCAAGAGGCTCCAATAAAGCGTGATAGGAGAAGAATCCTTGACTCGGTGGTCGTTCTTCCCTGCTGGCCAGGGGGGTTCGCCGCAACTGGTGCCGGAACCCCGGGACGCCGGGACATCTTTCGGTCACCGGGCGAGGGGCCAAAAAGGATCCAGAACTCCACACGCGGGGCGGCGACGTCGGTAAGCAAGTCTCCAAAAAAAAAAAAATGATGATTGCTGGAGTTGAGCCCTGGAGTGTTCTGCCTAGCTTTTGTGGTAATTGTGATCTGTGTGTTCCTGTGTTGTTTTTGATTGAGCTGCCAGAAGCCTGGTCAAGAGAGTGCCTTTGTTATTGCGACAGCGCCTAGTCAAAATCGAAAGTAAGTCCGTTGTAGATAAAACAGCTTTTCTCTGAGGGGGAAGTAAGACTGCCGTAAATTAAGCGGCTCCCCGGTAGGGCGCCCGTGCATAAGTGCACATTAAGTAAGATTGATAACGGTCGTAAAGGACATTGACCAGAACGCACCGTGGTTCGCGGTCTCTGGGGATTTCACCTTGCCTTCATGGGAAAAATTAGGACAGGACTTGGAAAGAGCTAAATATGAGGAAAGAATAGGCAACTGCTTATGGGAGGGTGATAATGCAGATCTTGTTAGAAAAGGTAGAGAGGCATTAATGACACACCAGGACAACTTATCAGAATCGGATTCAAAAGGGGGAGACTTGGATAGGCCTAAAAGAAAAAAAAAAAAAAGAAAAGGAAAAAGAAAAAGAAAAGGAAAAAGAAAAAGGATCCAAAAGTTAAGTCCAGGAAAATGGGCCAAAGAGAGCCCTTGGACAGAGAAAATAAAATATAATAAAATATAATAAAATAAAATATAAAATATAATATAATATATAATAAAATAAAATATAAAATAAAATAATATAATATAATAAAATATATAAAATATAATATAATATATATAATATAAAAAATATAATCCCCAAAGCCAGAGGATTATTAAAAGGGTTAACAGAAGCCTCAAAGATATTCTAACAAAACAAAAAGGGGGAATAGCAGAAACAGCATCCCCCAGGGATAGAATTGCTTTGGCATTTTTTACATTTAATTTTTTAATTTTTGATGGTCAAGGCCGAACAGCGGCTGATAGACATGCTAACATGACCCCCGAAGATAAGGGAGTATCTGTTATATGGAAAGATGTGTTGGATAATAAATGGTATGGACCGGATCCAGTCATTGCGGGATCCGGGGGAGCTGTTTGTGTTTTCCCACAGAGTCAAGAAGTCCCTCATTGGGTACTGACACGGCTGACAAGGAGCCTGAGACCAACAGCTGAAGATGAGGGCTGCAACAACATGGATGCTGATCCTGGCAATGAAGATAGCCCTGCTGAACGCGAGTCCAATAACGTTATGGGCGGTAACGAAGGCCTGGCCCATGCCAATGCCTGTTCATGCTAACTCTTCCATATTGCCCATACTGTTTTCCACCTCCTGCGATCTGGAGGCATCCTGTCTGCCTAACTCAGACGCTAAACAGGAGTTGTTTAATGCTACAAAGATAGCCCTAAATGGGACTATGTGCTTCTCCCTTGAGGGGAAGGGATCCTGCATAAGGCTTTTACGCAAGAACTTGACCAATTGGATGGATCCCCTGATGCAGAGTAAAGTTAGGATAGGGTCCCTGGGCGCAGCATTAGCCCAGGTGACTCAGGGTGCCACCTCAGGGTGAGGAGGGCCCAGTAATGCTACATCTAGTAATGCTACCACCTTGGCCATGAGAGTGGAGTCCATGGTACCGTTGGGAGGTGCATCCACTCCTAAAAATGCCACTCGTTTTAGGGCGTCACCAATACCTTTATAATCAGTCTAGTCAAGATTCTACTATTGGATCAGGATGGTCCTGGTATCAATGGTTGCTCTCTAATGAAGTAGGAGCCACGGTGGACATCTCAGCCCTGGCGACGCTACAATTAACTAAGACTTGGCTCCTTAATGTTTCTGGTAGCATATCAGAGTCACGGGGCTGGAGAGATGGCTCAGCCGTTAAAGGCTAGGCTCACAACCAAAAATATAAGAGTTCATAGCCATGGTTAATCAGGTACAAACGGCGACCACAATTAACGATGTGGTTTCAAGGACAGCTGATGCATTAGAAACCCAGAATAAAATCAACAATCGTATCCTTTCTGGCATAATAGCTGCCAATCAGAGCATAGATTATGTGCAGACTCGGGTGGATAAATTGACCCGTCTGGTCCAGATCGAATGTGTCTCCTATCAGAAACATGTATGCATTACTTCTCTTATCTTTAACAATTCCAGGAATGAGTCATGAAGAATTGGGGGACTGGTCGCGGGAAGCAGAGCTGTTTCTCCAGAATCAATTGTTCCAGATCACTATCCTAAATAATACTCGTGTCCAGCCCATCACCCTTAAACAGATTTCTGACTGGCTATATTTCCGCTTTCTCCTTTTTTAAGGAATGGGTGGTGGTTGGGATATTTCTGGCATGCTGTCTGGGAGGATGCATGGTCTGCCTGTGGCTGATTTGCCGTCTTCGAGCCCAAACGAATAGAGATAAGGTTGCTGTCCTACAGGCCTTAGCCGCCTTGGAGTGTGGTGACTCTCCCCAAATATGGTTATCGGTTCTTAAGAACCAGTAGGCATTTGTCCTGCATAGCCTTTGCACCCCTGTAGGGCTTGTTCCCATTGCACCAGGGAAGGTATGCTGAGACAACGCTTGAGGTACTGCCTTTGCACCTCCTAGGGGTTTGTCCCATTGCACAGGAGAAGGAGTACCACGAGCCTGGGCCTCCCTTGATCGGCCCCCACATCATGAGGTGGGAGCCAGAACGGGAATAAGACCCCTTGTTGCCTACTTTGCTATAAAAACTAAAAGGGGGAACTGCAGGGAGCCGATTTGCCGGCCACCATCACAAGATGGCGCTGAGCCCCTGCAGGGCCAAGTAAACAACTCCATATTAGGCAAGGCTCTAGACAGAACCTCCCTCAGGCATGACCCGTGTCCACTCTCCCTATATAAGCAGCTGCCGTTTAGTGCTCGGGGCCCTTCGCTTCCTGCTCTCCCAACAACCAAGAGGCTCCAATAAAGCGTGATAGGAGAAGAATCCTTGACTCGGTGGTCGTTCTTCCCTGCTGGCCAGGGGGGTTCGCCGCAGGGAAGGCTGCTTGTTTTTCCCGGCTGCCTGGCTAGCTTAGACCCGAAATAATCACACAGAAACTGTATTAATTAAAACACTGCTTGGCCCATTAGTTCCACCTTCTTATTGGCTAACTCTTACATCTTAATTTAACCCATTTCTTTTCATCTGAATATCACTACGAGATCTTGACCTACCAGCAAAGTTTCATCATGTCTGTCTCTGGTGGCAGCTCCATGGCATCTCTCCGTCTTCCTTCTCCCAGCATTCAGACCAGTTTTCCCCACATACCTAAGCTCTGCCCCATCAACAGGCCAAGGCAGTTTCTTTATTCATTAACCAATAAAGCAACACATAGACAGCAGGACCTCCCACACCAGGGGCCCAGGGCTGAACATGTCTGCTCCCACGTGACTTCTTCTTGGATGCAATGCTTTAGCCCTAAAAGTACTGAACTGGATCCCCAAACATGAAATGGGGGCATCTTGCTGAACCCTGATGAAGTCGGGAATCTTAAACCTAAGTCACTTTCAGGTTTTATGGTCAGTTGACACAACTTGTTGCTCTTTCCTGAGGAAACAAACTTCTCCTTACTCAAAACTTGGATGAGAAACTCACCAGAGCAGAGATCTTAAAAATGCATGGACGGTCTCACAAGACTCACGGGGATGAGGGTCAAATCCATAACCCATCAGATCTCCTTACAATTCATAGGAATTGATTCACATTAAGGCTCAAGAAAAAGTGACTTATATGCTCCCAACTCACAAGACTGTAGGACAAAACAGTGGCACCTCAGGTTGTGTGGGAAGTGTATCCTGCGGCTGTTATTATGTGAGGAGGGATAAACGGGGCACTGGATTCAGCTGAGCCTACAGGTGTGCCTAGACACTTGCAATTCTGCATCGGATGGGCTGGTTCACGCAGATGTTGGTACAGATGACTCCTGATGGGCTGAGAAGAGGTTGTGTTTAGTGGGCGCAAAAGGCAGGGCTTACAGAGGAGAGAGTTTCCAGAGGTGCAAAGAAGTGGGGGTAGTGGAGTGATTAGCATTTCCTGTCTGTGAATCCATTGGCTATGCAGTTCTCCCCAGCTGTATCCCTTCCAGGGCAGCACTGGCCAGGGCAGCACTGGCCAGGGCAGCAGTGGCCCTGCAGCCACGCAAACCGTGCATCTGCACTCCTTGGCTGGCAGTGTGACCCTGAAGGATACAGGAGGCCAGTGAATCTAACGACACAGGCAGTGATAAAACCAGATTACCAGCGACCCGAAGCAGCATGCGCCACAAGGAGAGAGAAGCCTGTGCTGATGGAGCACCTTGGCTCTGGCAAGCTTTGGTAGAGTAACTGACATACCCAGACAGGAAGCTGACGCTTGCACCACCCAGTATTTTCTCCTGCTGTAGTAACAGAAAAGAAGCTCCAGGTTTTGTAGACAAACTTCCAGCCTGAGTTGCCATGGGCTCCGTGAAAGCTTCTCTGCCTCTCACGGTTCTCAGAACTGGGTCAACTCAGGGCCCAGCCAAAGCCTCCCCCCAGCCCCCGGCCCCTGACTAATGGGGAAGCTGGAGTCCCGGATAAGGGATCCTGAAATATTACTACAGGAACGCTCCATAAATTCTCCTCTACACTATCCCCAGGAAAAGGTACAGCCATTTATCAAAGTGACCATTGACTGGAGAAAAGAATATGCCGACTTCTCAGAAATACCGGGCGCCGGCTATGAATCAACAGTGATCCCTGCAGTCCTAAAGTCTCCCTAGCTTATAGAAATCAACAGTTTTGGTTTTGTCTCTCAAGATGGGGGCGGCGATGATAGATGAAGCCTCAAGCGCAGACTTTTCTTATCAGGAGGCAGCTAGTGCGCGTACCTACAGAACTTTTCCACAGGCCCTGGATGTGTAAACAGACTTGCCACAACTCAACTGGCTCCAACAGCTGCTAGGGCGGCTCTTAGACTAGGTAACCAGGGCATGGGCTAGTTACTAATACTGTTCCTCAGACAAAACAATCAATCAAACAAAAACCTGACAAAAGCCACAGAAAGCGGGAAGAAGGAAGGGAAAGAGGGAAGGCGGCAGGGTTTATTTTGGCCTACAGTTCTACGGCACACAGCCTGTGGTGGCACGGAAGGCCCAGGGGCAGGAGCAGAACGGTTGGTCACACTGGACATGCACTCACCCTTGTTCACACTGGACATGCACTCACCCTTGGTCACACTGGACATGCACTCACCCTTGGTCACACTGGGCATGTACTCACACTTGGTCACACTGGACATGCACTCACCCTCGGTCACACTGGGCATGTACTCACACTTGGTTCCCGTCTCCTTTTTATTCAGCCCTGGTTCCAGCCCATGATAGCCACATTTGAGGTGGCTCTTCCAATGTCAGTTAATTCCATCTAGACAGTCCCTCACAGACATTTCTTTCAGGGAAATGCTAATGCTCATCTAGGTGGAGATCAAGATTAACTACGTTTTGCCTCCTGGTGCCTAGAATAGCATTTGGTGCTAGATAGGTACATACTAACTACAAGACAAATGATTGAAAGAAAGAGCAAAATGACCAGATGACGCTATCTCCAACTCCAAAGTACTTATTTTCTTATCCAAATAGCTATACTTCTTTTCCTCAAAGGGGAAGAAATTTGTTCCTAGTAAGTGGCCCATGCCTTAGATGACAGAACACCCAGACGGCCAGCATGAGACAGAAGTGTGTCCATAACCAATAGCTAGTCTTCAGCCATGAATTTTCTCATACTCAAGTATTGCTCAGATTCACAGACAGAAGTCCAAATGATCCTGGGTTTTATGGGAGTTAGGGGTGTGGCTTTCACATCCTTGAGAAGTTCTGCTGTCAAAGCGGATGCAAGAAGGACGGTCCCATTCCCCCCCTTCCTATGATAAAGTTGCTTTTAGACAAAGCTGCTAAGCCCTTCCCCTCTTTGCACCCCTACCCTAAAGAGCCACTTGTATGGGAGTCTGCTTAAGCACAACGGAGGCACAGGCAGAAGCCACGGGGGAAACAGACACATTTACTGCTAGGCCAAAGCGTCCCCACACACATCCACGTGGTTGGAGAGGGGGAAACAATTAAGTGTACACTCTAACTCCAAGTCCCAGAAGGCCGTATTTTCTTAGCAGGGTTAGCTCTGTCTGGAGGCTGAGATGGGGGCAAGGCACCGAAGACACTGACCTGCGTGATGTAGATGACTTTGTGCAGCTGGAGGAGAATCTGCTGAATGGGGTCGCTGATCTGCCTTACTTTCCGCTGGGATACTGCGATGCCTGCTGATGCTGTGGGCGAGAAATTCTTCCATGAGTCAAGTTCACTTAAAAGTGGTATTCGTGGGAAACAGAAGAAAATTTGGGGGGAAGAACAAAGCCAGATCTCACCTTACCAATGAGACCCTGTAGCACTTCTGCATTTCTTATAATAAGCTGTTCTTTCCCTCCATGTCTCAAAAACTCAAGAAACAAAAATTCCTTGCATAATATTTGAGAAACCAGGTGTCCTTGGATATTTTGTTTGCAAAAGCAGGAGGCTGGCATTAGGAGGGAGGCATGCCTCAGATATGCAGTTCTGAGGAGAATTTGTGTTTGCTTATTTTTAAATAGCAAATCCATCATACCTTCTACAATGCACTTTAAATCTAATTTCATCAAAACTATTAGACACAAATACCAAATCAGCAAAACTTCATAGCAGAATTAAGTACTATTCAAATCCTTAAATACTGTAAATCTTAATGTCAACTTTGATGTCATCCTGGGTCTCAGTGGACAGGGTTAACCTGCCCTGAATTCCCACCGTACGGCATTACAATGTCACAGAGTCAGGCTAATGGCTGTCAATTTACACAGGAGCCACTTCCCCAACTCCATAGCCCTCACCACAGTGATCTGTTCTTGAGGACTACAAAGTTAACATAGGAATGGCCTCACTCCCTGTATTAGCCACGTCTCTCTCTCTCTCCTCTCATTCACAGAAGGCAATAGAGAGCATGAAAAAGCCACCAGAAGCATAGCATCCCCTAGTCCCTCCAGCCCCCCTCTATACCATGTTTTCTGCAATAATACTCATTTACCAGTTCTTTCTTACTAAAATTAAGTTTCCAAGACCTCCTTTTCTTCCTTCTATACCATATCAAGCATTTAAGAAATTAAATTTGTTATGGTAATAGCTTCAGCAATAACTATGATTTTAAAGATGGTTCTTATATGTGTGCTGTCAGAAAAGGATTGTGTGTCTTGTCATAAATGATTTGTTTTCAAAAATTAAAGAGAATTTAATGTGGTTGTTTAAAAACATGAAATTATCCATTTAAGATGCAAAACAAAAAGGAAAATAAAATATGAGAATTCTCTTTATGGATAGCTCTATTTACTTGTTTGAAAATTGGCCCAAGAAATGACCTGGTTCTGGGCCACCTGAGGCCAGCTTCTTGTTTAGATGTAAAGTCTGTCTCTCTTGAAAACTCCTTGTAAGCATCAGTTATTGGATCATTAAGTTGTGATTTAACAAATTACCCTCAGGGCAAAAAGATAAGCAAGTAAATCACAAGGATTAACTAACTCACTGCCACGATGAACACAGGGGTGATGTTGGCTGTTCCCCACAGTAGCCCCAACCTCTACCTGTGTCCCCCACCCAAAGGCCTCCTGAATGGCAACCTTCTGCCTAAGCTCACTGGAAACGGGACTGGGGAAAGCACCAAGTTCATGATGGCACGGGAGACGGGGAGGACTTGGGTTGGTGTCATTTCATGCTGGCTAGTCTGTTAGCATTTACAGACTCAGCCTTTGTAAACAACAGGCTAAAATCTCACAGCATAGCTTAGCAGCTTTAGGTTTGTGACAGCGTTTTGAGTGGGTACCACACAGGCTTGATTCTCCCTACCACAAACTCATCTGTGCCCTAAAGACAAAAACAAAGACTTCGCTAGAGTGTTTTTGTCTAACACACGGCTGTGCACTTTAATTTTAAAAGCAAACAAACAAGCAAACAACTGGGTTTTGAGTCCATTTGACAGCGCTCCTCAGTTCTAGAAAACTCCTGACTTTCAAAAATAGCTTTGATTGCTTGTTCTCTTAAAACAGAATTTCAAATGTTTAGTTGCAAAAGCCCCTTGTAAATCAAGCACACACACACACACACACACACACACAATGTACTCTACAGATGAGGCTCAAGGCTCTGGGGACCACCTCTCATGAAGAGCATCATCAGAAGTAACTGCTGACATTAGCTAGGTGCCTCTCTGTTTCCTACGCCCATCCGTTTGACACACATACACAAGTGGCTCTGAACAGTAACTTTCAAACTGTCTTTGAGTCCTGACATCAGTTTAATAGGTTATGAGCAGCACTGTGAAAAAAATGAATGCATTGGCGAGCTTCAGAGCACACCACACATGGCCTGGGTCCCCTGAGTTAGGGAGAGTGTACTACTCATTGCGGGCCACTTCTAACAGAGTTTGAAAGGTAAAACTGCAAAAACAATGTCTATATCTATAACCACCTTCACTTTCATTTTTCTTCTTTTCTTTCTTCTCCAGGCAGCTCCTTTTCAGCTGACATTACTGTCACAGAGACCGTTGATGGGGAATATTGTTTTTCAGTGTATCAGGGACAGACCAGTTCTGGCTTGTTCCTTATGACCCTGGAAGAGGCTGTGGTTTGCCTAGGTGCCCTGTGGTTTGCTGAGAAATTTGTTTGCCCGGGACCTCAGTTGCCGTCAATTTCTCAGGACTGTCAGCAACGCTGTAGTGCACGTCTCACGGAGGAGCCAAGGTTTACCAAGGCCAAATGCATACTCATTTCTCACTGAAACAAATGTCTTCTAAAGTGACTGAATTATTTCATAGTCTACTAGGAGAGAATGCATTTTTTCCGTATCTGGATCAACACTATTTATTATCAAATTCTGATTGTGTCAATCTGTATTTTTTTTCTACTTTGTAGTTTTTGAATGTTAGTGAAATTACTGGGTGTTTTTGTCAGTGGTTGTTGGATAATTGCTGATACTGTTTCTTTATTGATTTGCAAATGCTCTTTATGTATCCTGAATTCTATTCCCTTTGAATTTTATGTTAAAATTATTACATATTTCTACTCGATCTGTTACTTATCTTTGATCAAACGGGTACTTACTTCTCACTGGTAACACACCCAATACGGTGATTCTAAGTCCCACATTCTGCCAGAAATCTCTCGGGTACCTGCTGCGGCCACATTGTAGGGCACTAAGGACTCCTGTGGTGGGGGGAGGGCAGAGCCTGGCAAGGATCCCAACCTGTGCCACGAGTTGGTTTTAGGAAGGAAAGAAAACTCCAAAGCAAGACTGGTGTGCAGGGAATCCATCTGTAGCACTTGCAAACAACGGATTTCCCAGACAACTTCTGCTAACGGTTCATCATCTTCAGCTGAGCCGGCAAGGCACTCCGCCTCACTGAATCCTCTACATCAAAGAGTAAGCTGCTTTCCCTTAGGGAGACAAAACAATTCTAAAATCCAAATAAATAGAGTCTTTATTCGGTGATTGGTGATCACGTTTTCTGGGTTTGAGTCACTTTCTCTTAACACACTTTCTAGATTAGCTTCCTGTCAATACTGCACTACTTAAGCTTTAGAAGATGTGTCCTATTTTTTTTTAACTTTTTAAATAAATGCATATTATCTGCACAAAATGTCAGGCCATGGTGGCTTGTTCAGGTGTGCATACGGGGACTGACGAGTATATAGCTTTATCATTCATTTATATACCTGCCCTCCCTTTCTTCCTCCATTGGTTTCCTGACTAGGCCTTAACAGCCCTTATTACTAATATTTTATAAAGAAGCTTCCCTAAAACAGCGAAAAATAATCAAGGCTCTGGGCTAATTTCAAGTATGTGTGCACACACACCACACACATGAACACACACACATACCACATACATTCCACACATACATGCATACATGCCACACACATACAGAAATACCACAACACAGGCCACACACAACCACATGTGCACACACACCGCACACATGTATATACACATACCAAATACATTACACACATACAGAAATACCACACACAGCACATGTGCACACACACCGCACACAAACATATACTTACAGAGAGAAGGAATGCATAAGGACAGCTATCTATAATATCTATAATATCTCACATAGCACGATATTACATATATTATTTGTTGCTAAAATTTAAAGCTGTAACAAAGTTATTCTTAATAAAATAAAGGCTTAGAATATTTTAAGTGTGTCTTTATAGCCTTTATTACTGAAAACAGAACAACGAAAAGATAGCACTCTTTTCTAACAGTTGACCAGGATAAAGTATCAACCTGCTACTTTTCTGAACTCTTCCTGCCAAGAAACAGGAACTCTGAGATGGGAAGAAAAGCTAACAGTAGAGAGGGCAGGGCCCCCTGAAGAAGGGAAATACTGCTCTGTAAAGAATGGGGTGGGGCATGTGGCGGTTGCTCTGAGGATCGTAATGAGTGCATGTGTAGACCTTCCCTAGGCCTGGGACACAGCTCTTGCAATGATGGAAGGCACACTTGACTGGCTGTCTCCAGGTACAAGGACAGTTTCTCAAAGGACACCATCAGCCACTTCTGGTCTGGCTGGGCAGTGCCATAAAAGGTCCAGTCAGTGCTCAGCAGCAGAGGAAGCCAGAGGCCGCATGGACAGTGAGGACCGCCTTTTCCTGAGAGGCCTAGAGCTGCAGGCAGAGGCCTGGATTGAGGTGTTTACTTTTTAGGGTACCAGCAGTGTGCTTTCTGGCAAGGCACCCTTCCCTGAGCCCTAGTGGGTCCGTGTGAAGTGGGAGCACTGTGGGGTGGGGTAAACTGCAGGTGGTGAGGTCATACATACTTTGCGGAGGACACATAACATGTGGCTGTTGTCTGTGGAGAGCCACAGCCAAGATGGCTGCCAAAGTGTCTGCCTTGGAGAACGACATTTGCTGTTGTTTGATCTTGATCTGCAATTCAACCCCAGCCATCCATCATGTGTTACTACTATACGGACATGAACAACATGCCTGGGCAAGTTACAGGCTGGGCTGGTTCTCAGGAAAGCAGCTGCATTGAGACAGAGTAGAACCCTCACAAGTAAATCCCAATGTCTTGTTCAGAAAAGGAAGACAGACCTGGATGTGCATAGTCATTCTTTCACTGGGTGAGGCCGTATCCTGTCTCACATCTGCCTTTGAAATTCCACACTAGGAGCTAAATTAATCCTTTCCCTCCCACTCTTTTTCCTTTCTTTCCTTTTCCCTCCCTCCTTCTCTCCTTTCTTCCTTTCTTTTCTTCTTTTTGCATGTGTGCATATATATAGGACATGTGTGCACATACAAGCACGCATGTAGGTAGGGTTCTGCCACACTCAGTACTCAGATTAGCATCAACATAGACAGTTTAAAAAAAAAAAAAACCTCAGTGACCACACTGACCAAGCCAGGGGTACAAAACTGCTCCCCTGGGAAGAGGGGACCAGACACTGTCAGTTTGTCTAGTATCAGCCTGACACAAGTCAGCAGCACACTAAGAAATTACCTGCAGGTAAGAAGAATGAAAGAGCAAGGCATCACCATGTCCCCCACAGAATCATCACCTCCTGGTTACTAAATTCAAAGACACAGAAATGGAGGCTAGAGAGGTGGCTCAGTGTTTTGTTGACTGAGATTTCTGTCCCACCTGGTCTTGCAGCCGTTCGTCCCAAAGAAATACACAGAGGTCTACTATATTAATTATAAACTGTCCCAGGCTTCTTATTAACTAATTCTTCCATCTTAAATTAGCCCATTATTCTTGTCTGTGTTAGCCATGTGGCTCGGTACCTCTTATCAGTGACACATTTTCATCTTGCTTGCTCTGTGTCGACTTCAGACTGACTCTTTCCTCTTCCCAGAATTCTCCTGTTCTGGTCACCCTGCTTATACTCCCTGCCTAGCCTCTGGACAATCAGCATTTTATTAAACCAATACAACAGACGAATCTGTACAGGGTACAAGATCATTGACCCACAGCAACGGGTCAGAGATGAAGAGCTCGTTAGCATGAGGACCTGGATTTGGATTTCCACCACCCATATAAAAGACATGGAATCACATATCTGCAATCCCTGCCATTGGGAAGCAGAGACAGGAGGCTCCCTGAAGTGCGTTGGCCTCCTAGCCAGTCAAATGGACAAGCTCCAGGTTCAGTGAAAATCACTTTCCCGAAAACTAAGGTAGGGTGTAATGAAGACACCTGACACTAACCTTTGCATCCACTATATCTTCACACACGCACGCACACACACACACACACACACACACACACACACACACGAACATATTCATGAAGTACATACACACACACACACACACAAATTCAACCCACACTAATGGTGTTCATGACATTATAGTGTGCTCTACATATGTGGCAAGGAATACATTCCTATACTACATTTTCATATGATTTAATTTTCAAAAACATATGCCATCTTCCTTGCCTCAAAAGGGAATATCAGCAATGACTAGCTGTGTGACTATGTGGGCATAAAGAGCATAAAGAGAGATACTTTCTCACTCAGCCTAATTTCACGTTGCAAGGATACTGGGCATGAAATGGCACCATAGAAAATGTATTCCCTTTTCATTCTTCTTCTTTTTCTTTGTACTGGTAACATCATGAAGGAAGTTTAGCAAGGCACACATACGTCTTCAACTTCTTAAATGCTAGCTTATTGCTTCTCAGGACGGCTCCAGAGCTCTATGCCAATAGGCAGCAAAATCTGCATGGAGGGCAGATGCTTTCCTAGGATCTTTATTTATGTTTAGAACTGGCATTTACTTATGGCAAGTAACCCTATGTTGGCTTCCCACTACAAAAATAGTATAAACTTCTGTAAAAAGGTTCAACTTGAGAAAGCCCTGGGAAATGGTATAAATGGCACTTGGGTGCAGTAAACTCTGCAGAAGGCATGGCAAGTGACTAGCAGCACGTTCCATCATGCATTGATTGCATGCTAATTCCTGCCAACACTTTCTCTCTGAGTCTTCTCTCCTGTAGACAGGGAACTGCATCTGTTACGCAACACACCATCTCTACAATCTAGTTAACAGGAAAAGATAACACCGGGTCTTGCAGCAGCATTCACTGGGATAGCTCGGCATTCATGTCCAGGACTGGGGTGCCTCCTCAGTTCTGCTGTTATTGCACTGTGGATTCCGAGGTCCCAAAGAACCAGTTATAGTCACATAAGACAGTGACACGCAACTCCAGTTTCTCACCTCTGTCCTCACACAACACAGGGAAAGTGAGGCTCATATCCTGGCTACATTTCTGGAGCTGCTCAGAGTCTGACTAAATTCTTTCTTCCCTGCCATTTTTAACAGAATATTTAGGAAATTCAGGGCTATGGATGGTATTTTTTTTATTTCAGACGTGTTCCTCTCCACCTAAGAAAGCTTAATTTAATGTTAAATAAGTGGAAAAAATAATAGTACATGCCTTCAAAAAGCAAACAAATCATTCACACCTGTCATTGTGTGTGTCTCCCTCATGACTAAGTGATGCCGGTGTGATGCACACCAGACGTCCTAAGGCATACGGTGGGAGTGTGTCGCCAGTGCCACCCTTTACCCGCAGAGTAAAGTCTCAAGGTGTGCCTGAAGTGAAGCCACCTGCAGGCGAGCAAACAGCCTGCGACCAGCTATTTGTGAGTCATTAAACCAACAGTGGAGAGTAAAGATCCCAAGTTTGGACTCAGAAGTGGAATCGCTCGCAGGTGGCAGCCAGTTCCACATGTGCGTGAGTGTGCTCCACATGATTAGTGAGAACGAAACTTGTTCTTAGAGTAAATGGTAGCATTCCCAGACAACTAAAATGTGTCAGTAACTTGTGGTTCAAATGTTAACATATAAATCAACATTTTGAAAAGGCAAATTATAAAGATATGACATGTAAATTTGCAGTGTAAATGGTTTGGCTAAAATCAAACCTTACCTTATACTAATTCAATTCACCCTTCAAAAATAACCGAATTTCTTTAATGCGGAGGCCCGTTGCTTGCTGCAAGTGTAGGTGTTCGGCTCTCAACGTTAAAGAGCCCCAAACAACAATCGTTGCAGAGCCACACGTGGGGTTGACTCACCTTTGCCCAGACAGTAATATAGAAGCCAGGGTCAGCGTGACAATTTTAGGCATTTTAACAATAAAACCACCTTGTTTTGCATCTATACTGACACTATAACAGCCCTAAACTGTCTGTAACATTTTCAAAGGAAGTTTAATAACTGGAGAGAGCCTGAAATTACTGTAACTTTATCCACATTAATTGTACTCACTGAACACATTAAATATACCAAACAGCATGAGTGAAGAAGTAAAAGTAAAAAGGGTAACAAAAAATAATTCCAAATGACCCACATACTAAAATGAAATATTTGCCCAAGAATCATATGCACACACACACACACACACACACAGAGAGAGAGAGAGAGAGAGAGAGAGAGAGAGAGAGAGAGAGAGAGAGAGAGAGAGACGAGGAGAGGTTGAGAAGAGGAGAGGAGAGAGAGAGAGAGAGAGAGAGAGAGAGAGAGAGAGAGAGAGAATGAGCACCTGCAGAATTGTCTGGGTTTAGTTGGTAATTTTACTATTGGACACTGGTCTTCCTTAGTCATCCTTACTAGAAATACAAAACAAAGTAATGTATCCTTCTTCTCCCACAGCATCTGTATGAACATTTACACTTGGAGATACATAGTTTCAGGCTGGTGAGATGGCTCAGCTGGTAAAGTCACTTGCCATTTAAACCAGCATTCAATCCCTAGGACCCACCGTGGAAGAAGGAGCACTGATGCCACCAAGGGGGTCCCCTGACCTCCACATGTGTGCCACACACAGCAGCTGTCCAGATGCACAGTGATAAAGGTATTTAAAATCTAGGGGTGATTTTAAATTTAGAGAAGTTATGTGATAGTTCCATTTCAATCAAGCAAAAAGTAACTGTGTCTAGGCTGCCGACTGTGCCAGTCAGAGAAAAAGGAACGAACAGGGATGCCCGCTGTGGCATCAGAGAGGTTGGGTTTGCATAAACATCTACGTATAACCAGTCACTATTTTGGAGTAGTTACATACTTTATAGATTAAGTGTTTGATAGTCTCATCAAGGCAGAAATGAAAATTTTGGAAGAATAGCTTATAATAGTCTAATCAGTTCCATGCCACTGAAGAGCAGGGGTGGTAGGCAGGAAAGACAGAATTCTCCTGCTCTCTGTGTCTCGATTCCCCAAGGGTATCAGTCATGATAACTTAGGCTCACTCATCATGAGCTTAACATCAAAATGGTCTGCCAAGTACTGGCATGATCTTTGGGACTGGAGAATCCCAGCAGGAAGGCTCTGGAACTGCCACCCTGCCACTAACTCGGCCTCTCCTTCCTTAAGTGGGCCCTGGGCATGCAGGTTTGGGATCTCAGAAGCAAGTAGAGAGGCAGCAAGGCCAGAGAGAGAAGAGGGAAGGGGGTGAGCTGACAGGCTT
Source organism: Arvicola amphibius (assembly GCF_903992535.2). Classification (NCBI taxonomy): domain Eukaryota; kingdom Metazoa; phylum Chordata; class Mammalia; order Rodentia; family Cricetidae; genus Arvicola; species Arvicola amphibius. The sequence goes on from NC_052058.2 coordinate 45,732,573, forward strand.
GCACTAGCTTGCAGGAAGGCATGTCTGGGGTCAGCTCTGAGTTACCTGGTCTTGCTCTTGATCCTAGGCCACCAATGAAGTCTCTGTAAACAGAATGGGATAGGGAACATTAGGAAAGTTCCACCTCGTGACAAACAGTTATTGAAAGTTGTGTTGTATTCAGCAAAGAAAGAAACCAACATTTTGAAATCAGGATAGACTCTCAACTGGAAAGCAGAAGCATCCTGTTCTGCCAGAGTGGTTTGTGATGAGCAAACCTCGGAGATGGCAAGAGCATAAAGCTCAGCATCCCGGATGGTGCTTCTGTTGCTTCTGTAACCATTAAAATCAAAGCAGTGATGACTATGTGTGTGTGTGTGTGTGTGTGTGTGCATGCGTGTGTGTGTGTGTGCATGTGTGTGCATGCATGTGTGTATGTGTGTGTATGGGTGTGCATGTGTGTGTGAAAGGGTCTTATGTCACTCAAGCTAGTCTCAAACTTGCTACATAGCTAAACCCTGCCTGGCTGTGATTTTTGTATTAAAAACAATATTAATTTTTTATGTGTGATCTGTCCTTCAGATGAAAAACAAAAAGCCATCCACCATTTCTATGGGAGAAAATGATTTTTACACTGTAACAATCATTTTCATATGGTTTCCAGTGCTATTAACATCCGTCCTCCATGCCTCAAAACTCTAGATTGCCCAATCATTTTAAAAGTTGGTCCTGGAGTCTTCTGGTCTGTGGGGGTAACCTTCACCTCCATGGGCGATACTGGTGAACAATGCTCCTCTTACTCCTCCCACTGGAAGGCAGAGCCTATTTCTTAGTAGCTTACTTCAGCCTACCAGGTCACAAGATGGCATGCAAGCCAACAGGTACATACTGAACGACAGTGAAGAGCATGGTGGGAGTCTGCTCGGCAACCCTGGATATGACGACTTCTCTCGCTAAACTCATGGACAGTTGGCTTGCCCCAACCTTTTCATTTCATCACGTGATTGTCGTTGTTGCCAGGCAGCTCATATCTAAGTTATGGAGCTTAACAAAGTTGGCAAGCATTTACCAATTTACCTAGTTTAAATGCTTGAAAAATCCCCAAACTCTGTGCCACAAGTGACTTCTTTCTTCACTCCTTCCCACCTTTTACCACCACTTGATGTGGCATTCCCCTCTGTGTGCTGTGATTACCATTAATGAATAAAGAAACTGCTTTGGAACTATAGCAGGGCAGAACTTAGGTAGGCGGGAAAAGCTAGGCTGAATGCTTGGTGAAAGAACAGCAGAGTCAGAGAGAAGCCATGGAGCTGCAGGAGACAGACACTGGATACTTTAGCCAGTAAACCACAGCCACATGGCAATACACAGATTAATAGAAATGGGTTAAATTAATATGTAAGAGTTATCCAATAAGAAGCTAGAGCTAATGGACCAAGAGTGATTTAATGAACACAGTTTCTTTGTGGTTATTTCGGGACTAAGTGGCCAGGAACCAACAAGAGGCTCCTCCAGCAACCACCAATGTAAAACTTCCCAGGTAGGCACATTTGTAAAAAGTAAAAAGAAAAGGGTGAGATTAATCTTATATTTTTCACCAAATACATCCCAAATATCAACATTTAAAAATGAATAGTGTTTTATATTGTTTTAAAGTAATGTCAGACTAAACATTTGCTAGCTCAGCTGCACTAGCCACATTTTTGACTGCTCAGGTCAACACATGTGCTCAGCTATCTCCACATTAAACTCTCCTGACTTTTCTACAGAAGCCATTGGTCATGACCCTCTACCCACAGCATTAGTCCGACCACAGAGCTGGTGGCTCTGACACCTCATGGCCCTCATTGCCTGAAAGGTGAGTTAAAACACAACTTCTGGAAAGGCTGCTGACATGCAAACTGAGTTAGCTGGATGGTCTTTTTTTTATTGTCGAAAAGTCTTTTATTTCAAATATTCTTATGGAATAGTATGCGTAATGGGATACATGACAGGGATCCCCAACTGCGTTTAGCTGTTTCAACTCATGTGCTGCTCTGTCCAGTTCTATATGCTTAGGAAGCTTTAAGGTAGAAGCTGGAAAGATGGCTCAGTGGTTAAGCATACTTCCCTTGCAGAGGACCCAACTTAGGTTCCCAGCACCCATATAGGGAAACTTACGCCACCTGTAACTCCAAGCTCCGGGGATTCAACACCCTCTGCTGGCTTCTGTGGTCATGCATATTTAACAGATACATGTACATACACATATTTAAAAATAAAATAAGCATTGGGGAATGTTAATAGAAAACATCATACACACACACACACACACACTTATTCTTTCCATGGAGGCCCTGTGCTAAACACTAGTAGTGGAAAGAAACCACCTTCACAGTCTCAGAGCTTCTGAGGTTGCTTTTTTGGCAGCGGAAAACCCATTAATTTTTCTGAAGACAAGCCATTAGCCACAAGGATGGACAGCCCATTTGTAACTTCAAAATATCATAGATCCACTACAAACAGAAGCCACAGCTTTCCCTGGGCAATTGCTGGGCCCATGGGCAAACAGATGGTAGAAATGCTGCAGCGCCTGAGGGAATTCTAGACGGTGGCACACGGAATGCTCATGAACTATGGGGAGTTGTGATGCCCGATGACGGTATTCCCACGCTAGCTCAAGCTGGCCACGGGATGATTTATCACCGGGAGAAATTTCAGACATACTTCCTGGTGAGAAGACAGCATATCGGAGATGCTACCCTGACGAAAGTTTCTTTAACGGGCACAGACAGCTCCTAAAGCTGGTGACAGCGCCTCAGAAGCTGAGAGTACTCTAAAGGTCATGGCTCTAGGTGTCCTCGGGTCCATCACGACCTGGTGCACACAGCTTGTAAGCCTGAAGAGACTGGCGTGGTGAGGTGAGTGTCAGCCTAGGTCTCCAGCCACAGCAGTCAGTGGGAAGGCAGAGGATGCAGCTGAACTCTGTGGCTTTTAAAATAGATTTTACTCTGCATTGATGAAAGCACAGTGTGAATTGGTTGGGTAATTACTTTGTCAGAAAAACGTGAATTACTTGGATAATTATTTTGTCATTAAAGTCCTGGCCATGAAAGAGATAACGCCCTAGAATTCTCTCTCAAAATAATCCTTTAAATACATCATATGAAATGGGAAGCTTGGCTTACAATTCTAAGAACATGTCATTTGAGGTTACTAGAGCCATGACATACAAGGCAACTAAAATCTTTTGACATTCATGACCACGACAGGCATGATGGGGGAACGGGGGAGGTTGGGCTCTCGTGCTTAGTCAAGGTGTTCATCCGTGGCAATGTGAACAGTGTTGGTATCTCGGTCAGGAGTTGGTGTTAGGTTCCTGACCTTCCCTTCAGACTGTATTGATGGCTGAAAACAAACAAGTAACCATCTTAGAATTGCCACAGAAAAGGGAAGGCACTTCTCGATGGCACAGTATGGCTTTTTGCTGTCGTGTTGCTAGGAAGACTGCTGGATCGTGACCCTGGCAGAGAGGCCAGGTGGATTCTGGTGAGCAGTGATCATGCATACATATTCAATAAAAGCAAAATGAGACCCAGATTATGAATGAGAAGTGGAAGCAGAATGGGAGTAAGCAAATAGTGAGCTGGCCCTTAGGAAGGAAGGACTGAGTTCTGAGGCAATGTGAAAGTCCTTCCGGTCCCATCTGTGATCCCGGATGATCAGAAACCTCTGCAGCCATCTCTCTCTCTACAAGTATTGGAGTCAGGAACACTCCCTCTAGTAAAACTATGCTTATAAAGACGGTATTCACTGCAGGATTCTCTGACACTGCAAACATCCGATGTTTCGGAGCAGCCAGCCAGCTACACCCTGTTGCCTTGGCAACAGAAGGCAAGTAGGCATGGAGAAATCTTGTTGCCTAAGCAACAGAAATTTTTTTTTAAAAAAAAAAAAAAGTGAGCCTTAAACTACAAGCTACACTATAAATTAATTCAAGGAGGTGAATAAGATTTCCATCCTTTACGGTAAGAAACTCAGTAATTGCAATGAGATAACGCATTAATTTTCTAATGAACAAGCATGCAACAAGCATCTGTGGATCAGCACTGTATGCAACACACTGTACCAGAGAGTAAAGGAAACACCCACATATTGTTCAGCCTGAACCTGGCATACCAAAATAACTGACCATCCCATGACAGATGGATGCTCTTATTTGTTTTGAGATGGGGTTCTCGATATATTGTCCAGAGTACTGGCTGAATTTGTGTGTCAGCTTGACACAACAAGAGTCTTCAGAGAGGAAGGAGCCTCAGTTGAGGAAACACCTCCTTGAGATCCAGCTGGAAGGCATCTTCTCAATTAGTGATCGATAGGGGAGGGCCCAGCTCATGGTGGGTAGTGCCATCCCTGGGCTGGAGGTCCTGGGTTCTGTAAGAAAGCAGGTTGAGCAAGCCAGAGGAAGCAAGCCAGAAAGCAGCACCCTCCGTGGCTTCTGCATCAGCCCTTGCCTCCAGGATCCTGTCCTGTTTGAGCTCCTGTCCTGACTACCTTTAGTTATGAACAGCAATGTGGAAGTGTAAGCCTAATAACCTCTTTCCTCCCCAACTTGCTCACTGGTCATGGCGTTTCATTGCAGCAATAGAAACCTTAACTCAGAGACCAGGTTGGCCTTGAACTCATGGTTTCCCTGGGTCTTCCTGATTCTGTCTGGAGTGATCAAATATGAGAATTTCTTGTCTATGCTTTCTCTCCGTTATGTTCAGCCACAGCCATGCCTGGATTCTCAATTCCAAAAGCTATGCTTAGGGCAGACACGTGCGTCACTGGGGCATCAGCTTACCCCAGACCAAGATGCTTCCTGAAGAAATACCCAGGATCCCCTTGTCACCATGACACTAGCTCATGGTGGATACAGAAAAGCCAAAACCTCTACAGGGCTGACTTCTCCACTTATTTTCAACTCTAGTATGCAGTGTCTTGATCTTCTTGTATCTTTAAATTTATCGTTTGATTTCTACATATTTTATTAGTTCATATTTCACATTAATACACCAGGAAGTCAAGGAAAATCCTAAACAAATTAGATAAAAAAAGAACTTCAGTTTTATTTAATGTCTTGAAGATAACTAGAAATTATGCTATAAAGTGTCTCGCTTTAATTCAGAGGAGCCGTTAGAGCCACCTGGAAAGAAGTAAAGAATGTTTTCGCTTTCTTTCCTTCTGTTTTGTACAAAGTGCAGGCTGTTCCCTGTCCTTGTCCCCGTCTGCCCTGTGTCAGTTCACACACTCTACACCGTGAATGCCTGCAGTGAAGACAGCCTGTCTTCTGTGTCACTGTGCTTCTTGGTGGCTTGTCACACAGCATGTCCCACCCATGTGACACGGCTACAGAAAAGGGCCTTGAGGTTGATCTTCAGCCGTCTCGGAGCACAGTTTGAGAAACACCAGCCTCAGAGTCCTGGCTGCTTGTCATGGTCACAGACTCATAACTATGTGGTAGGCAGTACTCCACGGCCTCTCTGCTTCTGGTTTACAAAAATATTTAACTCATTTCTATATAAAAAAAAAATCCCCTCACCTTGGGAGAAGATTGAAGGGAAGGCGAGAGGCAGGGAGGGGAGCAGAGAAAAATGTAGAGCACAATAAAAATCAATAATAAAGAAATAAATAAATTCCCTCAAGATTTCGAGTATGTAACATGCTTTTTGTTATTTTCGAAGGGTGGATGCAAATAGAACTATTACAAATGAGGAAAGTTCCCATAGATCCTTCTAGAAATCAAGGCTATAATTATTTGGCGCTTTCAAGATGTCTGAATTTATCTGGTAGAAACTTCCATTTTTATGTAAAACGCTCTTAACATAGTTGTATGTGAGAATTTGCTGGCATCACCACTTGGGTGTGCTTCAGCATTAAGGATGCTGGCCTCTGCCGTCTGCTCCTCTTCCCCAGCCCTCTCCTGGTTGCCTCTGGATGAGAGTTTTCCAAATCTAGGCCATCCTCTGTGCGGTGGCCTAGAATATCTTCTCATAAACACGCCCCTCCTCTCTATTTGATGATCTTAATTGTATGGTCCTCTCTTTGCAGACAGAAATACAGGGATGTGCCCCTCCTCCACACTTCTCTGGTGCCATTTCCTTCCTATTAATCACCACTGATTGTGTGCTCCCCGTAGGCTGCCTCTCCATAGGCATACCCCGAAGCTGTGTTGATGCCAGGAGGCTGTTTCCCATCAGTTAACTGTCCCGGCCACTCCTCACATTCTGCAGCTCTCCCTGCCTCTAGAGCTCCAAGATTACTACAGCCAGCCTTTGGGGTTTCAGCCATCCTCACCCATGGTCACGGAGGCAACTGATGTACCCTAATAATTTCTCCTTTCTCTTAAAAGAGTGTGTGTGCATGCGTGCATTTGTGCGTGTGTGTGTGTGTGTGTGTGTGTGTGTGTGTGTGTGTATCATCTTTCTAAGATGGCCCTGGTTGTATAAAGGAGTTCTGTCAAATATGTCTCTGTAGAAGTCTGGGCTGGATCCTTAGAAGGACAGGTGTACCCAGAATCCCCTTCCCTCCCCTTGCCCATGTTCGAGAACCAAAGGCCACAGGTGACCTCACTGAGCATGGCTAGTCCATTGCCTTGGCCCAGTTTATGCTCAGAAAGATGGTCTGTTTGGCTGTTACAGAACTAGAAAAAGGCAGATACACAAGGGTCCAGGCCAAAGCTTAGCGCTCTCCAGCACGCTAAACTGCTAAGGCCCTGGGGAAGAACAGTTTCTATGTCCAGTGACTTCTGCCAGTCATGGGGTAACTTAGCTCCAAGTGGCTCAGCTTCTGCCTAGACTAAATCCACTTCCAGGTACACTGCGCCTCAAAACAGACATACCTGGCGTGTGAGTGCCTTTCTCTTCCCGAAGCACTGAAACTTCTCTTTAAAATGCCTAAAACAAGAAAACAGAAATAACTGTAAGTTATGGCTCCAGAAACTGTGGCTTTCATTGTTGGTGTGTATGGCCTTGGCTTGTTTCCTGAGCTGGAGAGGGAGTCCAGGTCCCGTGTGTTTCAGGACCAGCGCTCAGCCTGCAGGCTGTGTCGCGCCTTTAGCAACCCTTTCCTGATCTGCTGAGGCTCTATTGTCTTGGCAGTCACCCTTCACTGCAACTACCATTTTTCTTCCTCAAAGTATTAGCTCAAATAGAATGTTAAAAATTACTATGCACTTGGTCAGTTTGTTCTTCCACAGGGAAGATGATAAACGACCATTTGTTACTAAACGCATCAGCATGTTGGTGTCATTTCAGACCTCAAGCCTTTGTGCAGACATCTCCATGCCAGGGTTTTCTCTCTCCTTCTGCCTCCCCGCCACCCATCTCCAGCATTGTGGCTAGGGATAAACACCACCATCCTCATCACCAACCAATGACGTGCTTCTAGAATTTTGCTACGCGTTTACATGCACGAAGCGTTTCTCCTGAACGGGGCCCATCATTCTCCAACTACAAATCAAGGCACTTTGCCTCTCTAGAACACCAGAGCAAATAGTTGGCCATGGTGATTGTTCCTGAAAATCTGGAAGGTCTAGTCAGTGTTTGGATGGAGCCATTAAGTATAGAAAAAGCAAGGAACGTGGCTAAATCCGTGGCGCTCCCCCATGGATCTTTGGCAAAGCTGTTTTCTCTCTTCTCTCCTGGGTTTTCACAGCATAATCACTGAGCAGACAAAATTATTTATACTTCATTTATTTTAAAGTGCCTCTAGTTAGCAAATTTAAATCCAGTTAACATATTCTTCTGTGAGATTTATCTTTTTCTCCATTTCTAGCTGAACATCTCTTTTAGTTGCACGTCTGCCAAGTTGATTTGATCATATTTTTCCGTACAGTCTTTAAATTCTGCCTAGATATAGCATCTTCTTTGCTTTCCTATTCCTCAATATATTTTTAAAATTTTTATTATCATTTCAATCTAAGTCTAATATTGGGCTGGATTTATACATCATGTTTTTCATAATCCTAAATGCTGAAGGTACTTATTTTAGTTAGATGTGATAAATACACAATTGTGGTGTTTGGTGTTACTCATTAACTTGATGGATTCTAGGGTCCCCTGGGAAGGGAATGTCAGTGAGGCCTGCCTTAGATCAGGTTGGCCTGTGGCCAGACTTGTGAGGGGTTTGCTTAATTGGGTTAACTGGGATGGGCAGCACCATTCCCTGGATTTGGTCCTGGATGTACGAGTACAGAAAATGGCCTAAACACAAGAAGCATGCGTGTCTTCACTTTGTTATGCTCTCATCTGTGAGTATTCTAAGTTCTTGCCTCCTTGCTCCCAGCTGCAATGGATGATACCCTAGAACTGTGAGCTAATAAAAAAAAAAAAAAACTCCCTCCCCTAAGTGGCTTCTGCTGGTGTTTCATCACAGTGACAGAAACAGAACTAAGATAATGAGCATCAAGAAGATTGTATGAAAGTTTATTACACCATGGCTAATTCCTCCCACAATTCCTAGTTCCACTAACCCACAGACTGATGCACGCCCATCATTCCTAATGGCTGTCTGCGCCCAAGTCATTTAGCTCCTTAGTCACAACCCGCCTTGGGTTGTAAAAATGAAAAAGCACCCTTGTCTGGTGCCTGGCCTCCAACCATCCACAGAGTGCTGCCCCGAGACAGCAGCCACAGACTCCATTTACCCCGTTCCCACGGCCCCACACTGCTGTCCCACAGTGACGAACTTGTCGGGCGAGCTTACTGAATGTAGACTCCTTTAGAGGGCTGGAACTGGAGCTGCTGCAGTTGTCCAAGATGTCCAGCTCGTCGTCCAGCTCAGAATACACATCTGCACACAGAAACGAAGGGGGTGAGCCTGGAAACGGAAGGACTCCAGGCCATTCCCGCCCTCCCCTCACACGCAGAGCCGTCTCACCTTTCTCCACCCCCTCCAGGTGGAAGGCGTCCTCGGACAGTGCCTCCTCGCAGGGCCTGTCCTCCTCCTTCCCACACTGCATGGCGGCCGCGTGGAAGCCCTCGCCGGGCAGCTCTGCGCTCTCAGAGAGCTCACTCTTCAGGCTGGCTGCCCCGCTGCTGCTGCTGCTCAGGCTCGCCTTCTCAAAGGTTTCCTGGAAAGAGAATTTCGAGCCGTCAACACCTCATCCTCTCTTTCCTCTGCAGGATACAGCACTCGTTGCAATGCCCATGTAAGTGTCTAAGATGCCATTGCAAACACTTGATGCAGAAGTGACACCAATAATTCCACCCAGGCAGCCACCAATGGACCCGTTTAATCCGTACACACCAAGAAGTAAATCTAAAATCAACCGTCTGACCAAAAAGACTAGAGGCACGGGTGCCCACACCGAAGTCCTGTGACAACTGGTGACCTAACTATGCCTCTAAGGAACAGAACCCAGATGCCAATCTATCAAAAATTTCTCTCCTTTGAGTCTCTTCCCAAATATTTGCAGTGGTAGCTGCTCAGACCCATGCCAGTTAAGAAAGAATTTCTCCAAGGAACGTGAATATCGGACAAAGCCAGGCCGTGAGGAAGGAGCAGCAATACCCCCTACAAGATAAGGGATCACAGTAAGGAGGACTCTGTCACTCAAGGCCCCAGCCACTCTGCTTCCCTCTTGCAGAACTAGACACACACTCCTCCAGAATATCCCGAGAGGATGAAAATCTTTGACACCCAAGTCATTCATCTGGCCCAGGCCTCAATATTCTGTTATGCTGTGCAATAAACCATATGTAACATGTTTCGGGTTCAACAAAAATAAAAATGTTTAAGGGCACCAAAGGCTGGCAGTTTGGGGTTGTCAAAGAAGAAGACACTGAAGAAGGAACTTCCCAAGTGATTCACAATACCAAAGACATTCACCAGTGTGGAGATCGGCTTAGGCTGCATGGCTGAAGACCGCTAGCAGAGCCAGGTTAGGGACCAGGGGCCCAAGGGGGAAGCTACAAAGGAGGATGGCTCCAGGCAAAAGAGCAAGAAGGAAAAATGCCCTCTAGTGACCTGGCAGGCTCTGTTCTCCTAAGCACATCCCCCCTTCTTTACTAAGATGTTCAATGTGGAGCAAGCCTTCTTGGGAGGCTGGTATGTGTTTCCCATTTATTTTCACAGATTTTCTTCCAACTCAAGCAGCCCTAAGGGGCTCAAGGAACGTGTTGCCCAGAATCCAGGGGAGGCACAATTTAAAGGTGAAGACAACTTAAGATCTCTTGGTACATGAGTCAATAAATCCATGACAGCATCATGTGCTTATGTCTTCTAAACAGAACATGTGGGCACTGCAAACTGCCTGCCCAGTTTCCCTGGGGATCTTTTCCGGGGCTTACCAACTTTCATTTCATTGGAGTTAATAGGCAGCTGAAGAAACACGCTTCTAATTTGATTTTCTGTAACTAGTCTTCTATCCAATGTCCAGTCTGCTCTGAGGGGCCTGGGTTTAATTCCTCCAACCTGAGTCTTGCCTGTTCATCTAACTTAGACAGGGATGTTTAGGATAGTCTCTGCAGAGTCAAATGTGCTGCCTAGAAACTTGATGCTTAAGTGATTTCTAACATCTCTCATCTACCCATATCTAGTTCCTGGTTCCAAACCTATAAGCATCATTCAAAACCCAATATTTTACTCAACATTTTCTGTGCTGGCCTCTTTTTCCTCCTAAACAAATACACAGCATTGGGCTTCTTCTAAGTTTTCTCAGCTGCTTTCAGTAGAAACTTCCCTTTGGGCTTTGTGCTACATCTGTTTAAATGAGCTGTCATCTTCTATTGTATGGAAAGACCACACTTGGCATTTGAATCCCTTCTAAGGACTCTACCCAATTATGTGGCAATGCGGAAAAGAGGTTTGTGGGTGTAGATGAAGGACAATGTTCTTGCCTAGCATTACCGAGGCACTGGGTCCCATCCACAACTCCGTAAGACACATTGAGATGTTTTCCTCTTGCATCGGTGCATTATATGTGAATATCTGCAAAGCCTTCAGCAATGGTTTCATCTGTGCTAAGAATGGGCATGGATAAGAAACCATAATTGGAAATTTTAAAGTCAGTGAGCGGCTCCGTAGGCAAAGGCTTTGCCAAGCCTGATGATCTGACTTCAGTCCCTGGATTCCGCCAGGTGGAAGGAGAGAAGCAGCTCTCACAAGCTGCCCTCTGACCTCCGCATATGGGGTGTGGCATGTGCATATGTGCACACCATTTTAAAAGATACACTGCTTTGAGGAACAAAAGATTAGAGTGAGTCCTTGAGTTCCGAGTCAGGTGACTCCAGATCTTAATGAGGATTGGCTAGCTCGGGACCAGCTGGCCTATAAACCAGTCACTTAGAGTTCATAGAATTGTGTCTATGAATCCTGATGAAAGAGAATCCCTAGTGTTAGAGGGATACCCTTTCAGAACCTACATAAGCTGAAAGATATGGTAAGAAGGCAGACTTACTTTGATTTAAAAATATGTTGCTATACTGATCTGAAGCTTCGTGTGCCTCTCTTTGTATCTATTCTTTCTCCCTCACTACAGAATACACAGCCCCTGTCGGGTCAAATGTTGTGTCAGGAGAGTAGAATGGTCTTCAAAAAAATAATAAACGCTCCATAAATTTGGCTGAATAAGTGAAATTTAAATTAATGGTGGAGCAAAAAATATTGGAAAGCTAATGCCTAATGTTACAACGAAGCTTAAAAACAAAATCGGCACTAGTATCTTTTATAGAAACTTACAAACCCATTCTAAAGCAGTCAGAAGGTGGTTCCTGTCTAGGCAACAGACGAGAAGCCATCATCTCCAAGAGTCAAGGTTTTTAAAAGGAAGGAAGAAAAGGCAAAACACCCATAGAAAAATAAAAGAAAGAGCTACAGAAAACTTTAAAAAAGGGTTAACTAGGATCCCCACAATAAAGTAGCGGTTCTCCCCAGCTGCCCATAGTTGCTGACACTGAGCTGGATCCAGCTGTAAACTCTTTAAGACACTGGAGAAAGAAGCTGACAAAATAAACCTAGAAAATGGAAAAATGCTTTATGCTCATAGATGAGCAGAATTAACATTGTGGGGAGGCAATATTAATTAATGAAAATAGTGTATAGATTCAACTCAATCTCCACCAAAATTTCAATGGCATTCTTCACTGGACTAGAAAAAAAAATCCAAGAATCCATTTGGAAACTGAAGGACCATGAAAAGACAAAGCCATTACAGGCAAAAAAAAAAAAAAAAAAGTAGTAGTGGAGGTATTACAGTGCCTGACTTCAAATTACATTACATAATCATAATGACCAAAACCAGCATGGTACTGCTACAAGAATAGACAAGCAGACTAAAAGACTGGACCAGAGGAGCCAGGAATGAAGACAGCTCCAGCCTTAATCTTAGACCAAGCTGTTTAAAAAAAACCTGGGGGGAAAAATACAGATTCTTGAAAAAATTATGCCAGGAAATTGGATGTCAACATACAGAAGAATAAAAGACTCAAGTCTCTCAGCCTGCACAAAAATAAATTGAAGACTTTAATCTAAAACCTGAAACACCAACACCACTAAGGGACACACAGAGACAACACTTCAAGGTGTGTGCATAGGCAAAGATCTTGTGAGAAGAATTCTTTTTTTTTTTTGGTTTTTCGAGACAGGGTTTCCCTGTAGTTTCTAGAGCCTGTCCTGGAACTAGCTCTTGTAGACCAGGCTGGCCTCGAACTCAGAGATCCACCTGCCTCTGCCTCCCGAGTGCTGGGATTAAAGGCGTGCGCCACCGCCGCCCGGCTTTGTGAGAAGAATTCTAACGGCACAGGGAGCAACTGCGAGGCCTGGCCGGTGGGGTGACAGGAAACGAAAGGGCTTTCTCACAGCAAGTGAAGCTATGAACAGAATGAAGAGACAGGCTACAAAGCAGGCCAAAATGTTCACCAGATAAACCTCAGATGAGGGATAATGCCACATACTTCATAATATAAAGACCAAGGTGACTAATCTTCCAATAAATAAATAAGCCAGCAAATTAACCCAACGGTTTCCCAGAGGAAGAATATAATAGGTCCAATCAACACTGAAGTGTTCTACGTCCTTGACAGTTGGTCAACGCAGATGCTTGTTGTACGAGGACGCCACACATCAGCTGGAGTGGCTGCCGTGAGGAAGACAAATGATAAACTCTGGGAAAGATGTGGGGAAAGAGGAGCCTTCACCCTTTGCTGGTGGGGATGTGTGTGTTGTTTCTTGCCACTGTAAAGTTTCCAGTATCAACACCAGTATAAAAAATACACACACACACATACACACACACATATAAGACACCACAAAAACCAAAAGCGGAACTTCCATACAACCCAGCTATACCTTTGTGGGACCCAGAAGTCTCTATACCCGCCCACAGCGTTACTTGAACAGCTATGCTTATGGCTACGTTATTCACAACAGCAGGGAAGTGGAACCAGGGAATGCCTGTGCACCGACTAAAGGACAATGAAGATCCAGTCCACACGGACTCCTCTGCCATAAAGAAAAATGAAATTGCAACATTTGCATGAAAATAGCTGTAACTGAAAATTGTCTTAAGATAAATATCATAGACCCCCCCCAGAAAAGTAAAATATCATGTTTCTCTCATACGTGGATTCTGGACTCAATGTTTTGTGTTTGTGGTTTTGCTTAGGGATATACAGGTCACGTAACTTGAGAGGTGACAGTAAGAGAGAGAAAGGAAGTCTTAAAGCAGGGTTTTGGAGAGAAAAAATAGGGAACAACAGAATAAATATATGTGATGAGGAAGAGGGAGGTGGGGGCAGCATGAGGCAGAGAGTGGATAAGGCCAGGGTGAGAGAGGAGGAGGAGGAGAATAAACAAAATATGATATGCAGTGAAGATCTCGTGGTGAACCCATTACCTTATATAGTAATCTAAAAGAAAAAAAAATACCATTAAAAAGCCAGCGATGAAATCCAATAGCCGCACACCATCTGAACCAAAGCTGATGAAGAGCGACCAAGTTGGAGGACTTACGCAGCCCAAGTTCAACACTAGTAAGACAAGTGTACACACTGAGGCAGAGCGTCAGTCAGGAAGAAAGCAGCCCCACAGGCTCCACTGAGAGCTACAGCAATATTCAATGCCCTGGAAACTTCTGAGAGTAGAGACCAAACAACAATCACAAGGGAAAAAAAAATGCATTTCTTCAACTTAAACGGTCCACAGGGCATATCTTTGAAAGCGAGGTAAATATGCACAACTCATTTTTGAAAAAGTGTCAACTTTATACAGTCAAGACAGAATGATAATCGGTCAATGAATAAGTAAACAAATCAATGAAACCAAACAGCACTCAGAAATAGTCATTCACTTGTATCAAATGATTTCACACAGAAAGCTGAAATTTTCAAAAATGTGGGGAAAGCTACATAGTGATACCTTCATTATTCTGTGCATGAAATAAAATTAGAATGAATCATTGATCTAGATATAAAAGCTAGAGACATTTAAACATATGGATATAATAACAAATATATGGATATAAAATGTTTTCAAAATAAGAAAGTTTATTTTTTCAACCATGAGGTAGACAAAAATTTTTACTTATATGTAGAAATCACTAACAACCAAGTAAATAAAAAAAAAGTGGTCTTCATCAAAATTATAATTTTTTGTGCTTCAAAAAATAATAATAAGCGAATGGACAGGTCATGGGCTATGAATTTTTATTTAAAAATTTGTAAAATTTTTTCCTTAGCAAAAAATTAGTATTAAAATACATTAAAAAGTAAAACTTAAAAAAACAGACTAGAAATCTAGCAAAAGAATGAGCAAAATATTTGAACAGACACCTAACACATACACAGACACATCACCAGACAACACGCACAAGTCAGAGCCTGGCAGCACTGACTACTTGAAAAATACAAACTAAGCCCACAGAGGACCCAAGGCTAAAGCAAGAATAAACACATCAGACACCAAAGACACAGACACTGGCAGAGTTACAGCTGGAATGACTGTCCTTCTTACTGTTCCATTGCTGTGACAAACACCACGGCCAAGGCAGCTTCCAGCAGAGTCCCTGCTGGGGGAGCAGAAGCGTGACAATGGCAGAAAAAGACCAGAGCCCACATTTTGATCCACATGCGGCAGGCAGAGAGTGCACTGGGAAGGGCATGAGTCCTTTGAAACTTCAAACCAACCCCAGTCAGTGGCACACCCCCTTCGGCAAAGCCACACCTCGTGATTCTCCCCTATGTCTGAGACTTTGGTTGGCGTTTTATTCAGACTGCCATATCCTGTATCCCGCTCTAGAGCGTTAAACAGTAGTATTCTGGGAAGCTAGAAGTATCTTCTGCAGTAAACCATACAACGACTTAGGGCCGGAAGTCTACTTCTAAGTGTCGCCTAAAAGAAATAGCCACATATCTACACAATGTCTCGTCTGATAAAGTTCATAGCAGTTTGGCTTAGTATTCCAGCTTTGGAAATAAGCATTCAGCATCAAAACAATAAAATGGGGCAGATATTTAATCCACACACATAAGTACCGTATGTATAAAGCATAGTGTGTATCTAATATATGACGTATTTAAATATATAAATAAAAATTACTATTCTAGAGAAATAATGGGAGTTGGGACGCGACAATGTAATTAGAACTAATATACATGAGATGGAGGACTCTTACAGACATGGCTAGAATTCATATGTCACATGTATATGCAGTCCACCATTGGCCTCCGGCCCCAGACCCAGGTAGGAGTAGTCTTAGCGGATATGTGGGAGCTATCGCGGGCATGTACACAGAGTTCTGTTTGGGTGATGATTGCTTATGTCAAAAGTCATTAGGCTCAGCACTTAAACATAACACTATGAATATGTAAATTCCGTTGCTTTTAAAGGGGGCATTTGCCAAGCCCAGGAGAGAATTGTATCTCTTCGGGGAGAGTGGAGCTGGGGAAACACTGTTGTTCCTTAAAACCTAATAAGCAAAGAACATTTCCCAAAAGCTGAGATGTCCTGATTTCTGATATTTGTTTCCATATATCATTGCTTGTTGCATTTTTGGGATCTCGAAAGAAATTTGTCGGTAGTTAACCAGACTATAAAAGCAAAATCGTCCACCAAAATACTGTCCTTTTAAAATACGATATTTTCCGAATGGCTTATTTTCATCTCTTAATGGAGAGTTTTAGGCACAAGCTTTTAGCAGCAGGCTCAGCATTTGTGAATGGCATATGGTACAATCAAAACAAGGCAAAATGGATAAATAAATAGACACTTAAAATCCAAGTGCATGCACACGCACACGCACACACACACACAAAAGAGCATCCGGATGCTTGCATCCTCTTCAAATTAAAGCACCCGACTGTAAAGATATCAAACCTCTTGTCAATAAAGTTTTCTGAGAACAGGGAACAAGATTTCCATCATGACCCGAGTTTGTAAAAGACTCGTGAACGTAAAAATGACCATTGCTGCTAAGTAGTCCATAAGCTGCTGTTCTCCAAGGGCGGAATTTAACATGACACTCTGTGGGATGGACTGAAGCTGTCTGACAATATCACATTATCCTAAACATCTTTTATTCACTGGAAGCTGAAACCATCTAGGATCATTTAATCATCTTAACTATAAAGTAAATGGCCCAAATCAAGCGTATGGATTTGCTTTGTGAATGGCAATTTTGGTGGGTATGGGAAGGGAGGCTGAGAGGGAAACCAATAGTTCATAGGGTAGATGGAGCTGACGGAGTCTGTGGACAAGCCTTTTATACATGGCTGTGCTCCTCCCAAGCAAGCAGGACCTGTCTACAGTGGACGGCAGCTGCAGTTCCAGCCTGGTCCTTTCATTACCATCTTATGATAGCCTGGTCTGTCCCCTTGGGCACAGAAGGCACTTCTTCCCAAGTCTGCTGGTGTTGGCCTGTGCTGCGCCAGGCAGTCAGAATCCTTTGTGACCACACTTTAAAATCCCACTTCATCCAAAGTCAGGGTGGTAAGCAAAAATTACCGCCTACTACATGTTCCTCTAGCACGTGTCCTCATGGTCCCTGGACTCTGGTAGGTAGATAATACAGAGCTGGCATCCTGGCTGGAATATTGGCTTTTAGTGCCAGGCTAGGAATGCTTAGGCTTCACACCATGTGGACTGGAAAGCTAGTTTCTCAGCCTCTCTAGATACAGACAAGTGTCAGTCAGACCTTCCTGTGTAAGTCAAGCTAAAGACTCCCTTCTATAATATATGAACATGCTATTAGTTGTTTCCTCGTGTTCCTCTACAACCCCTGCCCAATTACATCATGAGGCTTACTACAGCTGTGTGCCTGTTAGCCATAGGTGGGTATTTGGTTGAGGTGAGGTGAGGCTCGGTTCAGGCAAGTCAGCTGGAGGCTGTGCTTGTGCCGTATAGTGAGGTTGTGCATGTCTTAGAATGGCTTATGCACAACCCTATCCTGAAGGTCCTATACTCCAAAACCAAATTCTGATGCAGCAACCACAGAGTTAAAGAAAGTGGGTGAGGGCTGGAGAGATGGCTCAGCGGTAAAGAGCACTGCCTGCTCTTCCAAAGGTCCTGAGTTCAATTCCCAGCAACCACATGGTGGCTCATAACAATCTTTAGTGAGGTCTGGTGCCCTCTTCTGTGGCCTGCAGGCATACACACAGACAGAATATTGTATACATAATAAAAAATATTTTTTAAAAAAAGAAAGTGGGTGAATGATGCCCGGATATAGAACAGACTGCGCCAGATGGAAGCGGCTATAGAAGAGAGGAATGAGAAAATTCTGCATCTCAAGGTAGACAGGAGACAGAGACTGGTTAGCTGCTGCGAGTGACCCTGACTTTGCTCCAGCACAGTAGGACACCAAGACTTGAGTTGGGTGTTAGTGGAAATACAGAAAGAGTTAAGGAAAGTCAGGTTGTTGTCAGAGATGGCAGGGCACTTCAGAACAGCTCCATGCCACCACGATGCTACAGACCACAGATCTGCTCTGGGCATTTATTGAAAGGGCCCATGAAGGCAGAGGGCTAATATCACTGCTGCCTACAATACTGCCTGGTACCTAGGGTGGGTACTTGTCAGATAGCTGAATGGCAGGCACCTGGGGTGGGAGAGGTGGAAGAATGGGAGGTACCTGAGTTGGCGGGACTGAAATAGTGCCTTCTATTCCCAGTGAGATCCCCATGGCATATGTGTGGCATGGAAAGTCATCCCAAACTCTAATGTGTCTCAGTGAGTTTGGGGATGCCACCAAAGAAGACTAATCAGGTCTCAGAGGGGGGCAGAAATAATGACCCCATGCTGGAGATGAGGCTTCAGGGATCATGTCCCCAAAACACAGAAACAGGTTCACAGGGCCCACACCAGGCAGCCAGAGGGCCCTGCCTTCCTACTGGCATAAGCCTGCCTCAGCCTCCTCCTGTACCCAGCTGCCGTCTTGGCAAGAAGAGATAGAGAACAGAACTCTCAAAATGGAAACAGCATGTTCAGGTTCTCAGAGACAGACACAAGCAACAGTGGCTGTATCTACCTGTGGCTGCAACAAGCAGGGATAGAGTTCAAAATTGAGAGGCAAGCCGGGTAGTGGTAGTGCACACCTTTGATCCCAGCACTCGGGAGGCAGAGGCAAGCGGATCTTTGTGAGTTTGAGGCCAGCCTGGTCTACAAGAGCTAGTTCCAGGACAGGCATCAAACATACAGAGAAACTATGACTCAAAATACAAAAAAAAAAAAAAAAAAAAAAAAAGACAAATCTGCATGCCTAACTTCTACCCAAACTTCAAACACCTATGAAGTACAACAAAAAGTCATAGTCGCTAATATGCTTTCCATGCAAACATGACACCCTGAATTTGGAGGATCCCCAGCACCCACACTCAAAGCTGAGCCTGACGTCCTGCACACCTGAAACCCCAGCACTAATGCCTGCTTCCTGTTTGGAGGGGAAGAACCAAAGTCTTCTTAACAATGCCCACATGGATATTCTGTCTCAGATCTAAGATAGCACCCGCAGGGTGATGGTTGTGGGCTCAGTGCATTGTCAACGGTGCCAGAACACTCCAAACAAGAGGTGACTGTCACAGTCTCCGATACACCCTGTTTCCCTGCTCGCTGTCAGACATTTGAGTAACACCTGTGCCTTATTCTAATCTAGTTAACCCCCAAAACAGGGGAATGCTTTTCTTCATTTTGGCAGTAGGCAACTGCAGTACCCGGCAGGAATGTAGTTAGATCATGAAGCTTCCTTGGCCCTTTTGAAATATAGATTTGTCCTCGTCTTTTGCAGCAGCTTATTATGAAAACGTCCATAATTAAACATAAGCTAAAGTATGGGAATAAATAGCTCATGCTCCCCCGCCCCGGGAGGGAAGTCTGTGGCGTTTCCTGTTTTGTCAGCTAGCCCACTAATCTGCAGTGTTCCAACATTGACCACAGACCTCCTTCCAGCTGTGAGGAGCTGGAGCAGCTCGCTGCTTCCGCTTCCCTTTGGCGCTCCTCCTCAGTGAGTTGTGTGGCAGCATTATTGGTATTAGCTGCTCTGAGACAGCCATCCTCATACTTGGAATGATCAAAACATTGCTTAAGGAAAGCAGAGAGATGTAGAACATAGGTGGATATAATAATTGGGAGAGCAAAAGGACCTGTTCTTGCATGAACAGAAAGCACGAAGGAGGCTATTGGGGGAGCTTGATGGGCACCAGGAGGTAATGGAACAAAGAGAAGAGAGGGAAAAGAACCAACAAAAAAAAAAAAAGAGAGAGAGAATTTAGAAGCGCCATCGGGAAACTCAATTATGCATATGCTAATTGAAAATTTTTAATTAAGGCAGAATAAAAACAGCAAATAAAGAAGTCAATGGAAAGATAATAATTATAAAAATTAGTGCCCACTGAGAGTAAAGCAGGCTACTGCTTATTTTCTTTTGATAAGATGCACTATATTGTCCTTGTTGGTTCCTTGATAAAGCCGTGTTTTCCTCTTAGTATTTGATTGATTTCAAAAGGCTAAGATTATTAGTATGCTGAAGGTAGTAGGAGAGAAGTTTCGTGATCTTAAGGCAGTCACGGAAACTTGGGGTGACGTCAACTATCTCTCGATGGTCCATAAAGACGGAGCACTTCCTGCAGCGCTCAGTGAATGTGCTGATCCACACGACGGCCATGCATTGCTTTACTGCAGAACCGCCACTTGGGGAAGCCAGCAGCAGCCTAGAACCTTCCTTCTAACACAGGTGCTGCACATTTGATAGAGCTATCACCATCTTCAACTGTATGCCACATAGCCAGGACATGCGCCAAGGCAAACTTCTTTCCTTTCCTTTTAAATTATCTGTGTGGATGAGGACAGATGTGCACGCGTGTTCATGTGTGTGGAAGCTAGAGAACAATGTCAGGTCGTTCCTTTTCTTTCATTAATGTATTGTTTGTGTGGGAATGTGTAACCACATGTGTGTGTGTGCCCACATGGGCATGCCACGGTATGCATG